>NC_135390.1:8806702-9406702 GCF_051989625.1 Stigmatopora argus
ATAGGGGGGAAAGAGAGAAAGGGAGAGAGAGAGACAGAAATAGAGAGCCAGCGAGAGCGAGAGAGCCAGCGAGAGCGAGAGCGAGAGAGACAGAAATAGAGAGCCAGCGAGAGCGAGAGAGCCAGCGAGAGCGAGAGCGAGAGAGCCAGCGAGAGCGAGAGAGCCAGCGAGAGCGAGAGAGCCAGCGAGAGCGAGAGAGTGAGAGAGAGTAAATGAATGGACCAATGAAGGAACAATCATCACATTTTGGGACTGTGGGAATATACCTTTAAGTTCATGTCTCATTCATGCATCAATATAATTTTATTTATTACAAGTATTTTACACATAATTTGGACCATTGCATTGTGGAAATAGTATAACCTAATACGTTACCAAGGTAATCAGTGAGGAATAGCTTTTAATTGTGTAAAAGCAAAATCTGATTCTTTTAAAGTGACACTCCTCCGCATTAATTAATTATTTAATTGGGTCAAAGAAATAAACCTGAAAAGAATTATCTCTCTCTCGTCAGCAGGGCTTAGCGAGAGCAAAACAGCCGGCTTGTGGCAAACACGCAGGCAAACACACAGCGGCTCCTGCAGCAGTGGTGCCATTAAGTGCATACGATTGGCTACAATTTGCTTGAAATTTTGCAGGCGCCATTGTCCAGAGTCAAAGAAAGATAACCTCTAGTGTTGCTCCTGGCCAGCTGTCTTTTAATTCTACAACCTCATGCTCTCTTTCATGTCGTCCTTCACTACATCCGTGTATCGTCTCCTTGGTCACACTGTAGCCCTGTTTCCTGGCAGTTCCCCACTCAAGGTCTTTCTCCCGATATGGTCCAAATCATCGATGTCTGGAACGAAATGTCTTAACCTTTATTGTCCCTCTTGTGGTCTCATTTCCAATCCTATTCAACCTCGATAGAAGAACTTCATCCTCTTCTATCGGCTACTTCTAGCTCCACCTCCTATCTTTTCCTCAAAGCTACTGTCTCGCTGACCTCACTATTGTCCTGTAGACATTCTCTTTTACTGTCTACACCACGTGTCAAAAGGGCGGCCCGGGGGCCAAATCTGGCCCGCCGCATCATTTTGTGTGGCCCGGGAAAGTAAATCATGAGTGCCGACTTTCTGTTTTAGGATCAAATTAAAATGAAGAGTATAGATGTACATATTACATTTCCTGATTTTCCTCCTTTTAAATCAATAATTGTAATTTTTTAATCATTTTTTTCTGTGTTTTTAGTTCAAAAATCATTTTGTAAAATCTAAAAATATATTTTAAAAAAGCTAAAATGAACATTGTTTTAGATCTATAAAAAACTGAATATTCAGGGATTTTTATCCAGTTCTTTTAATCCATTTATTTAAAAAAAATCAAAATATTATATCTAACACTCACATAACACACCTGATACTTTCCTCCAGCTCTTCCAGCCTGCCTGCACTTCTTCACTTCCTTCCCATATTCTCCATTACCCTGCACTGTTGACCCAAGATACTTTAAGTCCTTTAAAATTAATCTGCATTTTCATGAGTGTGGATGAAGCTCTTTGTGTGGCAGTTTTTACCATGTGCACGGAAGTCTATTTGCGATTTTTTTTTTTTAAAGGGGAAAAAACTGCAGCAGGATAACAAGTGGAACAGTTTTGTGTGCTTGCAATGTGTGGTAAACTCACTCAAAGAAATGCCTGCATGTGAGATTTATTACTTTTTCATTCATGCTATTAGCTGTTAGTCATAGAAAATAGATGTTTTGGGAGAGTAACCACAGACACAGTCAAACATACGTAGTGAGCAGGTCCATGACACATCACAGAGTTGAGTAATTGAACTAATTTCCAAAGACGGTGCTTGCTGTCAACAACTGCAAACTCCACTTGACTTTGAGTTGCAAGTGCACTAAAAAAAAGCATTCACCAAAACATGTGCTTTCCTGTTCTAAAATTGTATAAAACGTTATTAGTGAGGTAAACCGGTTTGGATGTGCCAACTGTTTCAGTGTGTCATTAAAACATTATCACATTTGCCTGAATGAAAATGCAGGTATTCATTAATAATGATGATGAGGCGGCACGTGAGTGGTTAGCACGTTGGGCTCACAGTTCGGGGCTCCTTGGTTCGATCCCAGGTCGGTCCTCCTGTGTGGAGTTTGCATGATGACTCTGCATATTCTCTACCTCAGTCACAGTCTGCAGAAGTTCCCCATCTTGTGGAAGACTTCCTGTGTGTGGTTCCAGTTTTTGTCCAACTTTACGTCTTTTGAGTCTGTATCCGTTTTTGCTACCGCAACCAAAATGGCGCCGTTCAAGTGGCAGCCGGTGGTGGTAGCTCCGTCCACTCTTGCTTGTTTTGTGTTTTTGCTGCTTTTCTGTCTTAATGATTTGATTTGGTGATTCTTAATGATCCCATTTACTTTGATTTGCTTTGTACTTTGTGCTTTTGCTTTGTTGTGCTGCGGCCTTTGCGACTGTACTGTCTAACTTATAACTATGCCCTTTCTTGCTACTGTCACAATGAAATTTCCCGAATACGGGATGAATAAAGTTATCCAATCCTATCCAATGGATGAACACTCCAAATTGACCCCCCCCCCCCCCCCAGGACCCTTATGAGGATAAGCGGTTCAGAAAATGAAAAAATAAATATTGATGATATAGTCAGAATTATTTTAGAAAAAACAATAATTGAAAAAAAGCTTAAAAACATTTTCATAATGCTATAATTTATTTTGAATGCCACAAAGACCTGTTATGTTGTGTCATTACAGGAGTCTGTGCAAATTTTACCATTCTGAGCTTTGTGCATTGCTTTTATACTTTTTCTTGAATTGCTTGGAGATTCAAACCATCTTTGTGGGTTTGAAGATGCAAATCGTTTTAGCTGTCAATTTATATTTTCCACAGCGGCTTTACAGATAATTCCACTTGACAACTGCAGTGAAGCCCAAAAAACAAAAACACAGTAAAAAGAAAAACAGCGCAGTTGTTCCTATTTACGCATGACTTCTTCTAAGGTAAGTATGAGGACTGCTAAAACATAACTTAACTCAAATGCCCAACATCTTGCGTCAGTGATCCATTCCAAGAAAAACAATCATTCTACTCATCCGTCTGTTTTAATGTCATGCTTATCCCGTTCTGCGTCAGAAAATTGACTGGATCATCCTTTCTTTTACGTGGGGATAAAAAGGGTGGACTACACCCTAGGATGGAAACCATTTAAATAGCAAATGTAGATAGGACAATTGAGTAGAAATCTTATCCCACACCAGTTGCAAAATGTCTACTTTTCTAACCATTCCACTATTAATGGCCCATATTCTATTCACTGGTGGGAAATGTTCTTCACCCTTGGAATGGACAATTCAATCCAAGTATATTATGGGTTGGAAACCAGTCTTCCACTACATTCCTTGTTTAATATTTGAAATAAACGACTAGAAAAACATCCAATCAGTGCAGCAATTTAAATGATACCCTCGTTAAATCAAGGTTCAAAGCAAAATCAAATATCAGCTCAGGTCATGTTACATGTTGGAACATAGTTGGTCATAAAACATGAACTCTTGTTTTTTTTTGTTTTTTTATAACCAATGTGCTGGAGTTTTGTTGTTTTTGTAGGTGCTCAATGGGTGCTCATTGACAGGTTAATTTATATAAAGCATATACTCTACAAAAATGTAGGTATATTAGGACTACATAGTGACATTACAAGAGAGCTATGTAGATGTAATGGTAGACAATACTAAATTTCCCATATTAGGGCAATAAAGGGTTAACCCATCATGGGGCTGCCAAGGCTGCACTGAAAAGACTTGGAATGGACGTGGAAGCAGGTCACTGAACACATGACACACACTATCACTGAAGTGAAACCAGCATTGGGAAAACCGAATTCATAATTTTACTAATAAACCGGAGATACCAAAGATTTTTGGATGTTCAGTTCAAATCCTATTTTGCCACTTAATCGATAAAACAGAAGCAAATATGTTCTACGCATCATCTTTGGGTCCATATTCATTCATACTCCTGATCAGAAGGCAGGCATGCGCTAAGAAAAATGGACCCTTTCCTTCCTTCAATCTCCAATTACTATCCTGGAATGGTGTGATTCAATGGCCATTCCCCAACTCAGAGGTTGTGGGTTCAATTCCCTGCCCTTGTGACATTATCAAAGTATTCTTGAGCAAATACTCAACCCTACAATGCAAAATGGTCCATTATTAGGGTAAATGAGTGCCTTGATGGTGGTTAAGTGCTATACAAGTGATTAAAATGTGTCTCATTAATGTCATTTTATTACGTTGTTTGGACTCGAAAAAAGAACATTCAACGAAAGGATACAATAATGTAATTTTCTGGCAATGCTTGTCAAATAAATATTATCATCATTTTTATAGTGATATATTCTCAATGCTTGTTTTAGCAGAACTTCAATTATTCAAGATGTTTATACAGTACAGTACATTTTCCTATTAGCCTACAAAGTCTGGAAATCAAGATGTGTGAAAGTTTGTCAGAAAACGTGGGCCTCTGATCTATTGTTAATAAAGAAAAGAACAGCCATTGTCTTGACCTTGTCATTTTCTTCCCTCCACCACCCCAGGGTCCAAATCGAAAGGTTCTTTTTTAAGGATAGTTTATCGTCAGATGGAAATTACAATGGCCAAATGGTATAGAAAACAATAGCAAAAACTGAATAATAAAGGCTTCAGAAATCGGCACGTTGGGTGAGTGATGCGTGAAAACAGTGCTAGGATAAAGAAGGTCTAGGGAAGCTTAAGACAACGACGACGCAGTCATGAAAAAGTGTGATGAGTATTCTACATAAATCGTGCTTGCTATTAGAAGCCTTGCCAGTCAAAGCAGTGACTCATATGCGGCCTTGTGAGAAGAAAAAACAACAAAGGGAACCCTGGACTTCCACGGCAGCTGATGTGGTCACCTTGTTTTCTCTTGTGAGGTTTCTGAATATGATTTAGGGGAAACTCAACGGTGCTTATGAAGACCGACATGTCTGGAATGAAACAGCGCAGGAAAAAGCCTCACTTATACAGTGCAACCTTGACTTACGAATTGTTCTATGACCTAGCTTGGAAATCTATTTTTATGTATATATATTTTTTTACAGTATGTCAAATAATTTTTATTGATTCTTCCTCCAGATTGCTTATTTTCTTAAGAGGCACGCTGAAATGGTTTTGTGCCAATCACAGGTAACACAGATTAATAATTTATGACTCTTTGATAAGACCTATGCATGCTTGCTTTTAGGATGTGGAAGGAAACCCGGAGAAAACACGCATAGGCACACATGAAAAATTCAGGTTGCCAAGAAAGCCTCAATGGGAAACTTTGGTCTCTAGATACGAAAAAAAAATCCATATTAGGAAACGCAAAAATTTTCAAACAACCTCTTGAGGCATCCTGTATTTCATTTTAAAATTGCCATGATAGAGTTGCTCTCTCATTGCCTATTAACGAGGTAGCGTCCTTCGGTGGAGTATTAACGTGTCCATCCAACCAAAAGCCTGCTTTCTGGGTACTTTTTCATATTTTTCTGGGACACGGGCAGAGCTGCTCTGGACAGCGGTAAATATCTGACTTGTATGCTTTCGACCCATCTTCATCATGGAGTTCTAAGAGGTTGTTTCTTGACTTTTTCTTAGTGTGCTTACGAAGAAGCATGCTGTTATGAATGTGTTCACGAGTCTTGCCATCAACCAGTTTGCCAAATGCAATCATTGTTAGATCGATATTTCCCCAAAGGTAACATCATTTTAAGTTGTTATGAGTTCACGTTCATGTGTACGTATGTTTACTTAGCTGAACAACCCTCGCCCCGCCACCCCAATGGAAAATGTCTTCTCATGTCTAATTAATTTTAATCGGTTAAAAAACATTTCCTTATCTTTTTATTTCTCTTTTTTGTGTTTCTCACATATTTCATACAAAATCGATTCTACACTCATCATTTTAAAATGGTTTCGCATAGTATTGAGGATCTTCTAATGAATAATAAATGAAATCTTTTATATGAAAAATACATCTATACTTGAGAAAAATCCAAGTTATCTTTAAAAAAATTATAATTTTGTAAGTAGGGGTACCACTGTAGTGGGCTAAAATAGAAAATAGCTTTGGATTGAGTTTGACTTGAGCAGTTAACTCTTATTTTCTTCTCCATTTAAATAATAAATTGTTAGGGAATCATACAATGTGATTTTTCACATTCTGTCCTTCACATTCGAACTTTACGCATGATAAAAACTAAACAAAATGGAATATTAGCCGGAATTAGGCAAACGGGGTACCATGGTTATTGGTAGCTAGCATGTTGATCTACCTGAGAATCAAGAGTTTGCATGGTCTCCCCGATCATATTTCCAAGTACATTAAAAGGATATACTTCATATACTTAGTCAAGGCGTCAAGGAATGTCAACAGACAAATGGGAGCAGCCTCCTTTCATGTTTGTGTGTTTATTTCATGTGAGGTTGAATGCATGTATTTGTGCGTGATGTTTACCAATCAAAACAAGTTCTTACTCACTGGGCCAAATGCTCCATGGCAAAAAGCCAATGTAAAGATGCTCTCACTGTACGGCTACTGTGTGAACACTTTATTCCACAGGGTTTCACCCATGACTACCTCTCAAACACTATCGTGTAATATTTCAGGGTAAAACTCAAATGCTTCCCTTAAAACAGCGGTCCCCAACCACCTGGTGGTCCGTCAGAGTCCTAAATATTAACGTTTTCAATCTCTCCCTCCTACTTGAAATGAGAAAAGTTGTTATAATAATAATATTTGTTAAACAACCATTTTTCAAAGGAGAATTGAATTAATAGCGCAACAATTGTCTTTTGGTTTTGCTTGTAATAAATAATTGCTATTATGCTTGGACTTGTTTTTTCTTTTTTTTGCCGTCGTGGACGTCGTTTGGGCACCGGCCCCACCCCCAGACAATTTTGCTTCAAGTTGTCGCCCTCCCAATAAGCCAGTTCACAGTGAGAAAAAGGTTGCGAACCGCTGCCTTAAAATAAAGAGGAAATGGAGGTTGGCTGCACGCCTTTATACTGACACGTAAATATGGGATAACTCTTTTCAATGTGAAGCAGTAACTGCTCCCCACAGGCAATGCAAAAAATCCCCCAATGCTGTGAAAACACAAAACATTCTTTTTAAAGAAATTTACACAAACTGTGGATAAGACCCCATGTGGTCAAACCATATCAGGAAATCACCGTCATATTTTACGTATTATCACTCCCAAAAGTCGACATGAATAACATTTTTCTCCCCTTTTTTCCATTTGCAAATGGCAAATCACTGAAATGACTGTGGTAAAATAAAGTTTCCTGAAATGCTGGTCAAAAAACAGAAATTTGAAGTGACAGTTAGGTAGTACAGTGGTACCTCGCGGTACGACATGCTCGTGGTACGACGGAAATTTCGATCGAATAATTCGCTCGCAATACGATTAAAATTTCGAGATGCGACCAAGCCAGGTGGCCATGACATGAGAGGCTGTTTATCGCATCTCTTTCATGTATAACTACTATATCTACGAGGACTTATCGATTTATTCAGACGAGTTTCGACCAGGAAACGCACAACGTGCATGTGCAAGCAAAAAGAGGGCTTTCTGGGTAATGAAGTATATTCGTGCACACAACACCGATCGCCAATGGCACCCTTTCTCAGAATAAAACTTCATTACCCACAATCAATACGTGGCTAAGCTCAGCTATTGCATTTCCTGTTATCCTTTCCAAGGAAAGAAGCTCCCGCGATCGTTCTTTCAAGACTATTTCTCGTTGGCAAGTGGTCGTGCGGTATCCCATTGTGAGGACATTTGTGTGCATCATTTTCGGAATATTGTGAAGGAAATACAACAGCAAACAGTCCATCGATAGCGAACGTGGGGGGGCGTGGCAAACCGCTAACCTGGAAAACGAAGGTAACAAAAGATTAAGAAAAAACTAGAATTCAGTTTTGTGTAAAGTTACATTAAGTGTATGTTTGAGTCTGTCTGTATATATTTATTCAAGTTCATTTAAATGCATCTAATTTTACATCAATTACACATTTTATTACTATTAAACCACTCGTTATTTATTACTTTGTCAATATATGGCGAATTAGAAGTAATAAAACATTTTTCCCAATCCAATATCCTGTTTTTGGTGTTTTTTCAGAGGGTTGGAATGAATTAAGTTGTTTTCAATTCATTTCAATGGGAAACGTTCACTCGAGTTACGAAAAGCTCGACATACGATCTCAGTCTCGGAACGGATTACGATTGTAAGTCGAGGTACCACTGTATATTGAATTAGGTAGTCAATTGCACATTCGTGACAGTCTGAAATGCATTCAACTGCGGCATTAAAGCCGATGCATAGATTTCGACATCAGAATCCAATCTGAGTTAAAAAATCGAACACTCAAAGGTAAGCACTTGACTCATAGATTTCGTTTCTTTGTTGTCTTTTCATCCCTATTATTATCCCTGCATGTTTTTTTTTTCCACTGGGCTAATTTCCTGCAGTCTTTGGGTACTTTGGAAAAGATGACAAAAAGGCCAGCATTCTACGAAGCAGCAGCAGGCTTCCTGTTCTCTCACCAGGATGCCACTGGAATGCAAGCCATTGGGCTTTCCCGCACTTGGCACTTAGCTGTGTTCAGAGGAATGGCCTGCCTGTCAGCCTGTCTACATGCAAGTGTGTATTGGGGAGTGTATGTGGGTGTGTGCATAGTCGGCGCAGGCTGTCTTTGGGTGAAAAAGTTTTGATAAACTCCAGAACACTGGGTGGACATAGTTCCATGTATTGAATTGAAATGGACACGTTAAACGGGGGAAAGGAAATAGAAAATAGTGAAAACAGATTTATTTAAATTAAAAACAGTAATCATTATGATATATAGTTCAGTTCGATCAAATTCATAAAATGATTGGAAAAAACATTCATACTAGTGCTGCATTTTTGGAGTCTTCAAATTAATACATAACAGAGCGAGGCTAAGTAGTTGGATTTATCTCACAATTGTGAAAGGGATTGTAAAATTATGCTATCATTTTAAAAAATGTTTTTCTGATTGCGACTTAGTATCATTCAACAAAGGATTAGAACGTGGTTAAATGGTCGACAGAGATGAAATACTTTTCTACCACAGTTTCTTCTTCCGTACATTTTCTGCCAAGTTATGCTTGGGGCTTGCAGTTGTCAATGGAGTTATGGATATGTCTGTAGTGTGTGTTGGCCACAAGTTAGTTTGCCTGTTTTTAAGTAAAATAAAAAATGTAAGAAGAACAGAACGGTATTTCAAAAAGAAAATTGGTTAAATAAAAATTCAGTTTACAATTTCAATTATAGGCATTTGAATGAATGAATGACAGTTATCAGCACTTTAGTATAAACTAACCTTACCATTTTACATAGGGCTATTTATTTTGTTCTATATAGCCTTGAGGGTTCTCATCTCATCTCTATTTCTGAACCGCTTTATCCTTTATCCAGCTGGTTCCAGGCCAGAGGCAGGGGACACCCAGAATCGGTGGCAAGCCGATCGCAGGGCACAAAGAGACAAAGGACAACCATGCCCATTCACACCCATCCCTAGGGGCAATTTAGAGCATCCAATAAGCCTACCATGCATGTTTTTGGAATGTGGGAGGAAACCGGAGTACCCGGAGGAAACCCATGCAGGCCCGGGGAGAACATGCAAACTCCACACAGGTTTGGATGTGACCTGGATTTGAACCCAGGAACCCAGAGCTGTGAGGCCGACATACTAACCACTTGCCCCACCGGGCTGCCCACCTTGAGGGTTGACAATGCTAATTATCACAGTTCTGAGATTGAGGGTTCAATCCGAGGTGGGTTCCGAACGTCCCATGAGGGGTTAGCATCTTCTCTCTGGGCTTGCATGGGTTTTCTTTGGGTACTCCTGCCACATCCGAGAAACATGCAGGGTAGGTTGGATGAAAACTTTGTATTGTATCGGTATGAGTGTGATAGTGAATGGTTGCCCTGCGATTGGTTGGCCACCATTTCAGGGTGCCATCTGCCTGGTGCACGTATTTGGCTGTGATAAGCTAGAGTGATCCTTGTGAGGATAAGCGGTATGGAAAATGTATGAATGAATGCCTTATAGTTAACCTCTCTCCCTCATTTGTAACCAATTATGTGTGTTTGTCTTTCTAATGTGACGCACTGTAGGCCTATGTTTATATTATGCAAAACGATGACCTGTTACTTGAAAGAATAATAGTCGACAGAAATACACAGCCAGGCAGACACATGTGCTTTCATTTGTTTTTGCCTTTCTCATGCCAGAAAAAGTGTGATCTTAATCCGGTGGTGGTGCATTGCCAGTAAAAGGGCATTGAAAGCTAAATTTGGCTGACTGGAATTGGCGTGAAGGATACTGTTGAATCCTTCTCAACGAAGAAATTGATAGGTGCACAATGAGAAGTAACGGTCCGTGGACATGGGGAGACGAACAGCGAAAGTGATGAATGGATCTTAAATCTGGCGAGTAAGGGAAATGAGATCAGTTAGAATACGTGCTCTTTAGCCCCATCAAAACACTGCGCTGTATTTGTTTAACACGGGCTTGTCATGAAGAATATTAAGTTAATTTTCACCTCATCTGTCCACTGGATCGGTGCCTTTTTAGCTACTTTCACTTTGTTCCCAACAGTGGTCTGCTGAAAGGTTTTTTAATGTGGTCAAAGCTACAGCTGGCTCCATCAAAGTGTCATCACAACCAGACCAGGAGAGAGAGGACATTAAAATTGTTTAACTGGAAAGTAGAGTGATTAGATGGAGTATTGGCTGTATTCATGTGTTACTGTTCTAGGAAGATATGCTGTGCCTACACCAGGAGAATTTAGCCATATTAAGACCTGGATAAAATATAGGCAAGTTTATTCAACCAAAATCCTGACAAATGATTATTTTTAAAAACCAGCAAGACTATTTTAGTGTCAAATCAGCCTACCATGCATGTTTTTGGAATGTGGGAGGAAACCAAAGTACCTGGAGGAAACCCACACAGGCCCAGGGAGAACAGGCAAACTCCACACAGGTGGACATGATCTGGATTTGAACCCAGGAGCCCAGAGCTGTAAGGCTGACGCACTAACCACTCACTCCACCGGGCCGCCACGTATAAGATGCAACAACCCAAAAAATGACAGAAAACACAAATACACTGAGACCAACATAAATAAAGATAAAATGCACTGCTCAATTAAATGAAATAAATAGCTAAAGAGAGCACTGGTCTTTTAAGAAAAAACATATCTGGCGTTTAGTATCTAATCTTTGTGTTTGAAACAAGGTATTAAAGACCCCAGATGCATGAATGGGCACGGGGAGTCTGTCTTCTGGGTTTGTCAGACCAAATGCATAACTTGAGCAAAACAATTTGGTTAATTGATTTAATAACACACTTAACTGGAGGTCTAGACTTGCACTGAACAAGAAGACAGAGTTTATATATCAGTTTAAATTTAGGAATATATTGGCATTGTTTTTTTAGGTATTTGAGTGTTACAGTGTTTCGCTTTATACGTCACAAAAACCTTGGTGAATAGATTTGGAAAGTTAATAATCCATGGAACATTTGAGGTTACTTCATGCATGACAATTGTAGAAAATCTGGGTGATCGTATTGTTTTACAAACGGTCTAGTCGTCTCACCAAACCACACTCCGATATAAAATGGTGATTGGGAAAATACAAGTACATGATTCATTTGAGTTACACGATAAAATTCTGTTTGCGTTCGTCATCGTGTTACGGTAAAAACTTTGCTTTATTAAATATTTTTTGCATTCTATTTTGTAGCACAACACCAAATGAAAATGTTTCCCCAAAGTCAAACATCACTTCAGGGACTTTGGGCTAAAAGTAAATCCTTTCAGGCCATAATCACCAACTGGTGATGGATTCTACAAACATTTTCATAAAAAGCCTCCGGTAAAAAACAATTCCATTCTACACTCATGGTTTTCACATCCAAACACTGACAAACTGCGGTCAAATGCTGGGAAAGCAGTGTGAGGCATTCAGGACAACAAGACACCTTTTGCACCCGTGTGTGGGCTAGCCAATACTAATGCTGGTTTAGTTTAGCAAGGTGTGGTGTAAGCATTCATTCATGCAGTTTCTGTATCGCGTATCCTCACAAGGGTTGCAGGGGTGATGCAGCCTTTTCCAGCCAAATGGGCAGTAGGCGGGGGACACTGTGAATTTGTTGCCAGCCAATCACAGGACACACAAAACCATTCAAGTCAAGCCAAGTCAAGTCAAAAGCCTTTATTGTCATTATACCACAGCTGCGTATAACGAAATTAGTGGTGCTACTCCACAAAATGTGTGTTTCCCAATGAAAAAACATGAATAAGTAATTTAAAAAGTCACGTTCGGGCAGGGAAATTCCAAAATATTGCACATTGTTATTGCACATTTGCCTACCAATCAAATGTGTGAGCATTTACTTTTCCTTCAAAGACAGAATGCAGAGCAGAGAATGTGAGAGTCTGAAGTTTGGAGAATTTGGACAATAAATCTTGTAAGGTTCTGCAACCCACGGGAAACTAGTGAATGGATGCCAGCATTGTGGTTTTAATCCACAATTCATCCATTCAAAAAAGAGAAAAGTTGAACTCAAAGTTCATTGTTTGATCAGTGAAATACTAACGCAAGCATCTTCAAGGATTGAGAGTTGGACAATTTGACACCTACTGCATCATTGACAAACTTCTATATGGTGATGATGATGATTGGTTTTCTGACTGACAGACTGAGATTAGTCATCATCAAGGAGGAATATGAGAACCAATTTTTTTTGGTTGCTTTGAGTTGAAAAAAAAAAGATTAAATAAAACAATAAAGAACCGAAACTCAAACAAAAGAATTGCATGGATGACAATTTCACCAACTGGACTAATGGGGAAAAAAGTAGTATTCAATACATTTCTCATCTCATCTCATTTTCTGAACCGCTTTATCCTCATTAGGGTCATGGGGGTGCTGGAGCACATCTGAGCTGTCTCCGGGCCAGACAGACAACCATGCACACTCACATTCATACCTAGGGGCAACTTAAAGTGTCCAATCAGCCTACCATGCATGTTTTTGGAAGGTGGGAGAAAACCAGAGTACCCAGAGGAAACCCACACAGGCCCGGGGAGAACACGCAAACTCTACACAGATGGACATGACCTGGACTTGAACCCAGAAACTCAGAGCCGTGAGGCCGACGCCCTAACCACTCGAGCCACCCGGCCTATTCAATACATCTTAACCATATAAATGAGTGCACAGCATGGTGGTATGATAACTCGTGGGGAAACAGACTTTTGTGAAAAGACTTAACCACAGAGAATCTAATGATTCACACAAGGAATATGCTGTCTGTCATCCCAGTCTTGCTCCTGGTTTGGTTTAGAAAAGAGAAAGGTCAGTGGTGAGGTTCGTCACCGCTTTCACACATTCTGAAAACCACACCCGGTCAGCTGTACAACCACATTAGGTTCAACGAGAAGGCACCATCTCACAATTAATTATCTTCATTAAGTATTTCATTTCGGTCCTCAAATACTGTATCCGTACAAAAGTTTCCAGAAACGACATCAGTAATCTCTTCAATACTACAAATTGGGCCTGGAGTTTAACTTTTTAATTGCCATTGACAGCGATAATTCTTTCCCTTAGAGCAAGGGTGTCAAACTCGGGTTGGTTCGCGAGCCCTTTGCTCCATAACAATACATTTAATTGAAAATTAGTTTTCATTTCAGGTTGATATAATGCCGAAAATATTATTGCTCGATGGTTTAGATCAGGGGTGTCAGACTCTGGTTGGTTCGCGGGCCGCTTTAACGTCAACTCGATTTCACGTGGGCCGGACTATTTTAGACATAATATTTAGATTTTTTTTTCATAAATGGATTAAAAGAACTGGATTAAAAGCCCTGAATATTCAGTTTTTTATAGATCTAAAACAATGTTTTTTTTTAGCTTTTTTATATATTTTTAGATTTTACAAAAAGATTTTTGAACTAAAAACACAGAAAAAAAGGATTAAAAAATGACAATTATTGATTTAAAAGGGGGAAAATCTGGAAATTTAATATACATCTATACTCTTCATTTTAATTTGATCCTAAAACAGAAAGTCGGCACTCATGATTTACTTTCCCGGGCCACACAAAACGATGCGGCGGGCCACATTTGGCCCCCGGGCCGCCACTTTTACACGTGCCTTAGAGGGTTGGCAGTAAGTAAAATTGCAGCCATTGCCATACCTGTCAACCTCTGCCGATAACTGCCCTTAAAAATAATTATGATTCCCCTTACAAAGGGGAATCATAATCATTTATAAGGGCAGTTATCGGCAGAGGTTGACAGGTATGCATTGCTATAATAGATCATTAAATAGAGGTAAATAAATTAACATGAAATAAATATATGCATCTGTAGATAGCTTCTTCGCAAATTCTCAAAAACATTCAACTTGAGCTGAGTTGGATATTTCAAAATTACCTATGTGTGATTAGTTGTTTTTTCCATCCTGCACATATTTGCTCAACGATTGACTTGCAATTACTCTGTCAGTCGGCGTACTTGTCTCTGCTAGAATAGGCTCCCATTCAGTCTCCACTCTAATGTGGACAAGGAGTCTTTTTTATTTGATTGACTGATTGATTTTACTGTATGTTCCCACATTTACATTTCATCAACTGCACTATTTTTTGTTCATATTCATATGTTCCCAATATTTATTGCAACGATTCTGGTTGGACGATTTTTGGTTTTTGTCTTTCCTTTTTCCCCCAGACAGTTTGTTTGGCTTTAAGTAGGATGCTCTTTGGACCGTACTTTTGTTCTGTTAAAGACATATTGTGAGCTTATTGGCATTAATGTGATCCCAAAAAATGTCCTCCTTTAGACATTTCCACGAATACAAAAATAAATTTTGCAGAGTTTTGAATCGGTTTGCAGTTGCGCATAAAAACACTATGCTATAAATGTATGCTAATTCCCAAATTAATCTTTGAAATGTATGTACAATGAAAAGCCACACAATGGGTATAAACCTCTTAAATGAATTTGAACCTCATGCCCATCTGGAAAGGCTAATGAATCAATCCACTTTTACAATAACATTTTTGAGATGCATTCACCACAGAAAGTACTTTTTTGGAAAACAGATTTGTTTTCTCTTTCAAATAATGCAATTCATGGTGAAGCTTTAAATCTCATTGTACATTGTATAATGACAATAAAGGCATTCCATTCAATTCATTCAAATTCAATATAGTGTTTACTTACTGTGGAGCTGTCTTTGCTCTCAGTAGAAAGTAAGCAGCGTGCTTGATCAGAACACTTTAACCACTTCAGTAAATAAACTAATCTCTGCTTACCTTATATTCTTTAATTTCCATTTGGCAGTAATTTCCTTTGCTAAATAATGGTTGTGTATCTGGCCAAACATGTATTTCAGCCGGTGGGTATTTGTATATTGTCTAGCTTGCTTTCCTGTGTGTATGTTTGCAATCAGCTAAGTCAGGGGTGTCCAAACTATTTCACTAATGGCTGCAGTGGGTGTAGACAGTTAACCAATGGAGTTTCTGCTGAAACCAGCAGTACCTGACGGCAATCAACTGATTACACTTTTAAGACACCAGATTGGTTCAAATGTATTCTCTTCTTCGGTTGGCATGAAATTGTGCACTCACTGCGGCCTTTGAGTACCGGTTTGGACACACATGACATCAGTAGGAATGGCGCAATTTGAAAAGATGCCACAGCTGACGGCAATTACCATCAGCCAGCTTTAAAAGTCCAGTGGATTCACAACCATGTTGCCTTATCAACTTGTTTTGTTTCCTTGTCAGTTGTTTGTTATTGTTATTGTTTTTGTTATTGTTTTTGTTATTGTTTTTGTTATTGTTTTTGTTATTGTTTTTGTTATTGTTTTTGTTGTTGTTTTTGTTGTTGTTGTTATTGTTATTGTTTTTGTTATTGTTTTTGTTATTGTTTTTGTTACTGTTTTTGTTACTGTTTTTTCTTTACTGTTTTTGTTACTGTTTTTGTTACTGTTTTTTCTTTACTGTTTTTGTTACTGTTTTTGTTATTGTTTTTTGTTATTGTTTTTGTTATTGTTTTTGCTATTGTTTTTGCTATTGATTTTGCTATTGTTTTTGCTATTGTTTTTGCTATTGTTCTTGCTATTGTTTTTGCTATTGTTTTAGCTATTGGTTTTGTTTTTGTTATTGTTTTTGTTATAGTTTTTGTTCTTATTATTATTTGTTATTAATTGTTGTTATTATTTGTTATTGTGTTGTCTTTTGACCACCGGCTCACAATCTTTTATTTTTCTCTCACATGACCTGATCTGTACCCCTTCGTGGATTCCTCCACTTCCTGGTAATACCGTCAACCTACCCCAACAGCCACCCAAGTTGGTGTCCACAGCGTTTTTTAATAGCTAAATGTAGAGCAACAAAGTTGCTAACGTGGCAACCTTAGATAAACCTCACTTTTGTCAAGGTCTTGACTCCTACAAAATATAGAGATCAGGTCCAGGAATCCAGTGACGGGGCATTCCCAGCTTTGATTACCTCCATTGCCATGTGCCACCCTACAAAGTCTTATAGCACCAGCCAGCTGCAAGGATTCTTTTAAAGGCAACATCAGAGAAGAGAATGTGGTCACTATAGTGGTTAACCAGTAATTATTTCATGAGCTGAGCTTTTCTCAAATCTACTCAAGGTTCAAAGCAGTGTTACAAATTGGGGACAGGGCAACTCTATTACACTACCCATTCTGAGTTCTGTGGTAGATGTAGATTGACCAAAATTGGTCTCAGCCTTAGACCCTAAGGCACTTCATCAATAAATAATAAAAGAGGCTGGTTCTTAATGTGTAGTATCGTGGTTCAAATTATATACAAAATACTTGCCCTCATCATCAATTATATACTTGAATGAAATGGTTTAATTAGTACATGTTTGTTGAAATACTATACTGTAATGTAAGTTTGTAACATTCATTCTTTCATCTTCCACACCGGTTTTCCTCATTAGGGTCGCGGAGGGTGCTGGAGCCAATCCCGGCTGTCTCCGGGCAAGAGGCGGACACCCTGAATCGGTGGCCAGCCGATCGCAGGACACAAGGAGACGGACCACCATGCACACTCAGACCCATACCTAGTGGCATTTTAGAGTGTCCAATAAGCCTACCATGCATGTTTTTGGAATGTGGGAGGAAACCGGAGTACTCGGAGGAAACCCACGCAGGCCCGGGGAGAACATGCAAACTCCACACAGATGGACATGACCTGGATTTGAACCCAGGATCCCAAAGCTGTGAGGCCGACACGCTAACCACTCGCTCCACCGGGCCACCAGGCTTGTAACATTACATCGAAATTAAATGATGCTGTAATTGTTCTAATACTGTGACAAATAAGATGCAACATTTTATGGAACAGTCATGTATTGTTTTTTGGGGGGCTTGAAAGCAGCATTGTGGAAAAATCCTCGTCCTAAAGGAACTTGACAGCAGATTAAAAGAATTTGACTGGAACCTGGCATGGTACTGCAATTGGTTCTGCTGTAAAGGCACGATTCCCGCTCAGAAGTGTGACGTAAACTTCTCCAAACAGAAACATCTTTGCACAGGATGCCGCATCGTGATATTATTTCGATTAAGTAAGGCTGGCTAAAGAGTGAATCCAGGTTTTGGATGGGCCTGTAATCAGCCATAGCTTGACTCAAAACTTTTGACCGTGGGTGAACATGCTCATGTTTGCCTGAGGTGAGTCGCTAGATTTGCCCTGCAAACAAAAAGATCCCATGCTGCTCAAAATGCATTTAGCTTGCAGCTTGAAAAGAGGCAAATCTCTCCCCATATGAGGCTGTCAGGTCCAAGCTGGTGCAGCCAAAGACAAAATCGATCTAAACCAAAAAAGAACTGGTGCTGAAACCAAGCACGGGTCTGGAACTAGGATCATCACCACCCACAGGCAGAGCATGGGTGGAAACAGCGCACAGAAATGTCCAAACCAGGGATTGAACCCTCCATCTCAGAACTGTGAGGCAGACGTGCTATGCACTCTTCAACTATTTAAAAACACATTTTTCAAATAAATAAAAAAACACTAATTTAATATGCATAACGGCATGTTGACAAGCCACAATGTTTCTGCACACGATGTTATGTGACCAAATGCAGTTGATTGAGGTGGGTTGGGGTGGGAGGGGTCTTCATAGGAAAGCACCTTGTAAGATTCATTCTAGTGATTCTTAGAGTCTGTGTAAATTATATTCTTGCAGGGTGAATGAGAATGTATGTTTTTCTTTATGTGCCTTGCGATTGACAACGAGTCAGAAGCAGACCACCCCCATTTCCGAAGTGAGTTGTCATAGGACCCGGTTAAACCATGACCACACTGAGCCCAAGCATTATTGAAAATGGGAAGATAGTCTTTGTATACTTCCTCTGCGTGTGCGCAATACTGTGTGAATGTGCATTCAACTGTTCAACAATCTTAAGTATGCTTTAGTGGGCCCTTGTCCCTCCTTAAAATGTGGTTTAGATGTTGTCAATTCCTGCCGTGGGGATTTCTTTCCAAGGTTCTGTTTTAGTGATTAACTATATTCCTCTGAGGCAGCCCAGTATTGAAATAGCTAAATAAAGCCTTAGTTGAGGCAGTATCTGCGTGTATTCTCGGAAGTTAAGACGGTTGATGTGGGTTTGGGATCCATCATGGTCACGTTTGTTCTTTTGAAATATGTCATATTTACATGAAGAATAGCCATGTGTGGAAAATGCCACCCTCTTGTTTAACTTCCCATGATTCTTACGTGATTTCCTGAGCGATGACAGGACTACAAATCAATCTGCCAATTTAACAAGACGTGATGGGAGGAAACATGTCATTATTACATTTTCAGAAATGTCAAATTGGGAATTCTGGAGAAAGTGCATACCTGTAATCTGATACTCAAATGAACAAGGTATTGCCTTTTTGAATTCCTCCACCATGTGTGTGACACACACCAGCCTGTACGCTGCATGAGCATCTAGCCAGTAAGCTTGCGAAAGAGGAGCAGCCGAAACCCCCTTTAGTATTCCCGGCCTTCCCCTTCTCTTTAGTGGGGCACATTATAAACGGTCTGAGGCCTTTCTGTGGTCACACACTGTTCCAATTTCCTCTTTTCTTCTTCTCTCATCTTGTCAAGCAGCTGCCAAACTAGATGTCTGAATGAACCATGACCTGACATAACATCAGCTTGGTCTTTTTCAAAGGTAATGTAAAAAAGGAAACAATGTAAACATTGGTATTTAGGTTTACAGGAAACACACAAACACAGTGAGATAAAAATACTTCTTTGTGTCAATTGATGTACATGTGCATTTTTTTCCCATAGTGCTTGTCCTTATTAGGGTTGGGAATAAACCGGAGCCTTTCCCAACTGAATTTAGTGAAAAAGTGGGTTATAAACCAAACTGGACACCAGCCAATCATCTGGGTCATCCCATAATTGGACGATATTTTATATCCTACCCAACAAATTTGACATAATAGACATGCAAAATATTGAAAGATGAGTTTCAGAGTAAATTTAACGGTCCGGAGACAAAAGAAACAATACTTGAATATTGCCAAAACCAGCATGGAGTATTTCTCTATTGTCCCACACCATTACGGGCCAAGTTGAATCTCAAATAAAACTGTTAAAATTATATATCATGATTAAGGGGGATTATTAGTCCACTTATTGTAACAATGGGAACATTTTTTTCTAATAAACATGATTGTAGGAGTTGGAGGATTCAAAAAAATAATTATTATTGACGTGGCAAAATGTGTCCTACAACATGCATGTGATCCTATTAACATATTTTTCAAATTATAATGCACAAATTGAAATAAAATGCACCTAGTTTAACTAGTTTATTTTTATATACAAAGCACATCAGATTATTAGGACAGTTAGTGAGCAATGTACACCATTTACATTTTAAATGTAAATGTTAAATGACTTGTAAATTACAGTTTTAAATGAAAATGATGAAATGCAAGTAATTTGTGCCTGGTGAGAAACTGGCAAGCAAGTTAGTGTTTAGGTCAGTGTCTTTTTCAACATAAATCAGCTGTTTGGAGGCTGCAGTTTTATATAGAAAAGATGACAATGGATGCCTATTTTTTTCCAATAAAAAGCAATGCTTGTTGTTGAATGCCACTATTCAGCATCTTAGAAAAACATGATAAACCACTGGCTTAAGCGAAGAAAGCAACAATTGGCTTAGTAAAATATTTCTGTACTCAGAATTACTGGAAATATGTGTTTAACTTTTTTGTTGCCTGTGAGAAAAAGTGATTCATGAATGGATGACAGAACAAAGTAACAGTAGTTGACATATGCTTGTGATTAATATTTAATAATGTTTGCTTTTCCACCGTGAGCAAGTGTTTACAATACGTGTAGAAGTGACGCCCCCTTCTTCTAGACCACGACGTTCTCACGTGTGATGAAATGAGACATGTTGGAATTCAGATATGAACAAATTCTATCCAAAAATGAAAATAGCTTTCAAAACGCTGATCTTGCACCTTATCAGTCATGTTAGTTGACTAATGTATCAAGTGAAAGTAGATGTGAGAAACAAAGACTACATACACAGCTTGTCTTCTTTAGGCCCATGGGTTCGCTGGTAGAAGAGGTTGAGTAACCCATGGAGTGGTCACCAGCTAATCATAGGTTGCATATGAACAAATTCTGGACTACTCAGAGTAAATCCTTGCAAGCATGTGGAAACATGCAAATTCTACCGAGGAAGACCAGAGGCAATATTCAAATTCACACCCTTTGAAAAGTAAGTCAGACATGATAACCATGTTTTTCCCACATATTTCATTACATATAGTGAAGTTTGGGATATCAGATTTAAAAACAGAGCTGTTTGAAAATGATGCAAGGGAGGCCAGTTTGTTTAAAAAAAACTGGGTTCTTTCACCTGTGTATAAATTTAATGTAGCTAACATAAGTTATAGGAATAACATCTGGGCGGCCCGGTGGGGCGAGTGGTTAACGTGTCGGCTTTACAGCTCTGGGGTCCTGGGTTCAACTCCAGGTCGGTCCACCTGTGTGGAGTTTGCATGTTCTACCCGGGTCCACGTGGGTTTCCTCCCTCATTACAAAAACATGCATGGTAGGCTGATTGGCCTGGAGTCAGCTGGGATAGGCTCCAGCACCCTCCACGACCCTAATGAGGATAAAGCGATTCAGAAAATAAGATGAGACTAGATAAGATGGGAGAGGAAAAACATCTAATCCTTTGTGTAAACCATTTAAATCAAATATCTGCTGTAACACTTGGTTTTTATTTTCAATCTCACATTTTAGTGCAAATTTATTAGTGGCACATCAATTTTATTTCGTAACTTTTCTAACAACCATTGACATCCATCAACATCATCGGTCATTTGAGATGAAAAATAACTTACCACAGTGTTGGAACAGGTAACATGAGTTTATACGAATATGAAAGTAGAGCATTAAGTGAAAAGAAAGGACCCAAAAATAAAATTCTAACACAACATATTGCCTAAACTCGACATGGATTATGATCATCCACAGGGAGATGAACATGTCAGCGTCTTTGACAAGACCGATCTGCAGGTTGACATTCTAACAAACAATATACTACACAATGGGCTAAATTTTCCTAGATGATGTAATACTTTTCTATTTTCATCCAAGCAAAGAAAGCACCACACAAGTTTTGGAATTTGGTAGACCGCTGTGCAGCGGTGGAGATTTAGCAGACACACCTGCTGCAGGCAATATTTCTGTGAAGTATTAGTAGTAGTTTCTCCAGACACAGATGTTCAATAGTCAAGAAAACAGCTCAAACTGAATATTAACTTAACTGCTGAGTGTTTTCATTGAAGTATTACTTCAATGAGCCCTGTTATTCTTGGCTGTATTGACATGAGGTTAATTAGATTAGATTAGATAACTTTATTCATCCTGTATTTGGGAAATTTCACTGTCACAGTAGCAAGAGGGTGAGAATACAGACACAGGAAAAGACATTTTTAAGTTAATAAATATATACATATATTATATATATATATATATATATATATATATATATATATATATATATATATATATATATATATATATATATATATACATATAAATATACATACATACACATAGATCCACATGTATACATGCGGTTGGTATGTTATGTATATTGTCTCCATTCTTATCAATGCGTACTTAAATATATACTTTCTGCTCATTCTCAGCAGTGACTACGTAAAACGCAGCCAATCTGGCTATAAAAACTTTAATAAAGTGAAAATTAGTTACCAATCCATCGATGTGGCCCAAAATAAATTTGCCAAACTTAAATGGTTCATTAAGTAAAGTTGGCAGTTAATTATTAAATCTGCTGGCTTCATTCAAAATGAAACAATTTTTGACTTTCCCACCGTATTTCAGTATACAAAATGTGTGTGTAACTGAATTTGGCTGTGACGCGGGAAATTCCAGACTCTGGAAGACCTAATGAATGGGTTACTTATTTCTTGTTTTGTCGTCATTGTGAAATATTTCCCCTCTCTGGATACTTGTCACAACCCAATTCAACATGTGCACATTGAGTACTCTAATGGCGGTCACATTAGAACCTACTCTTTTCCCCGCCTGTTAGGGTTATTAGTCTTACATTATTATATACGTATTTGCTTGCAATGAAGAACGCTTTGCTTTACTTAGAATGTTAGGCTTATATTATATATTTGGTTGCAATGAAGAATGCTTTGCTTCACTTAGAATTATTAGTCGTACAATATTATATATTTGCTTGCAATGAAGAACGCTTTGCTTTACTTAGCTTATTAACATTAGAAAAGTAGAATACATCTGCTTGCAACCATGTAAATGCTTCCTCCTGAGTTTAGACTAAACAACAGAAAGGTGAATCCTCTTGGACAGCTGGAATATGGAGAAGATCCGGTGGACCTTCATCTGTTTTGAGAGCTGAGATGTCTATTGTAACTAGGGTCCTTGAAGCTAATAAACAGGAAAAAGATGCGTTTAACGCCAGAATGAACTTGGACGAAGGCGCGTCAGTTCGATTCTCTCTTGCAAGAAAACCACAGATGAGTCTTCTGTCTCTTTTATTTGCGCGTGCATTTGGGAATGCCTATTGGTGAACCTAACACCCCCACTTCAAACTAATAAGAGCCCCCACTCCAAGAATACCTTGTGGTATCAGTACACTCATGACATCCAAGCGACATGTGTATTTAGGGTCCAAAACAGCAACTATGACTAATGTTTAAAATGGTTCCAAATTATTGTGGTTACTTTATGTTGTAATAAAAAGTATAAAACAGGCAGCATTGCTTAAGTCTCAATTTGGGTGAATGTACATACTATATATATTGCCTCAGTGATTTTTTTCATGATTATATTTCTAACATAAACCCAATTCGTGACCACAACAGTGCTTCTAAACAAAAGGCTTCCTTTTGTTCCAGCAGTCGAAACAAAGTTAATTAATCTAACATATGAAAATGTTCAGTGAAGCAATGTTTGGCTTTTTTATTTTTTTATTATACATGTTATTCCCCAAACAATGGAAACTAAAAGGATATTTTGGCCACGGATTATGGAATTGTGTGACACAATTCCAGTAAATGTCTGTACTACTCTAACAAATGTCAAGGCAAAATTACAGAGGGGAAGAGCTTGACTTACAGTAGTGTCTCCCACTCACTCATTTATTTTATAATACAACATAAATACAAACATTCATTCATTTTCCATACCACATAACCTCACAGGGGTCATGGGGGGGGGGGGGGGGTGCTTGAGCCCATCCCAGCCAAAAACGGGCACCCGGCGGGGAACACCCTGAATTGGTGGCCAGCCAATTGCAGGGCACAAGGAGACGGACAACCATTCACACTTATACATAGGGGGAGTTTGGAGTGTCCAATCAGCCTGCCATCTAAAACGGAATACATGGAGAACCGTGACCGGACATTTCGTCGACGGACACTTCGTCAACGGATACTTCGTTGACGGATACTTCGTCGACGGACACTTCGTCCCCGGACGTTTCGTTGAACGGACGCTTCGTCGACGGACAGTTCGTCGAACAGACATTTCGTCGCCGGACATTTCGTCAACCAGGGACGAAGTGTCCGTCGACGAAGTGTCCGGGTACCGTGGAGAACAGACAAGAGGTCTAAACCCGGGATCAAACTCTCAAACTCCTAACTGTGAGGCCGGTATGCTAACCACTGGCCCGCCAGGCTGCGTTAAACAAAAACAAAGGTAAATTCTGCATCATATGAAGAAGAGCAATTTGATCTGCCAATCACAATGTCAGGCACAACAATACTGGATGTGATGAAAAAGGTACCACAGTTGGGATTCACTGAATGAAGACAGTGAAGATATTTCAAATATTTACATAAATAGAATATAGTAGTGTAGAGGTTCACTCACCTGTCTTTGCTGCGGGTTGGGTGCGATTCCCGCTGGTGACGGTATGATTGTGAGTGTGATTTGTCATCTGTCTTTCTGTGTGCCCTACTGCTGACTGGCGACCAGTGTAGTCTACCTTTCACACAAAGTCGGCTGGGATAGGCTCCAGCAACCCCTGCAACCATTAGGTATGGAAGATGGATAAATGAATTAATTAATCAATGAATTTAATGCATATGAATTGTAGTAACGTATGCTTCACACCAACTGACAGATGGGATTGTACAATTTTGGCGTCGTTCAGCTTTAAAAGCTACACCATCCCCCAAAAAAGAATACAAATACATTACACACGTTTCTCTTGGTTTACTGCCCGGTTGACATGTTCGCACAGGTCAGAAGTGGTCCGCAGACTTCAACAGCTAAATTGAAGCCTATGTTTCCAAAAACATCCAAAAACTTACATCTTGTTTTAAAAAAAAATGGAAAAATATGTACAGCATAGTTTATTTTTCCATCACAAACCTGACATTTTGCTCACTTTACCAAATGGATGTTTTTTTTCCATAGGGAGATCTTAATCCAGCCTTGGAAGGTACTTTCAAATGTTGATGTATTTCCTGACCTTTCCAAGAGTAGGCTTTTTTGTAAGAAAACATGAATAGGAAAGGTGAATCTAACTGACCTTTGTGGTGGGATTTGGCCATGTCATGCTGACTTCTAAAATGTTCCTTACTAGAGGACTAGCGTACGATGATGGTGCCAGCACTCACTAGTCTGTTCCTCTCATCAGAACTTGCCTGAAGAAACAGACGACTGTTTATTTCTCCAATAGGAACTGTGTGACATATTGAGGCCGTCAGACAAGGAGTGGGCATCAAAGGAAATATTTGTCTCAGAAAATCTATTAGCAGATCACAGAATTTTAAAGGGTGAAAGAGAGAACCCAAGTATAATCAAACACCACTAATGGGGCTCCTGTGGTTCTAATCTGCCCACTTCCAGAAAACCTAAATAGTCTGCATTTTAAATGGAGTGACCAAAAATGATGTGTTTTGACGGCCACAATGATGATGATGTCAGTTAGGCCAAACACAATGAGATGAGCCATAGATCGCAAAACACTTTGAACTTTCAATCCATTTTGGAGATTGATTTAAGTTTGAACAATGAGAGGGACTTTTTTTAGGGCCAAGCAGGAGAAGACATTATCTAACACCTGTCCATTCGTTTTCTGTTGCACGTCTTATTACTTTGGACAACACATTGTCCAGAAGGCAATTCAAGGGAAAGAGACAAACAACTGTTCACTGTAAACCCGCAAGTGACCTTGGCGGTGTTTTGAGAAAATAAATTGTAGCTCAAATGTCAGTAAGAAGGAAAGTCAGGTACGTTTTAAATGTGTTGACGAGCTAACCATTCCACCAACTATCAAGTCCTACTAATATACAGACATTACGTGAAACAGTATGTTATATTAGCTGTAATGTTTCCCTGCAAAACATTAAAAACAAGAATTACTTCCAAAAGTGCTCCGTAGTCTGGCCAAACTTTTTTTTTTCAAATACAATTACGAGAAGTTCTGTTCTGTTCATGATAGCCTTCTTAGATTTCTTTAGTGTAAATAAATGTCTACTTAACAAATTGCTATTTCCTCTTTAGCAGACACATCGATGGAAAAAATAATACAAGGATTGATGGAATAACTGATGCGTTAGTGACTGTTTTTTTGGTTTGTTGTGATTTTGATTTGATTCCATAAAGTCTCGTGTTTGTTTGGTGCTTGAGTTTTTGCAGTTTTGCAATATTTGGTAAAGAAAACCTGTTTTTTAAAATCATTTTATTGTTTCCATCTGGCAGGATGTTTTCAATAAACAATATAGTGATATGAGCCAATCTTGCCTCCTTTTAGTGTTTAGATTTTGGATATTTATTAAACCTAAAAAGCACATTGATCACGCCTACCTCGATAATGTCAGAGCAGAAAACATGTGTGAACTCAAAAGGAGTTTTCCAAAGACTTCTGAGACAGAAGTGTCGAGTAACACATAAATCTTTCTTTTACATGCTTGAGGTATTCTTCATCATCTTGTCACTTTATTTGTATCCTTGCTTCTCTTCAGTCTGGTTGGCTCTTTGTTGATGATGTATGTGCCCGTCAGTCCTTATTGCTTCCTGCAAACTTTCGTCATTTTTTCCCTCTTGGTGAAAATTTCCTCCACATTTTTACTTTGATAGTTTCAACAACAACAAAAATCAAAGGCCTTTATTGTCATCATACACAATTGAGTATAACAAAATTGGTGGTGCTACTCCACAAAGTGCGTTTTCCCAGTAAAAAAAACATAAATAGTAATATAAAAGTATAAAAAGTCACATCCCGGCTAGGTAAATTCTAAAATATTGCACAGTCTAAGATATTGCACATTGTTATTGCACACCCCGAAGTTATTGCACAGAAGGGATTGTGTGTCGTGCTATATTCTAGCATTTAAAAATAATAATAATTAGTTTGTCATGCTCACTTGTATCCACACTTATCGGGCCTATGTCCGATTATTATTATTACTTCCCCTTTGCTGGGAGACATTTGCAATACTAGATCCATCAACCAGTACCTAAAAAATACTGGTGGGAAGCTAACTCATCTGAATATGAACTAATGTGTGACTTTGAATCAATCTGTCATCAAAATCTGCTTTGCATCATCTTAACCTTTTCCCTCCCTTCCTGTCATTTTCTGTATTGCATGCTTTGCCTCAGTTCGTGCAGAATGATAATGTACGCAAGGTTTCAAATGTGAGTGGCATTCTGTCATCAGTTTAGAAGAATGAGAGAGGTGAAAGAAAGAGAGAAGAGAAAGAAAGGAGAGAGAAAGAGAAGAGAGACTGAGAGAGAGAGAGAGACAAAGAGAGGGAGAGAGAGAGAGAAATCTAGTTTAGCTCTGAGCCATGGAAAAAATGTTATACATCAGTGATGCATGTTTTTTGTCCCTTATCCCTGTACTTTTAAACGATGAAGTAAGCTCAGTGATTTTTTTCTTTTTTTTTGTGGCTTAACATCAATTTGTTTCCGAGTTGGAATCAATTACTCGTCATCCTCTGGGAGTCAACATTTGGAATCACAAACCTTTTTTTGTGTGTTAGAGTTTAACAGTGGCATCATGGAGAGGATTTATAGGGTTGAGTGTGGTAGTGCAGAGCAGACTGTCACGGACCCATACAGCATGTCAGGCAGCCCTTGAAATGTACATTACTTTTCCCACACAGGACCTCATCCCACACATTCTGCCATACTGCACTTCTTTTTTCCAGCTATACATGCACAGTTCATTGAGCAGCCAAGTAAAGCACATACACTATTTTGTTCTGTGATGACGCACCTGTTAAGCCTGATTCAATAAAGTAATGATGACTGCCAGAGCGCCTTTCATCAAAATCCAGAAAATATAAAACACACATGCATGACCAGCCTTGCCGAAACAACATGACGACCCATAACATCAGTCTTCAAATACAAATTCAGCTTTCTGTTGTCATTCCATAAGTCATTGAACCCCAAATTTAATTCAGAATGTCAGTGATTTATCCTGTGTGGTAAGCTTGTAGCTTTGTAGCCAAGAACTTAGTCGTTGTCTTATTTATCTTACAAAGTACTTTCATAAATCAGGGAAGAGCAAAAGTTGTCATTTAGTATGTATTTTCATTACATGGGGGAGGGTGGTATTAGCTCAGTCTGAAAGGGATTGGGAATTTATAGTATTGGGAATCTCAAGATGACAGGATTTAACAATTATTAGTCATCAATGTACTGGTACAAGAATTAGTTGATGAGACATAAGACCAGTTTCCCAAGTACTTCAACTGCAAATGTAGCATGTTGTGATTAATTCTCACGTTCATTAAATTCATTCATTTTCCAAACCGCTTAGCCTAACAAGGGTCACAGTGGGTGATTCAATTCTTTCTTTTAACATGACATTGTGAAAAATTGTCGTCATGGCCTGGAACAAATATCGTCCTTATTAATGCTTAAATCATTCATTCTTTAAAATTATCTCTCGCTGTCAAATTACTCACGATTTTCACCGGAATCGTAGGAGCGATAGTTGCCATATTTGTGCATGTAATCCAAGGGTGTCAGACTCGGGTTGGTTCGTGGGCCGCTTTAACGTCAACTTGATTTCACGTGGGCCGGACCATTGTAGATATAATATTTAGGTTTTTTTTTATGAATGGATAAAAAGAACTGGATTAAAAGCCCTGACTATTCAGTTTTTATAGATCTAAAACAATGTTTATTTTAGCTTTTTTTAAATATATTTTTAGATTTTATTTTACTAAATGATTTTTGAACTAAAAACACAGAAAACATGTATTAAAAAATTACAATTATTGTTTTACAAGGGGGAAAATCAGGAAATTTAAAATACAGCTATACTCTTCATTTTAATTTGATCCTAAAACAGAAAGTCAGCACTCATGATTTACTTTCCCGGGCCACACAAAATGATGCGGCGGGCCAGATTTGGCCACTTTGACACATGTGATCTAATCAATTGCCATACAAATGACTTTCCACCAAACCAGGGTGTTTCCAACTTCTTAGCCTAAGAGTACTAACTCTGATGAGTAAAAGCCCGATACAAAACAATTTACAAGATATAGTTGCAGATATTGCTACAGTATTACAGTACTTTTTTTGCCACACATTGCATAGATTTCTCTTTCAACATCTGTAATACAGAGGTTATTCCCCATTTTTAAAGGTGTAGTTTTCATCGACACACAGAAGGAATTAAGTGTAATGCAATATGTCAATCATCAGAAATATGAGTGTTATTGCGTGTAGAAATGCAACCACATGTCTGGATGAAGTATGCTAGAAAAACAGAGTGACACCCAAAACTGTGAGGTGGAGGCATGAGAAAGAGTGATGTTGTTTTCTTAACATCCATCTGACAACAACGCCCACTTGACGCTTTTGCATCTTTCCCCATATGATATTTAATCAAGGCTGTGACGATTTGGGCAAAAGGCTTTCAAATGGAAGAGGGCCATAAATTAATTGAGAATTCATCTATTTTTTCAACCATAATATTTTATAGCAATTTCCTTATATTGAACATCTGGGCCGTCTTCACAATCACTGTTTATGTTCATTCCACAATTTTCAAATGAGTTAAGGCCATACAATCAGTGTTGTAAGGCGGTTTCTTCCATGTAAGCAACCACCATACCTGTCAACCTCTGCCGATAACTGCCCTTTTAAATGATTATTGATTCCCCTTACAAACCCCCAAAAAAACTTACAAACACCGTACGACTCGTACGGTGTTTGTAAGGTTTTTTGGGGGTTTGTAAGGGGAATCAATAATCATTTATAAGGGCAGTTATTGGCAGAGGTTGACAGGTATGAACCACTCTTTGTGTATTATAATGTATACTACTGTATTAAAATTGATGAGGCCATGCTCCACCTTTCACAATAGATTTCAATCAAGATAACGACTACAAATATTTACAATCAAAGCATCTATTAAGCACAAGAGCGGCAAAGTTATTGACTTCAGGGACAGGTCCTAAACCCAATAAAGACAATAATGATGGTAAGTCAATATTATACATACACGTTAGCATTGTTCATTTTCCTGAACAGCTGCTGTATTTTCAATTTTATTTTTAACAGTCAGAAAACAGAATGTGAACACCACTTTAAATGTACATTCTTACAGTGGCAATTGGCATCAATTTAGTGATTCAAATTAAGGTTTTGAAAATCACAGATGACTTTCTGCAGTTATGGATATATTTTCAAATGAAAAATGTTGCTGATTCTGACACACAGCTGCAATTTCATTTCTTCTGGACTAAAACTGTTCTAGACATGATTCTACGGTGCAATGGTTTTCACGTTTCTTGAAGTGAAAATGGACAAACAAGCAATACATGGGAAGTAGCAGTATGACAAATAGCGTCAAGGTTAAAATTGGGTTAAGGCAATAAACTGTTGCCTGTGGTTTAGAAACAGAGCCGTTTGTGTAAACTTGAGCCACTGGTCATGGTTGAAAAAGACAAACCTTTGTCTTAAAACTGTCTACAAAATACTTCCTGGAAAAAGCATTGAACATTGAACCAAAGTCAGCAAACTTTCAAGCAGATGTCAACACCCATCCTTTACAATTACTGGCGTTGTGGTTCAACTTTGGTATTTTGAGTCATACATACAGTGTTTCCATGTCAATCAATTGTGTCCCTTTGCTAGAGTGAAAAGGCCCGAAATAATTAAAAATCCCCAATGTCCCTAAAACCGAAAGGTAACAGCAGGAGAAACTGGGCTTCATGTGAGGAAATAAAAGGAGTCAGATTCTCTGAAGTTGGTAAAGAAGATCTATGCTGGTATGCACTAGGAGAGCAATAACAATATAAGTTCAATAGGTTGATAATGATGACACGATTAGGAGCAGGGGTGTCAGATTCGGGTTGGTTTGCGGGCCGCGTTAACGTCCACTCGATTTCATGTGGGCCGGACCATTTTAGATATAATATTTCGATTTTTTTATATAAATGGATTAAAAGAACTGGATTAAAAGCCCTGAATATTCAGTTTTTTATAGATCTAAAACAATGTTTATTTTAGCTTTTTTATATATATTTTTAGATTTGACAAAATGATTTTTGAACTAAAAACACAGAAAAAAAATGATTAAAAAATTACAATTATTGATTTAAAAGGGGGAAAATCAGGAAATTTAATACACATCTATACTCTTCATTATAATTTGATCCTAAAACAGAAAGTCGGCACTCATGATTTACTTTCCCGGGCCACACAAAATGATGCCACGGGCCAGATTTGGCCCGCGGGCCGCCACTTTGATGCATGTGATTTAGACTGTTCAATCTTTCTTCTCGCGTTTTGATGAATGAAAGACGTATGAGTTCCACTCAACACGTCAGCGGAGCTGCATAACTGTCTGTCTGAAACCAAATATTTCTGTCCACTTCTGATCTCATCTTACTGCTAGTGTTGTGTTATGTCAGTGAAAATGAATAAACTAGTCTCAGAAGAAGCCGTGCAAGCCAAAGTCTTGATATTACCTCAAATGAGTTTTACAAATCCAGTTTTACCAGATGCAACTGTGTCTGCATTTGATTCACTTGCATTTAAGCAGCCATGGATTTGCTCACCATGAGTAATGCGCTTCAGGGGTCGATAGAACGGAAATGTTAGTGGGTTTCCTAATGAAATGAAAATGTTATAAATGCTGACTTACCTTGATCATCATAGCTCAACAATTCTTGTGGGCGAACTGTACTAGTTGGTCCCACATGATGCCTGTTTTCAAATTCCTCACAGTGTTTTCAAGAAACTCAAGCAAGGAATGAAAACTTGGAAATGTTTCTACCTCCCCAGATTTATTTTTGGTTGCATGAGATTTCACAACATTTGAAATGACTACAAGACATTTCCCGCAACCTTTGCTTCCCTCCATGTTTTTTCATGTCGACACCATTCTTGTGTCATGTTCAATAAGAACTGAAAACCTTGCCAAAGCAAGCAAAAAGGTGAATGAGTGCTATGCTATGTCTGAATATTGCTTTCAAAATCATATGATCCAATTTTATGGTGACTTTCAAATTGGCCTTTTGTGGTAGTTGTTCCAAAGTCTGAACTTTTTGGTAGCTGCAGGTGTCCTTTAGATGTTGTGACTTCCAACTTTGTGTTTCAGTTTTCAATTATTCGCATGTGATCACATAAAACCATGTGGCCTCGAGAAGGTTATTTTAAGATATTGGAGCAAAGAACAGAACTCTTTTGTAAGCAGAAAATATTTGCATGTTATAGATATACAGTACAATGTACTAAACAAAGGTTGTGCTGGCTTTTGATTAGTAATTGAATCTCTCTCATTAATACAGCCAAGCAGCAAAGATATTCAGCAGTATTGACCCCGACGGTCACCCCTGAATCACAGTTTAACAAGAAAAAGAAAGATGGACCATATTAATTATATATATATATATATATATATATATATATATATATATATATATATATATATATATATATATATATATATTGCCAACATGCATCATTCACTAAAGTCTAAGGCTGAATGTATGTATCATAATGCGTACAATTTTCCCAACAATATACCATGTTAAATCCGGAGCCTCAGACTTGCTGTAGAGTGTCAACTGATTCCACTGGGACAGACATATCCAGCCCCTTTGTTGACATTAAACTTTAGTTGGAGTATGGCCTGCTTGTTTTCCAGTGAGTGGCCTGCCGTTGTCTCTCTTTTGTGTTTTTTTTCTTATCACTTACTTACTGTACAAGCTAAGCTTCTATAGCTCAACGCCTGTGGTGTTTTTTTGTTTCTTTTTGTGTGTAAGGTCAACTGGTATTGGAGAAGAATATATTCATTTCATTCATTTTCTGAACGGCTTATCCTCTCTAGGGTCACGGGGGGTCTTGGAGCTTATCCCAGCTGATAGGCCAGCAGCTGGGGACACCTTGAATCAGTGGCCAGCCGTTCACAGGGCACGATGAGACGGACAACCATTATTCACGCTAACACTCATACCTAGGGGCAATTTAGCGTGTCCAACCAGCCTACCATGCATGTTTCTGGACTGTGGGGGGAAACCGGAGTACCCAGAGAAAACCCACGCTGGCCAGAGAAGAACACACAAACTCCACCCAGGACCCAGGACCCCAGAACTGTGAGGCAGACGTACTAACCACTCGCAGCCCTTTCTTTTTATTATTTATAATATATGAATCCAATAAAAATAATTTAACCAGAATGTTGTGCTCATGACAGACTAAATGTGGAGGTCTATCATACAACAATGGGCGAGGCTGACATGTATCTCTGGTGTCCTGCAACCAAGTTGCATCAACGAATGAGGGTGAGTCACTTAAAAATATTTGAGGACTGACATAGAACTGATAAAAATAAATGATACTCATCCTTACACCATAGACAATGATTGAAAAAACAACAGACATTGATTGGCATTGCATCACGAAAGAGACCCAGCCAGTTTGAATAATTTCTATTGGTAAATAATGTGTAAAAAATAATATACCCACACAGGGAGTCACAAACACTGTTGATTTTACGGTGGTAATTTAACCCAAATTTCTATTTAGGAGATTTTGGCTGAAGAAGACTGAAGCCAAAACAGTCAGCTAGGTAAGAGAGTTTCCTCTGGGGGGAAAAAACCGAGGGGTTTATTATGCATAGGCTTATTTTGTATATACTAGTAATTGAATTGAATTGAATGCTTTTATTGTCATTATACAAATATATTGAGATTTAAAGCTTCACGGTGAAGTGCACAAATAAATCATCAATAAATAATAAAAAAATAAATAATGATAAATAAGTAATCAATACATAAGAAATCAACATAATAGATCACGTGTCAGAGTGGCAGCCCGGGGGCCAAATCTGGCCCGCCGCATCATTTTGTGTGGCCCGGGAAAGTAAATCATGAGTGCCGACTTTCTGTTTTAAAATCAAGTATAGATGTATATTACATTTCCTGATTTTGTCCCTTTTAAATCAATAATTGTAATTTGTAATCATTTTTTCTGTGTTTTTAGTTCAAAAATCATTTTGTAAAATCTAAAAATATATATATCAAAAAAGCTAAAATAAACATTGTTTTAGCTCTATAAAAAATGAATATTCAGGGATTTTAATCCAGTTCTTTTAATCCATTTATTTAAAAAAAATCTGACATATGGTTGCCACAATGGAAGGAACACCATAAATTGTGAAAATAAATTAAGCCTATTTCATTTTATGTTCACATTTTTTTCCTGGAAGAGAATATTTTTAGAATATTGCAGAGAAAGAGATAAACTAAACCACGTGTCAAAGTGGTGGTGCGGGGGCCAAATCTGGCCCGCCGCATCATTTTGTGTGGCCCAGGAAAGTAAATCATGAGTGCCAACTTTCTGTTTTAGGGTCAAATTAAAATGAAGAGTATAGATGTATATTAAATTTCCTGATTTTCCCCCTTTTAAATCAATAATTGTAATTTTTTAATCATTTTTTTCTGTGTTTTTAGTTCAAAAATCATTTGGTAAAATCTAAAAATATATAAAAAGAACTAAAATGAACATTGTTTTAGATCTATAAAAAACTGAATATTCAGGGCTTTTAATCCAGTTCTTTTAATCCATTTCTAAAAAATAAATCTAAATATTATATCTAAAATGGTCCGGCCCACGTGAAATCAAGTTGACATTAAAGCGGCCTGCGAACCAACCCGAGTCTGACACCCTTGTGATAGATAGTCAACATGAATAAGTGGTCAGATAAATAAGTAGGTATAAAAAGTGACTAAAGTAGTTAGTAGCCTATGGAGTTTTAAGTACGAGCCTTTGTATTGTTCCTGTAAGGACATCCGAAAGTGTCTTTATGGGCAGACTGCCTGATTGTAAATCTCTTTTGTAATAGGATTAATTCAACAACAAGGCTTTATACTTGTAACAATTTATAGACATGATGTTGGCCATTCAAGGCATGTTGGCCTTGGTTGTTCATCACAGCATGCTTCTCCATCAGCCAGCCATTGTCAGCAACAGTAAAAGCCAGGACTATAAACGTGCAAAACCAAAATACAATGATTTTGAAATCCATAAATTCCTCAGCAGAAACTACATCCTGAAGTCTTCGAAGTTTTGAGAAAACATGACTTGATGCCAAAAGAAACTTCGGTCTTGCTCTATCAGTCAGATCACAAGCAAAAAGTCGGACTGGTTTTCAAACTATTGTCTGCGCAATAAGATTCAACATTGATCATAAAAAATAAGCATGACCATCTGGATCAACAAGTGACGAATGACTGAGTTCATCATTGTTAAGGCCTGCGTGATTTGCTATCAATATTTCTAGGGTGTATTCCCCTATCGCCCAGGTCTCCTGGGATAAGTTTGAGTACCCCGCAATCCTGACAAGGATAAGCGGTGCTGATTTATCTGTATATAGGTGAAAGATTTTTTCAGTTTTTTTCTCCAATTGTTGTGTTTCGAGGTTAATTGTTTTCAACTCCAGTTGTAAAGCACTTGATTTACAGACATTTGTAGGAATCCATTTGTTTTCTCCCTGGGTATTACTCTCTTCATATCACGAACTCCAGTTGAACCTCTAAGACAGGGGTCTCGAACTCAATTTACCTGGGGGCCGCTAGAGGCCGAGTCTGGGTGAGACTGGGCCGCATCAGGATTTCCACAAGAAAAGCACTGATAAAACTTTCCAACGTTATCAAATATCTTTATTTTTTAACAAAAAATAATGAATTAAATAAATTAACTTAAAGATGAATAAAAAATAAATCAATCAGTAATATAAAACCAAATAATACTAATGAGCATACAGTAGATATACACTGGCTGGCTAAGTAGAGAAAATGAATTATTTTTATTCCGTTTCAAATGTCTGTATTAACAGCTCTTTAACCTTTAACTTTCTGAACTTGAATGGAACATTGAACATGAAATATTCTGAACACGGCTTCTTTTGCCTACTCTTTGCTGCTAGAGACCTGGCAGCGCTTCTTCTCACATAGTCCCATTTGGCTTGAGGGAGGAAGCAGTGGAGACCCTCAGTAGAGCTTGAAGATGCTCATCAGTAAGTCTGGACCTGTACTTGGACTTATTGAAGTTCAAGGTGGAGAAGAGCTTCTCACACAAGTATGTGCTCCCAAAAAGGCACATGGTCCGCTTGAACCTTCGGGAAAGTTCAGGGAAGCTGGGGGACAACTCTCTCAAAAATTGCCCAAGCTTGTCTGCTTCTCCATTCACCTCCCTGAACTTGGCTTTGAGTGCAGAGTTGCACTGCAGGTCAATGAGCTCCATTTGAAGCTCAGGAGGGGCATCTTGCACATCAAAGGAGAAGGGGTCCGCAAAAATTTGAAATGTGTCTTGAAGTCTGCAAATCTGTGATCAAATTCCTCCTGTAGCTTCGAAATGGCCTCAACATACTTCTCACCACTGAATGGTGTGCCTGCATCCACGAGAGCCTTGCATGCTGGGAAATGGCAAAGGTTTGTCTGAGAGAGCTGGGCTTTCCATAACACAAGTTTAGTGCAGAATGCTCTCACGTTGTCATAGGCAGCACTGACAAGTTGCCCCTGGCCTTGTAGCTTCTTGTTCAGTACATTAAGCTCATGTGTGATATCAACAAGAAAAGCCAAGTCCATGAGCCATTTGGGATCACTTAGCACAGGATCAATCAACTCACAAACGGCGTAGCTAGCTTTGACTGCTGCATTACTGTCTTTGGTAGCCTTCTTGAAGAGATCCTGTTGCCTCAGAAGACGTGTTTTAAGACTGGCAACCTGGTTGGCTCTTTCATCTCCCTGGTATTTTTCGTACTCCTCAGCATGTCTCATAGTACAATTACGTTTCAAATTGTATTCCTTGTGCACCGCAACTTTTTCAGTGTAAATGAGACACGTCGGGGTGCCCCTGTGTTCAACAAAGAAATATTGCACTCCCCACTTTTCTTGAAACTGTCTGTGCTCATCACCGACCTTTCTCTTCACGGCAGGCTTTGAAAGAGACATCTCTGGGGCTCTGTAATATGTTTTTCCACTTGGAATGAGTCTCGGGTTGATCTTTCACATTCAGTCGCGCGGGTTTGTGGCGCATGTGCACTTTCGCTCTCCGTTTCAATCGCGGAGATGGCTACAGACACTGACACAGGCTGGATCACGGATCATAGCGCCTCATTCAGTTCTATGCTGAGAGCAGCGGAGGAGTGTGCGCGCCGAGCGGAGTGATCGGCCTCACGGCTTCTCCTCCGCCCAGCTGATTGGAGGAATGAATGAGTGAGTGAGCGAGGCACTGGACAGCCCGGCCGATGTCCCGCCCTCCAGAGCCGTATACCTCACCGTGATTGGTTCATTCAGCTCCGAACCAAAGTTCCCTCTAATTTTTTGTTGGTCTGAGCAGAAAGACAACCTCCCTGAGCGCACTGAGTACCAGTGTGAGCGACATCATCGGTACTCGGATGATTCGCCTAAAGACGTTTCGCCGACGGACGTTTGACAGACGGGCAGGTCGCCGAATGGACGTTCCACCGAACGTTCATTCGGCCGAACGGAGGTTTCGCCGAAACAGGATTCGAACGCTCGCCCCGCCGGATCGTGTGTGTACAAGTTTTTCAACCTCGGCCCGCGGGCCCTATACGGCCCGTTAGGATTTTTAATCCGGCCCGCCGCCGGTGTTGTCCAAATTATAGTAAAAATCAATGTTCGTCTACCATCAATGGCAGTCCGGGAATAAGCACTCTTGGGCAGGCAGATGTAGCAGAACCGAGCCGTAAAATGACAGCAATCGGGTCAAATCCATCCTAAAACAGCATTTAATGATTAAATACAAATACTGGATGATATCGCGATGGAGGCAAAAAAACGTCTATAGACGTCCATTCGCCAAACGGCTCAAAATGCTCTCAAATTTGGTCAAATCCAGCTGAAAACAGCGTTTAATGATTAAATACAAATACTAGTATTTGTATTTAATCATTAAACTAACAAATACTAGTACGACCTGTCCGTCTGTCAAACGTCCGTCGGCGAAACGTCTTTAGGCGAATCATCCGGTCATGACATCATCATTGCTCGCTATCGGCACACCAGTATCACACCTGCCACAAGCAGGTGCATGTCAATGTTCCCTCTAATTTTTCATGTAAAACATGCTGTAAAACAAGAAAAACATGAGTGGACAGAGCTACTCCCACTGGCTGCCACTTAAACGGTGCCATCATGGGGAAAGGGGAAGAAAAAAAAAAAAAAAAAAAAAAAAAAAAATCGATCTTTCATATTAAGACGGGGGCCGCAAATTATCGTCCCGCGGGCCGCAGTTGGCCCGCGGGCCGCAAGTTTGAGACCCCTGCTCTAAGACTAGTGTACACAGTCGCCCCTGATAATGACTAAAAGACGTCTAATATTAAAAAAATATCTAGTCAGTTTCCCAAAAACAGGTGGCACTAACCACATTCTCTTTCCTAATCCACTGCTCTGTCTTCTTCTTATTTTTTGGTTAGGTTTGTTTCTATTTGCTTTCCCATTAACTAACTTTTGCACAGTTTTCTTTCATCTTTTTCACCAACTCCTCTAATCATGGCAAGGTCATATTGTTAAATCAACGTTTAGTTCAAGCATAAGTCTTGTGTCTTTGTTGTCTCGCAGGTCATGACACTTCAGTGAGATATAAAAAGAACACAAGAAGAAGTCATCCTTGGGTCTGTTTCAATATCTGCAGGAGATGGAAAACACGGATAAAAATATGGAACCAATTTCTATAAAACTATGCAGAGGGGTGTGGCATGGGTCAAATAAGAATTGGAATTTTACAGGAGATGCCTAACATTTTTACTGTCCATCCAAAAATGGACAAAAAAAATTGCTTAGTTGGAATGACTGCATCTACCGCAGTTTGACATTTCCATATGCTATTTTTGTCCTTGGAATAGATGAAATACACCAGGTTTTCTACCCTGTGAGTGTGAGGTCTGAAACTTCGCACTTGTGTCCTGGATTTGTGGAATTTCCCTGCACATAAGCTTTAGCGCGTCTCTATGATGACTGTGACACCAGTTTCAAAGGGGGATAACTGCATGGTTGTCTTTGTCACCCCTTATTTTTAACCAGTGGAATTATCCTTAATTCATTTTGAAACCATAACGCTCATCCTCACTTGGATAAAAGAGCCTATCCTACTCATACTACAATATTGGAGGGACAGAGAGAGACACAGAGAAAAACAACCTGTCACACACATTTACAGTATGAGTGTGAGCGTGAAGGGTTGTCAGACTCCTTGTGCCCTGCGATTGGCTGGCAACCAATTCAGGGTGTAAGGTGGGAGAGGCTCCATCATCCCCCGTGCCCTTTGTGAGGATAAGCGGTTCAAAAAATTAATGAATAAGCTCTTTTAAATGAGTTTTTGGTTGAGGAATGCAAAAACGACTCAGGTTTCCTCCTACATTCCAAAAACATGCATGGTAGACTGATTGGACACTCTGTATTGGCCCAAGGTATGGGTGTGAGTGTGTATGGTTGTTCGTCTCCTTAGGATAGGCTCCAGCACCCCCCCGTGAACCTAACGAGGATAAAGCGGTTCAGAAAATGAGATGAGAATCCAAAAATGGTCTCACTTTTTCTCTATTATTTCCTCCACAGTTGTACAATGAAACATAATTACTGTATGCGCACAATAACAATATATTTAGTATGAACATAATAGCACTAAACAAAATGTCATGGAAATCAAAGGTGTCAGACTCGGGTTGGTTCGCGGGCCGCGTTAACGTCAACTCGATTTCATGTGGGCAGGACCATTTTAGATATATTTAGATTTTTTTTATAAATGGATTAAAAGAACTGGATTTAAAGCCCTGAATATTCAGTTTTTTATAGATCTAAAACAATGTTTATTTTAGCTTTTTTATATATTTTTATATTTTACAAAATGATTTTTGAACTAAAAACACAGAAAAAATGGATTAAAAAATTACAATTATTGATTTAAAAGGGGGAAAATCAGGATATTTAATATACATCTTTTCTCTTCATTTTAATTTGATCCTAAAACAGAAAGTCGGCACTCATGATTTACTTTCCCGGGCCACACAAAATGATGTGGCGGGCCAGATTTGGCCCCCGGGCCGCCACTTTGACACAGGTGATGTAAATGAATACTTTTTAAATAATGTATTTCCAGAAGTCGTCGCTCTTTGTTTTATAGTTTGTCTGCACCTGCTAATACTAATACTCAAGTGTGACGTTTATATGGATTTTTTCTCCTGTTATGTTGTTTTGTAAGCTATATCTTGATGAAAACTGTTATGTCAACATATGTCTATTTAGCCTGTTCTTTATCTTACAATTTACACTTTAACAAAGTATGTTTGTTTCTTGGTTTCTGATAAAATAAAATAAATTGGCCTCTCAAAAATGTGACCGAGAATCCAGTCCAAAATCTGTTGCTGTCAGTAGCTCAAAAACTTGACTTAAACAAAAATGTTGCTTCCCACTGTTAAAATACACAGTTGCTTGTAAGTATTTTATCTAAGTTTCATGTTAATGACTGTGATTTGGACTCAGAGGAATGCCATTCTCTGCTCAGTGTTGTTTGATAGTATGACAAGGAACTGATAAAACCACATAAACAAGTATGTTTTAATGGTGTTTGACTTTTAAAAACACACCAGGTCATTAGTTCTGCACTGACCTACTGGTCTTTTCTTACATCCCTGAGTAAGCAAACATTAGAAGGCGAGGCAATACTCAAATTCGGCATTTAGCACACAATGGCAAGACTGGGAACTTGTTTTTTTATATTTTGTGTTTCGGTGGGATTCAGCCAAGTTTTCTCAAGTCCAGAAATTTGCAGAAACTCCCTCATACCTGGAGCTAAAGGTAAAAACGACCATATTTATAGTAATCTGTTAATGTGTGCTTTGTTTTAGTGTGATCAATTGGTTCAACAAATCTATTCTTGGGTTAGGCTATTACAGTATAACAACACTATAAACCGAGATTCAGCACTGCAAATTCATTTTCATTCCAGATTTTTGCCTGTTTAATACGTTGACTTGCCTCTTGTAATTTTGTTGTCCTGTTAATGTCAGTATGTGGTCAAATGTAAGACGGAATGGAAAATTCTGAGGAAACATCTAGACTGGTTTTTGGAAGGCTTTTAGAGAATGGATGATAAAGGTACCCAGCATGTAATGTCCTGTCGTTTAACAGCGAGCTGACTGCGACCCCACAGTCTTTTGTGGAGGGAATGCCTTTTCCTTTTTACAACATTCAGTAGCTTATTCCCCTGCTGATTCAGACAGGACCAATAAAATGCACACCAGGAGAAGTTAAACAGCATTTTTTGTCCCTAATGAGCCGAGACACCAATGTAATGTAGATGATGTGGAGACCGGGAGTGAGAAAGTTAAGGCTTGTTTGTGTATCTGGTGTTACCATTGAGAAAGTCCCATTGAAAACGTGTATTCAGACAGCTGCCAGTAAATGGAATTGATTATGATATTGTGATTCTCAAATAAAAATTACTGCAGAATTCATGACATAAGGATGTTATTTCCTCGTTTTTGTGATTGGTTTTGTGGTGAACACTGATGGCTCGCTTTGTCACTTCTGTCTCAGTGCTGCTGTGTTCAGTTTTATACCACATGTTTACATAGAGTGATGCACCGACGTCTTGTTTTCAAGTGATATAATTGAAAGTGACACATTTTAAGGAACAAATCAAATGTCACACAATTCCCGAATGACTCGATGCCCTTCTGAACAGACAAAACATTTCACTCACCAAATAATCGTTCAAAGCACCCACGCAAATTCAGTACTTTTAAAGCATATTGTTATGATCGCGCTGAGACGCCGTGGCGCAATCGGGGGGATTTGGACCCAGTTGCGGGGAAGCAGGGTGAGACGAGACGAGCTGTTCTCATGACAGTAACTTTAATGACTCGAAGGCTTTACAAAATAACAAGGGCTTATACATCCCAATTCGAAACAAAAACCGACCATGTGGAATAGTACCTGGTAGTGATGTATGCTGTAACATGTAGGGTGTCACGCAGGACGATCCGACAATGACTTACTACTTCCGTGATGCTTAAATAGTGATCAAGGATCGTTTGCAGCTGCTCTAACCTGACGGCAAGCCAGGAGGGACAAATGAGCCACTCCTGACACATATTTTCACTCTGCTAATACCTTCCTTTTCGTAATCCAGTTCATTTAACCGGGGACTTAAAAAGGTGAATTTGCAATTTTGCTGCAATTGGATTCATAAAGCAGTGGTTAAATTTCTTGTTGTCTTGTTCAACCTGGAATTAATTCGTTTGAACATATTTCTCATAAAACCAAGTCAAAGGAATTGTGTTCAACTTTAGAAGCACCACTGGAGAAATTGTTGACAGTAAGCTATAGCGCAGCTTGAGGAAATTACCACACCAAGTGACATCTAAATAAAATTTAGCCTGAAGTAATTACATAGCATCAAGTAATTTTACTTTGGATGATTCATTTCAGGCTACAGAAGAAAAAAATAACTAATTAAGCCAATAAGGCTTTCGGTAGCGTGAGTCTTAATATGCCTCAGTTCAAAGATGTTTGTTGCTATCCTGCCTTTGCCCAACTCCTAGGTTACAAAGTGTCCTTGGCAGCCACATCAGACATCCTGCGTAGCCAAAATCTTTCTTGTACACCTCATTTTTTTGTTTTTCACTCCAAAACTGATGTCATAATTAATGCTTTAATGGAAACTTTGCTTTTAAAAAAAGAATATCCCTGGTCTGCTTTTATGCCTTTATTTTGACTTTTTAAAGAAAGTCTGTGTCTACGACAAATTAACCTCACACTGTAACTTCCATAGTTATAAAACATAACAAAATTTGCCTCAGTTATCAATGATGTGCCCTACTGGTGAGGTTGAGATTTGATATCCTGTATGCGATATGATTCCACCTGTTTTGAGTCTACTGTCATGCTTTTGCTTCTCTTCCTGTCTATGCAGGAGACCAAGGTGAAATTGGAAACGAGGGAGATGAGGGGAGAATGGGAAAGAATGGACCACCAGGACAGCAAGGTAACAAGATGTGATTTACTATTCTTATGCAACTTCCTTGTTTTGACAAAAATGGATGCACCTATTCCCCTCCACATTACACAAAGAACAATGGAGTAAGGCGGCCCGGTGGGGCGAGTGGTTGGCGCGTCGGCATCACAGCTCTGGGGTCCTGGGTTCAAATCCAGGTCATGTCCATTGTGTGGAGTTTGCATGTTCTCCCCAGGCCTGCGTGGGTTTCCTCTCGGTACTCCGATTTCCTCCCACATTCCCAAAACAAGCATGGTAGGCTGATTGGACACTCTAAATTGCCCCTAGGTATGGGTGTGAGTGTGTATGGTTGTCCGTCTCCTTGTGCCCTACGATTGGCTGGCCACCGATTCACGGTGTCCCCCGCCTCTGGCCCGGAGACAGCTGGGATTGGCTCCAGCACCCCCCGCGACCCTAATGAGGATAAAGCGGTTCGAAAAATGAGAGTGAGCGAGACAATGGAGTAACCTACTGATATAACCTGATTGCATTTCACTTGGAGAAATGTCTACAGCTGAGATTTATTTTTCTTCATGAAGTCAAACATACTCACTAGACTGTAAGTCTCTCATCGTGACAGGGGTGTGTGAAATTGGTGGGTGTTAAACTCCACAACCTTGCCCCAGCATTGGGTAATTCCCTTCCTTGCAGTTGATGTCCCGCGTCTGTTTTGGCTCAGAAGGTAGCTCAAAAGATAAAATAATTGCAAGGTTAATTTGCTATTTATACTGGATTTCACAAGTTGTGTAAAGGTTTTTCCACAGAACCAAAAAAGCCTTTAATTTGATTTTTTTTTCTTAATGTAAAGGCATATATTTGTTTATGACTCTCAAGCCTTAAATTTTGAAAGCTACAATGGGAATTTTTTGGGTGGGATAATCCTTTATATTTCATTTTACCAGCTGACATTCCTACACTGGCTGGCTAAAAATGACGTACCTGAAATGATAGAGTGGAAACAAAGGGAGGAGTGTTGTAACCTTATTTTTTTACAACCTTGTTTGTAAAAAGCTAATAAAGCCTGTTTTGCATTTCTGTAGCACACATTAATCATATAATAATACAATACAATGCAGGGTTGTTGTTATTTTTTATTGTTTTGTTTAGTAAATAAACATTATAAGGAGGGGATATAGAATAAAGTATTTTTAATGTACGGTTTCCTAACAAATAATCAAATGTGTGATTCTCTTGGTCCAATCAGCAGTCCCTAAACACAATTAAGCTGGGGCCCACTTTTAACACTTTTTCAAAAGAATGTATCTTTTCCCTGAACCCTTTCGAAGCCAAAACCATAATAAAAAGTATTCAAAACATTCTAGTTCTGCTGTTTTAATGAGAAATTCAAGCCAATTACATGAGAGAAACTATGTGCTGCAGCTTTAAAAGTTACATGATATAAACATTACTAAATTTAATGCTCAAAACTTTGTATGTTCATTTATTTATGGATGGTACGAAATAATTTTCTACCATGAATAACTTGTGGTTTTGTCAAAATCACAATTTATCTTTCATACACCATGTCTAAAAGTATTACCTTTAAGTGTAGTACAATTTTAGCCATATTTATTTAATCTTTGGAATCATATATGCTGAATGAGACATTTTAAATTTGACAATAAAAGTGATTGGCACTGTCACAGAGGTATTCAAATAAAAAAAATGATAACATTTTTTATTACCGTGGTTGTAATTTACAGTAATGTGTTTACATTATACATCAAAGTCTTATTGGTTTGGGTAAATATACCCAGTGTGGTCAGTGACAGCATAGTAGGATCCACAAACACACACGCACGCCTACAAAATAACTGTCAGGTTGTTTCTCCCTACAAATCTTCATTCGGTAATCTCGTTAATGTAAGTACAAAATGTAAACATAATTCAAGTCGGAATGACTCGTCGTGTGGGCTGCTATTATGGTTTCTCTGTGTACACTTACTGTAGCAGCATTACAGCCTCCTACAACTTAGCTGCTGTATGTCAAGAACTCAATAGATGACGCACAAATTCCCTTTTTAATTTAGTAGATTTTTACAGGAAAACGAGGCTTAATTTTGGAATGTTAAGGGGGTTGGTTTTAAGGACAGCTAAGACCCTGGAAACAAAAACAATGTGTTTCTCTTGGTTTATTAGTGTCAATAAACAATGGTTGGCCTTTCTGCCCCTCGCCTTTACATAAATGTAAGTTGAAATTTAATTGCAATTGTTTTATTCTGCCGCATGATGGGTCAGCAGTGAAAAATATGGATCCGCGCAAGTATAGTGTAAGCCAGTTCATAACTGAATAAACAAACTTGAATAAAGACCCCTTTCCCATTTGTGTGATAGTGTTTAACTAGCTGGAGGTGGTTTCAAATGTGTGTTCGCTGTGATAAATGTGGCCTTCCACCTTTTTATCCACCAGCAGCTGCATGGGGAATCCAGACGTTAAGCCAGTTGGAGGGTTTGGCCATTATAAAAAACAACAAAGACGATAGGAGCTAGTGTTATCTGAAAATGGATGAACGGTTTAACTGGCTTGTGTAAGCACAGGGAAAACAACATTCATCAACTTTAAACAAGGGGAAAACAAAGCAACTCTTTCCATTTCGTCATAAAGAAAAGAATTTTTACAATCTCTTATCGCGGTCAACTCTCATGATCGCTTATCCTCACAAGGGTCGTGGGGGTCCGGGAGCCCATCCCAGCCAGGCGGGGAACACCCTGAATCAGGGCATAAGTAGACGGACAACCATTCATGCTCACACTCATACCTAAGGCCAATTTAGAATGTTCAACCAGCCCACCATGCATGTTTTTGAGATGTGGGACCCAGTGACGACCCACCTTGGATCAGACCTCTGACCCCAGAACTGTGAGGACAACACACTAACCACTCGACCACTGGGCCACACGGTCAACTCTCTGTGCTATGGAAATACTATATTGCATTAAGCAGCAAATATTTTATACATTTGGCACATATGGTAGAATTTTCCAAGTTAAAAAGATATTTTTAATGGTAATTTCATTGACATTTCTTCTTTGATACATTTTATGAAAAAGAGAAAAAATTGAAAGTCTAACTTTGTGTATGTGTTGTGCGTGCACACGCGTGTGTGTGTGTGTGTATATGTGTGTATGTGTGTGTGTGCGTGTGTGTGCCACTTCCCTCACACAACAGCCCTCTCCAATGTGTCACTTTCCATTTCAAATATCATTTATTTCCAGGGGAATAGTTTCCTGAGGAAATAATCACAGTATAAGGCCATGGTTTGGCTGTACTTTACACACGCACACATTAAAGCCTTAAGTATGAAATAATCCAAATCTGTGGCTTTTGTTTATTAAATGAAAAAACATTTTCTTTGCAGAACATGATGAAGTTTGACACAAATTATTTTTGTCTATATTGACAAATGAGAGTTATACGCTGTGTCACATGATTTATCGCCATTTTCTTTGGGACTTGAGACTTATTAAACAGAACCACACATCTAAAAGCAAACCAAATTAAAAAAAACACACAAACAGAGGAGGAATATGACATTCCAGAAAAAAAATAACAACAAATATTGAAGTAAAAGACAAACTGCTAATAATGCACTGACCTCTTCCATGTCTCAGCCAAAAAAAATCTTAGCCAAAATTGTGCAGCTTCATGAAGCTAAATAAATACAAAAATGAAGAAAAAGGAAAAAATATCTACAAAAACAGACAGACAAAATGAACTAAATTATAGTATAGCATGTGACTCGTTTCACCTAGTACGATGTCGAACCCTTCATGGAAACTTATTTGTGTTCTCCGTTTTGACATATTTTCTAGATCCTTTAGGGAAACACGAATTTTCCTTGCATCATTTGTTACAGTTAAAATGCCACTCTTTTCTACAGTGTTTTTTGTTGTTGTGTACATTGTTAGGAGCAGCAGGAGAGGCGGGTCTTAAGGGTGACGTCGGTCACATGGGAAAGATGGGCCCCACTGGAAATCAAGGTACAATTTAGGGAGTCATTGGTTTCCTGCACAGGTATTTCATTTAGTTACTACCCTCAAAACTCCAAATACTTGTCTTGCTAATTATTAATCCTTGGTGAAATGATTGGAAATGCCTTTACACTACACTCTACCAGAGGGAGACTCAGCTCCTCAGTACTACAGCAGTGATTTACTAGTCGTTCTTGACAGAGGATAAAAATATACAATATTTATCCATTCATTTTCCAACCCACTTATCCTGTCAAGTATCACGGGGGATGCTGAAGCCTATTGTAGCTAATTATGTGCACCAGGCGGAGGACAGCCTGAATTGCTGGCCACCCAATCACAGACCGCAAGGTGATAGACAACCATTCATACTCACACTCATACCTAGAGGCAATTTACAGTGTTCGACCAGCCTAATGTATATTTTAGAATGTGGGAGGAAACCGGAGTACCTGGAGAAAACCCATGCAGGCACTGTGACAACATTCAAACTCCACACAGTGAGGACCCATTGTTGAATATTGAATATTGAGTAGTGTTATGTTGTGTGACCTTATGTGTAAGAGTAACAATAACACAAGATAAACGCTAATTGTTGGCCCATGCACCCTGTTTCCAATTGGAAGTTATCTTTAACCTCCTAAGACCCAGACTCTCGCAAGGCATGCATTTTTATTTTCTCTTTGACATTTAGGATAATTGGGACCTGATTAGTGTAAAATCAAAGGATTATCAGTATACATGATGTAGTTTCCGAGAAAAATTATGTCCACATCATAAGTGGACGCCAGGCCATTGTAGTCCAAAATTTAACATTGTAGTCTTTGACGACCAAAAATGTGATGTCCACACGTGGACGCCAGGTCATAGGAGGTTAAAACGAAAGTGATCAAACTTATTCTGATCATTACTCCCCATCTTAACCAGCATCAGGATTAGAATTGATGTTCCATCTTATCAAAGCTTTCTCCACGTAATCAGCCATTGTTTATAATAATGCATGCATATTGCGACAAACATTTTGCTCATCAAAATAGACTGTCCAAAATTTAACATTGCATTCTTTGACAACCAAAAATGTGATGTCCACACATGTGGACGCCAGGTCATATAGGTTAAGGTTGCAGTTATTTTTAAATACTATACGTGAGTGTATATTCTTTATGCAAATTTAGTCTTCAGCTGATGGTGGGCACTCATCTCGAAGCGTTGGCTAAAGTTATCTGAAAATTGTTGTATACGGTGAAGCAGTTCACTTTACTTCACAGTTGATAAATCAAGTTTTTATTTGCAAATGTACGCACAAGAATCATCAAATCAACAGTTTATATCTCGAAAACATTTACTCACTTGTAGTCAAAAGTAACATGATATTGTGAAAGAATAATATGTTTCAGTTCTGGTACATCAATTCAGACAATGTTACCCTTTGCCCTATTTCTGAGGTTATCCCAAAGAGGAATAAAAGTTGCCATGCTGTTGTGTTTCCCTTCGTGGTTGATATTTTAACGAGCGCTACTGTTGTAATGTGTTTGTGAGCACACTAATCATTAGTTTTAATAGACTTCCAGGAAAAGTGGGTTTGGAACCGTAAAAAGTGAGATCACCTTTCGATAATCACATGGAATAAAAATAACACATTTGTTGTATTTTAGGGGAAACACCAACTCAAATAAGGATTTTAATTTTGTCAAAATTAAGAAAGTAAAATGGAATTCAACCCATCATTGTGCGGAAGAGGCCCATTTTATTTTCCACTGTAAATAATGCTTTTTTGATTAACTACTTCCAGTAATATACAGAATAACTTTACATTTAAAAGGACTGGTAAATGTGAAAATCCACATTAAAAATGTACATTCGTTTAGTAACCCATTTTGTGGTAGTTTGTTGTTAATTTGACAATGAACATTTTTCCATCTTTCCAGAAGTCGCACCTGAAAATAAGTCAAATACTCACTCAGTCTATGAAAAAAAGACCATTTCTAGGCCATTAACATACAGTAATTGTTTTAAAATCTGATTTTTCGATGATGAATTGTGCGGATGGCAGAGCTTTGAGCAGAAATCAGGTTGATTGAAAGTATTTTTTGGCATTTTGAAAAATAGGGATGTTATCTTAAAATGAAATACAATATAACCATACATGATTCACCATCATCACAGACAAAATGCTTATTTTACATAAAAGAATTCTCACTGACCCACAATATACAAAGTCTGATGAAAAAGTGTGAAAACATGGAATATAGAAAACACACACATACACAAAAAAATTAAATATTCATGACAGATGTAACCACACATTTAATAGTTCTATATGTCTTAATGCTTCACATTCATACATGCAAACCAGGTCTATAAGTCATAATGCATCACATGCATACATACAAACTCATATATAAGTGTAATTGAGTAAACATTTCATATAAATGAAGGGAAACTCTATAAAATCCTGCTGCATCCCGGGTGGTCTCTCATTAATTGTCAGGTGCCCCAACATCCCAATTAGGGATGATGTACAACATGTTTTTTTGAAAAATCTTGTATATAAAAATTTATATGGTTATGTTGGAACAAAGCACAATGAAATAATAGTGATAAATAGTGGTGGTTAAACTCAGTGAAGTCTTGAAAATTCTTGAACTTTTTGTGACATCGCCATCTATTGATGGCATTATATAAGTGCAACAAAATACATATAACACTACTATAAATTGAGTTTGCTATGACATAACAAACTCAATTTACAACATTATATATATTTTACAGTAAATAATACGTACTTGTCAGAATGAGAATCGGACATTCTCCTTTTGGTCAAAAATCCTTTGTTTTTATGGTGTTATGTGTCATATATTCCTCTGTAGGGGACCAAGGGGATGCAGGATTGAATGGACCTGTTGGTTTAAAGGGCAAAGCAGGTAGGGCTGTGTAATATCATGACAGTTGAACATTTATATATATATATATATATATATATATATATATATATATATATATATATATATATATATATATATATATATATATATATATATATATATATATATATATATATATATATATATATATATATATATATATATATATATATAGATCAAATGTCAATTGCATTATGGAAAAATCTTCAACATAAATGCTACAATTCCATTTATTTGGCCAAAGTCTTCATATCTTCATGGAAGATGCTTCTGCTCATTGTAAACTCATTTGTATCTAATCATTTAGGCACTACATGTGACTGTGGAAAGTACAGGAGAGTGATTGGGCAGATGGACATCAAGATGGGCAAATTAAAAAACGCAGTCAAGTTTGTGAAGAACAGTGAGTGTGTTCAACTTTTATCTTTCAACATTTTAACTGAGCCAATCAACATTCAATATAACACTCTGTTTCCCAAGGCCATACATTGTCTAAATGTGCTTTCAAAGAAAATTTCTCTGTTCTCATCCAGTTATGTCGGGCCTGACAGAAAGTGAGGATCACTACTACCTACTGGTGAAGGAGGCCAAAAGTTTCAGGGATGCATCAGTGCACTGCAAGCAAAGAGGTGGCACCCTAGCCACGCCCAACAACATCAATAGTAATCGCTTCATGGCTGATTTTGTCAATCAGTTTGGACTTACGGGGGTTTTCATCGGGATACAGCCTATAAACACAGACAGTTTCAGAGTATGTACTACACACTTTGAGTGCTATATTCATTGTTTCCCAACCACTGTGCTTTGGCACATTAGTGTGCCGCGGAAAATTACCTGCCAGAAAGTCATACGTTGTAAAATTCTGAGAGAAAAAATTTAATATTACGAGTTTAAAATTGAAATAAGAATCAACTTAAGTCTGTGTGACCACAAAACTGCTTTTTGCATATTATTGATTCATAATTGTAAAAAAAGTAATCTTGGGAGGAAAAAGTCATAAAATTACCTAAATAAAATCAGTATATTACTTATTTTTCCTGGAGCCAATCCCGGCTAATTACGCGCACCAGGTGGGGGGACACCTTTAATTGGTGGTCAGCTAATCGCAGGGCACAAGAAGTCGGACGGCCATTCTTGCTTACACTCATACTTAGGGGCAAATTAGTGTTCAACCAGGCAACCCTGCATGGTTTTGGGATATGGGAGGAAACCGAAGTACCCGGAGAAAACCCACGCAAGCACATACAAACTGCAAACAGTGAGGACCCACCCGGGATCGAACCCTTGACCTCGGAACTGCGAGCCCGACGCAGTCATACTCCAGGCCACCCCATAAACTATATTATTCAAACAAAACAATGAATATACTAATCAAAATTAAATCATAAAAATTGCTACAAAAATAATCTGGTAATTAATGTTAATCTTCCAAGTGTTCACTTTGTGTGAAAACGCTCATCCATTTGATTTTCCCATTCATTCTTCAGCGCGATGGCAGAAACATTTCCCAGGATGCAGATTTTAGCCTCCTGCAGGACTTCTCTGCACGGACCCCAGACGAAGACCTCACTCAGTCCAGCCGCAACGCGACCTGTGTGGAACTGCTCAGCACAGGGACATGGAGTCATTTGGAATGTGACACTGCCATGTTTTTCATCTGTGAATTTACAAAAATCATGACAAGAAGACAAACAGTGGCTATGGACTCAGCATCTTGAGTTGTGAGCAGATTCTCATGCAAGTACATTTCAATTAATAATGAATTACACTATATCCATTTGTTGAATGTAGCTTATATTTGGTGCAAGTAACTACAAGCATTTTTCTGCAGAAAATTCAAAGTAGTTCCAATTTTATATGTCTATTTGTGAAAATGTAATGAAATTAGTCTATTTTAGTGTCTAGATGTTTTGCGCGTGCCACACAATTAGCTCTAAAATAGTAACTCCTATTTAATTAAAATGGTATGAATCTTATCAGAGTTTATTAGATTAAATTTGATTCATCCCATTTCATTGTTATCACCAAATAGTTATGGGCTAGTTCCACTTTTTGTATTTACAGTGTATCCATTATGCTCTTTAGATGTTGTTGTTGCAGGGCGTCCTAAAAATGGACAAAAACTGCATCACAGCTTTTAGCCATTTGAAGATATGTACCTATTCTTTTAAAGTCAAAATGGAATGGTGGATAGGAAATTCCTCAAATAAAGCTACATTTTATCAAAATTGGTATTCAATTCACTGCTAATTTTTTCTTTGTCCTGTGGGTTGCATATCTGCTTCACAACTGAGGTTCCTGGTTTGAATTCCAGCTTGTGTCCTCCTGTTTGGACTTTATATGGTATCATCATGCATTTTCCCAGTTATTATAGAAGTCCAAATCCTTGGGGCAATCTTTTTGGCTCATTTTATGTACTAATGGTTGCTTTAACTTAACTCATCAGATAAAATCCCCTTTGAGCAATCTGCTCGTGATTGCTCATTGGTCATAAGGCGAGGAAGCTTCTTTCTAATTAGATTAGATTAAAATAGATTAAATTTGATTCATCCCATACTCTGGATTTGGGTTTTTTAGCTTGAAGTCTTTCTGTATTTTATGATTTGCTGACCTACCCCATTCTGCTTGTCTCGTCCTTTTCTAATGTATAAAGAGCTGATGAGCAACTAATGTATAGAAAGCTATCTGACTCCTGTAAATTGTGTTTTTTGATTCTTCTCAATAAAATAATGGCATTCACCTGCACGTTTTTGCTAGGAATTTCCAAAATAAGGCTAACACTCATATGGCTCACACCAAAATGGAAATTTCCTATCCAGCTGCACTAGAGTTACAATAACTTATCAGCTACGATGGCCTTGCTACAAAAAAGAAGCTGAGAGCTCTCATTCCTATCTTATCCAAATATAGAGTCCCACTTGGTTAAGACAAATGATATGGAATGAATATAGCAAGAAAAACAAAGAATGTGCGGAATTATGCAAGAAAATAAATAAATATACCAACAGTTTGTCTTAATATGCCCATGTCATTGGCTGGGAACCAGTTATTCCTATCAACAGTTTTAACCATGGCAACAGTTGTGAACCTTAGTGACTTCCTGTTTTTGAAAACAGGAAATATGAAGTTTGCTGACTGTCCTACAATCTCAAGAATTCAGTTTACCCTCTATTAATGATAGATGACAAATATCCCAAATGAAAAAAACTGTTAACATTTACATATTCCTCATTATAGATCATCAAAAGCACCAACATGACTATCGAAAGATGATAAGAGATACCTCATATTAGGAGGATGTAAAAGATAAAAGTGAAGAAAATGAACCACTAATTAGAGTTCTTTATCCCACACGGCTCCTTTAAATACGACCAAAGGTGTGGCTGCTCCTTTTTTTTATCCTGAATCAGCAGATGCCCAAGACTTAACAAGAAGTATTCCATACAGTAGTTGCAAAACCTATGTTGGGGTGACAGTTAAGACGGTCGGAAGAGAAATCAGACACATGTCAGTGACATTTGATAGCAAGTTAGGAGCGCTTAGGGGAGATGGTTGGGAATTGATGGACTCCAAATCAGAATATGGAGGAAGATTTCCAAAATCAGGTAAGGATTTTTTAGATTCATTTATTTAAAATAATCAGAAAACTACTTTAAAAAACACTACTAATCTGTATTTTTTATTGGTGACTCAGTGTGGTGGATTGGAGCTGTTGCATTATGTTTGGGACTGCTCTATCTTCTTCTACTTGTTGTCATTTTAGCCATGGTGAGCCAATGTGAGTACATGCCGTGACATGATTGCAAATCCAAAGCACTTTTTGATTATGTCATTGAGTGGGAGCAAATCTATATGGCAGATCTTCAGCACCATTCTTCTGTGGTTCTTTTAAAAATTCAAAATACTTTATTTTATTTTATAGATGTCGGACCAAGCCCTATGAAACCCATGGAACAACTGTCCACTGGTCTCCCCTCGTGTCAAAATCTGACTTCACAATGCTTGCAGATACAGGGAAGATACAACACCTTGCTAGAAAGTAAAAACCAGTTAGATACCAAGCTCTGTTCTCTGACTAAAGCGAAAGACACTGCCGAGGGGGAGCGAGACCGCCTTCAAAATGACAGAGATATGCTTCAGAACCAGCGAGACATACTCGAAAAGGAGCGGAATGCCCTCCACAGTGAGCGTGACAACTTAAAAAACGAGCGAGATGTGCTCCACAATGAACGTGACGCTCTCAAAAATGAGAAAGGCACCATTATAGCTGAGTTAGACAACCTCCAAAATGAGACAGGTCTCCTCAGAAATGAGCGAGATAACCTCCAGGTTGGGCAGAGAGCCTTTGAAATTGAGGAAGAAAAACTCAAAAGTGAACGAGACACCCTAAAGAATGAGAAAGAAGCCCTCCAACATGAGCGAGACAACGTTCAAAATGAACATGAAGTTCTCAAAGGTGAGCGAGACACTCTCAAAAATGAGAAAGACACACTACAAAACGAACAAGAGGCACTCAAAAATGAGCGAGACAGCCTCAAGAATGAGAAAGACACCCTACTAAAGAATCAAGAAGTTCTCAAACATGAGCGGGACACCATCAAAAATGACAAAGATACCCTTCAGAAGGAGCGAGACAGCCTAAGGAAAGAGCGAGACACCCTAACAGGCGAGAGAGACCATCTGAAGTCCCAGTCCAGCAACCTGACCAAAGAACTGGAGGTGCTGCAGACCCGATTCAACACAGTGGTTGCTAGTCGAGATGGCTTTAAGGAGGAAGCTGAAGAGTTAAACCACAACAGAACGGGTGAGTTTTGTTTCCACAAAACAAGTTCCTGCTTGTTTGTGAACATTGCTTCTTTCGGATTCCGTCTCAACCTAATTAAAAGGGATACAGATTACACGCAAGAAATACTCTTATTTGGTGGGAGCATGGTTTCATGTCCATACTAACCTAGGAGAAACATGTTCTTTTTGGGGAGAGCTGTTTCCATTGGCATGTTAAGAAGCTCTCAGCTCACAGATAAACAAGGCATCATTTTCATTTCAAGGAGCAATATGTGTTGTCATACTCCAGTTTCCTCCCACATCCCAAAAATGCATGGTATGCTGGTTTAATACTCTAAATTGCCTCTGGGTCTGGGTGTGGGTGTGAATGGTTGTCCGTCTTCTATTGCCTTGTGATCGGCTGGCCACCGATTCAGGGTGTCCCCCGCCTCTGGCTCAAAGTGAGCTGGGATATGCTCCAGCACCCCTCTCGTGCCCCATGTGAGGATTAAGTGGTTCCGAAAATGAATGAATGAATAATATTATCTCATTGGCTGCCATTGATGGAGATAGACGTCAATGGAAGGCCAATGGCAGTGAAACATGATCACTCATACCAGCCTTGCAAGTAAATAAATAGTAATAAATTTGATGTCTCCAACTGTCATCAGCAGTGAATTAATTAAGGGCTACCTGCAACAATTATATATTAATTAATTAATTAATTAATATATTTATTTATTTATTAACTTATTTATTACCTATTTATTTATGTCAAAAATTTGTTTTCCTGTGTCTGTATTCTCACCCTCTTGCCACTGTGACAATGAAATTTCCCACATACGGGATGAATAAAGTTATCTAATCTAATCTAATCTAACAAAATCAACCAAAAGTATTAGAAGATTGTAAATTAGCAAAGAGCAGAACAAAGAGAAAATGTTCCGGTGACAGGATAAAAGGTCAAGAAAATCACAACCAAGCATAGCTCAATTTATCACATTCTATTATTTTTATATGTAACTTTATGAATATAGAACAAAATCTATGCAGTTTCCTAGATCAATTTCAGTGCAACAGAATGTAAGATGAATTTAAGTTTCTTCTGCAGGCCAATAAAAAACAGGTTGCGAGTTGCAATTAGCTCACAGGCTGTAGTTTGTATACCCCTGCCATAGCACAACATATTGGTACCATTGCTGTCAATTTACTGTGTCTACTGTTCTGTGAGGCAAACTGTGCTTTGTGTTTCCCTTAGAAAAACTGTGTCCATCGGGATGGAACAAATTTGGTGAGAAATGCTACTATATCTCAGAAAAAGGCGAAACAAAGACATGGAAACGCAGTAGAGGAGACTGTCAAGACCGGGGAGGTGACCTGGTCATCGTTACCACAAAAGAGGAGCGGAATTTTATCTCCACATATTATGATCGAATTTGGATCGGTCTGTCTGACATCGAACATGAGGGGAAGTGGAAGTGGGTAAATGGGGAAGAACTGAACTTTGGAGGATTCTGGCAAAAAGGGGAGCCAAACGACTCCGATGCTTACGAGAATTGTGTGGAGCAGTCCCGCTCAGGAAAGGGATGGAATGACATGCCTTGTAGTGAGACTCTTTCTTGGGTTTGTGAGGATTAACATGTAATCTGTGACTGTGTGTAGGTTTAGCTGTATGTGTGCTCCTGTATTTTGTTTGAATTGTACATAAAACATTTTCATTAGTGGTTAGCACGTCGGCCTCACAGCTCTAGGGTCCTGGGTTCAAATCTAGGTCATGTCCATCTGTGTGGAGTTTGCATGTTCTCCCTGGGCCTGCGTGGGTTTCCTCCCACATTCCAAAAACATGGAGGATAGGCTGATTGGACACTCTAAATTGCCCCTAGGTGGGTGAGTGTGCATGGTTGTCCGTATTCTTGTGTCCTGCGATCACCTGGCCACCGATTCAGGGTGTCCCCTGCCTCTGGCCCGGAGTCACCTGGGATAGACTCCAGCACCCCCTGCGACCCTAATGAGAATAAAGCGGTTCAGAAATAGAATGAATGATTGAATTAATAAATATTAGGCAACTTCCTTTCCTTTGCCAAAATGCGTCAGAGAGGGAATTGGCAGTCTCTGAAAATGCAGTCTCTGAAAATGCAGTCTCCGATGCGCGATCATCGAACAATCAAGAGTTTCATTCAAAATAGTCAACAGCGTGTGGAAAAACCAAGGTGCAAAATTACTGCCTGTAAACTAAGATGCCACTTGCCACCAGTTTTGCCATATTTAAGAGCTGTATTGGAGTCAGACATCACATTAATGACACTTAAAAATAGCAGATAAATGCTGCTAAGTCTGTTTGAATCTGAGACAAGATCAAGACTTTTGCCAGTTCAGACCAAGATTAGATGAATATCATCGGTCATAAGTGCTACAACACGGTACTCGGATGATTCGCCTAAAGACGTTTCGCCGACGGACGTTTGACAGATGGACAGGTCGCCGAATGGACGTTCCACCGAACGGTCATTCGGCCGGATGAACGTTCGGTGGAACGTCCATTCGGCGACCTGTCCGTCTGTCAAACGTCCGTCGGCGAAACGTCTTTAGGCGAATCATCCAGCCACGCTACAACACTTAGTAAATATGCACCTCACAACTTTCTCATGCATTTTCAAGTTGTCAGCAATTAAAGATTTGCCAAGTAAGGAGTGGGGATCTTAAAAACAATGGCATGACGGCATGTGATGGATCTGGTGTGCATGCCATGGCCCTTGAGTCTTTGTAACTCCACACCAACCCTCCTAAACCGAAGCTTGAATGCCTTCATATAGGTTAGGTCAATATTGATTTTTCTTTTCCAAATCCTGTATAAACATTAACTAAGGCACAGTCTGGAAAACCTAACAACAAGGCAAATTCTGAAAGCTTACTCGTTTTTGTACTTTAACAATAATGTCAAAGTCATCCTCATTCCTCTTTGACTATCTGTTGTCTGCTTTGTCTACAATAATGGTTACATTTCTAATTTAACCGTGCGCTTGGTTAATCAGTTGCTACAGCGTCATCCCTTCAATGTCTATTGGTTACTCATAAGTGATTAATAAATTACAAACATGAATATAGTTCATTCTTATTCTACTTTCACAAATGTAATGAGTGAGTTTTTAACTGGATGGTCATGAGCAGAACTGTTGCTTTTAATTGTGATGGGAGATCACAAAATTACAATTGAATGTTTTAAATTATATTTGGATGGGTGGAAACACTAAAATTTACAGCATAACACATAGTGTTGCTCTGATTTGGGCAATACTGCTCAGAAACAGATGTAGACTAAACAAACAACCAGTCACACATGCTAATGACTATATAAAATTTAAAGTTCACAATTAACCTGAGATGCTGGTTTTGGTAATGAGAAAAGAACCATCTGGAAGAAACAACCAACATGAACTCCACACAGGAGGACCTGAGGCAATAGTCAACCGCTTTGACCACATTGAATAAGTGTACCAACACAGTCACACCTACGGAAATAAAAGTCCTTAATTAATCTCATATGTGGAGTGCAGATAACTCCATGCAAGAACAACGGAAATTACACAGAAGAAAGCCAGAGCCCAGATCTACACCCTCAACTTCGGAACTGCGTATAAAGTGAATGAATATATATATATATATATATATATATATATATATATATATATATATATATATATATATATATATATATATATATATATTTTACATATAAATCATAGACATTTCCAGGATTGTAATTAATATATATATACCCGGAGAAAACCCACGCAAGCCCGGGGAGAACATGCAAACTCCACATAGTGAGGACCCACCTGGGATCAAACCCTCGACCCAGAACTGTGAGGCCAGCATGCTAACTACTGGCCCACTGGTCTGCCTCCATCCTCGCGGTATAAATTAATATTAATTTTCAGTAGCATTTGTATTAATTAAGAAAAAAATTATAAATATTTTTTTTTAATCTTTCAAATGTGATTACGACCAAGGTCCAAATATGTGGACATCACATTTTCACATAGGCCACACTTGCATTGCAAATGTTATCACTGTGAACCTAATAACTCAAAACAAATGTTTATGGGTTTTTTATAACAAAAATGCAGTGACTACTTGCTATTAAACGTTTTAAATGATTTCATATAAATCCCAGGTCTTCATAGCTAAAACGTTCTAAATCCGTAATGTCATTGAACGCAGCATCATGGCCCCAAAGGAGTGGCCGGTGCACCTGTCTTACCTGTTCTGTTCAGAAAGGGACACATGACTCGGGAGGAATTTCCTATCCGACTCCTGTCCTTTGTTCCAGTGGCTTTCCTGGGGGGGTGAGAGAACCTGGGAGGAGGTCGAGAAAGGGAGCAGAGAGCGGCGGACGGAGAGATGTCGGATCCGGCCACCAATCCTGCTGCCACCTCCTTCTCAGCGCCCACAATTTCGCTGCCATTGGGACTGGAAGTATTGAGGACTTACTCTGGAGCACTGATCTGTTTGGAAATAGTAAGTTTATTTTTTTCTTTCTGGGGGATTGCACTAATAAAGTTCAGTGGTTCATTGAATTACAGTACATTATTTTAAAATGTTACATGCAAATAATTTTACTCAACTGAATTGATTGGTCCATAATAAAATGGTTGGATTTAATAAAAACATAATGAGGAACTCAGGTGTAGTATAATTATTTAAAATGTATTTATGGCAGCAGAGTATAACAACCTCATGGTCTCTCCCTTGACGACCTTTAGAACTGCAAGGTGATCTCACGGTCCATGACACCCATGAGCTTTTGTTTATTTTTACTATAAATCATTTATCTTTATATTAGAACTCATTCATTCCTTGTTTACATTTTAGATGTAGTTTCATAAGAAACGTGCCCTTACTTAATACGTAGATATAAGAAAATGTGTGTAGTAAACATGTTCGGGCCAACAAAAATTAAAAATATGAAATAACTAACCTCTTATTATCGTAATTTGAAAGCTCCAATACAAGAACTGGTTGAAAGTTACTCCTACAAAGTAGTCATTCTGGGTGACAGTTAGGAGGTTTTCAATAAACAATGCTTTGACTGTACGTGGAAGGTTGAACACCATTCACCCCTTGACACTGGTTGGCCTTGTTCTCATTTCCCAACAATTTCACAATGGCAATTTTTGAGACATAAAAGACCTCAAAGAGACACCATAAATAAACCTTTCCTAAAAGAAGTATTATTTATGTAGCACTTGCAATGCAGTCATATAAGTATGACAAAACCTAAATGAAAGTTAAACCGCTTTTTTGTTTTTGAATATGAATTGATGAAGTCACAACTGTGGTAAATACAATCGGTGCGTATGTATGTGTATATCATAACATCACCTACCGCTCACTTAAGGCTGGGGCAGAAACAGTAGCTTGAGGGGAAAAAAGCCACTACTTCCCATTCCCCAGCATCTTTATATACAGCTCCTCCTCCTGGGGGTTCCCGAAGCTGTCCTAGGACAGCTGTGAGACTTGGGGGCCCGTTTAAAGGTAGACGGGCCGACTAATCAACAGAAAGCGACCATCCAACATAAGCAGAGATCGATTTCATCAACCTCCAAACGACGCCGCAGAGCTGTATGAATACGATCTATTATTTATAACATGCAGTAGTTAAGTTAGGTTTTTGTTTTAATAGAGCCCCACCCCTAATATGTGTGTTTGCCTTTATATAGTATGTAAATACTATATAAATATATGAATATATATATATATATATATATATATATATATATATATATATATATATATATACATATATATTCATACATAATAGTAGTAACAATCATTTGCGTTAATGCCGTAATTATCTTGTTTGCCAGATCATATCCTACTTTGTCAGCATGAGAAGCATGTATGACTCGATTATCATCACATTTTTGTTCTCCGCTTTTTTCATTGTTAGCCATCTGTTAATATCAGTGCTACACAGCACATTACCCTTACACCAAAAAAGCTGAGCACACTTGGTAAACCATTTAGACATTTTTTGAAACGATAAACGAACAGATGTCTTACGTGATTTAAGCCATTTCTATTGGTGTTTTGGGTTCATTTGTGAGCAGTTCGAGTGGTGAGAAGGTATGGTTAACATGGTTCAGTACCAAATATCTACCACAAAGTATGTAGCAACTGCATTGTATAAGAGAGTAATTTGAAATGTAGACAAATAGTGTCATGTGTTGATGTAGTATTGATGCTTTGTGTCTCCAGGTATTTGGTGGTTTAGTATGGATTCTGGTGGCATCCTCCAATGTGCCTGTCCCTTTACTGCAAGGGTGGGTGATGTTTGTGTCTGTAACTGCATTCTTCCTCTCCTTCGCCTATCTAACATTCCTCATCACTGGCCTGGCTGACCGAATCAGTATTGATTGGAACTTTTTGGTAAGTAACATTTGAGCCTATAGCAAATTTGTTCATTTGAGTGGTCATGTAAACATCAAATCATTGACATTTCTGGCTGTGATTTTGTCTAAACTATGTGGAAAAATATAATTGAAAATTAATTTAATGGAAACAATATCATCCACAATATTCTAGTGGGAAATTTAGTTAAATAGATCTGGTCCTGTAGGCATATTCAACAGCATTTACAGCATTATTGTGTACATTGTAATGTAGTTAAAAACCGTGGCAACAATAAAACAAAAATCCCAAATCCCAGGGCACAAGGAGACGGACAACCATTTATGCTCAATTTAGAGTGTTCAACCAGCCTACCATGCATATGTTTGGGTTGTGGGAGGAAACTGGAGTACTCAGAGAAATTCAATGTGAGCCCGGTCGCTTTTTCAATTTCCCCACGCAAATGTGAATCATTCTGGCCCAAAACTTAACCTCCTAAGACCCAGACTCTTGCAAGGCATGTATTTTTGTTTTCTCTTTGATATGTAGGCTAATTGGGAGCTGATGAGTGTAAAAACACAGAATTATCGTTTTACATGATGTAGCTTCTGAGAAAAATGATGTCCACATGTGGACGCCAGGTCATAGGAGGTTAAAACCAAAGTGATAAAACAGATTCTGATCATGACTCCCCATTTTAACCAGCATCAGGATTAGAACTGGTGTTCCATTTTATCATAGTCTTATCAGAGCTTTCTCCACTTAATCGGCCATTGATTATAATAATGCATGTACTATATTGCGGCAAAAAAATTGCTCATCAAAATAGACTGTAATTATTTTTGCTTTTAGCATAACGATTAAAGGATGAAAAATAAAGAAATAAGATTTTGGCCATATGTGGTGAATTTGAACACTAATTGGTTGAAGAAACAGTCCCTTTGCAAATGCAGTTTAAGTAACATCTGCCAGTGTTGCTGATTCTGTGTATAGCCCGGCAGAATTCAACATTGCAGCAACAAAATAAAAAAAAATCCGAATGGAATGGGTGAGGTGCAGATAAACCTGACAAAATGATGAGAGATTGGAATGAAATGGATACAATTTCCTAGAAGAATATTAGAATTTAGCCTGTAAATGTAGATCAGAGTGTTTGGTCTACCAGAGAAAGCCTCACCACTGAATAATTGAAATCTTAAAGTCCCCATTTAAACTTCCTGATCACACTGCTTAGTGGCATTTTAATACTGTAGCTATCTAGGATTTACCACAATAATGAATTCAAAGGAGTACAATAGCGCTCACAAAAACAGGGGATTTCTTCATAGCTGTTTGTCATCACTTGCCATTAGGTTCAGGATTTACAACAGAAGCTCGAATTTGAGCAAACTAAAGTCATCTGGTCGTCTAACAAAAAACACACACTAAGAGCAGATCCCACATATGACTGCAGCAAATAGTGGTTGTTAAAAAGGCATGCACATCCCATGAACCTGTAGTACTATCAGTTAAGTTTGCACAAAGCTTTATTCCCAGGCGAAACCAAGCATGTGTTGCTTGTATTCAACAGAACAATGAAGGACAAGGATAGTGAGCTCACACCAGAACACAACAAAGGCCTGGCTGTTATTATTCCACCAGCCTAATAGAATAGACAACACAAACTAAACAACACACATTCTCTCTCTAATGCCATAGCAAACCTTTTTGAAGTTTTAATATGCCCTCATCTTTTTGCCATGTTTGTAGTAGCAAGATGTTGACAGTACAGCACTCTGAGACAGTTTGACCTATTAACTCTGCAAATCTTTAGAAACTGCATGTTTATCACCTCAAACAAAAAAAATCCAATCCTGATTGAGGAGAATCCTAATTTTTATCTTAACAATGTGGCCCATTTCTGATTTTTACACTCACTACCACGATCCATGCATACAGATAATTAAACCAAATTGGCAACACCGGCATCCTTACTAACAAATTCAGCAGAGTATAAATAATTAAATGTTTGTAAGCATTATATGACCATATATATTGTATATTCTTTAGCATGAGATGTGATAATTTATTTTTAAATCTGCATCCAATTACCATCAAATTGCCAAATATCGGCCCCGATAATCGGCCTGACTGACAACAGAAAATAAATGAGCAGCACTTTAACCAATTACTACTTTTTTTTAATTTTCATTTTTTAAACTTACAGCACCGGTGGGGAGAGTGGTTAGCGCGTCAGCCTCACAGCTCCGGTGTCCTGGGTTCAAATCCAGGTCATGTCCATCTTTGTGGAATTTGCATGTTGTCCCTGGGCTTGCGTGGGTTTCGTCCGGGTACTCCGGTTTCCTCCCACATTCCAAAAACATGCATGGTAGGCTGATTGGACACTCCAAATTGCCCCTAAGTATGGGTGCGGGTGTGCATGGTTGTCCGTCTCCTTGTGCCCTGCGATTGGCTGGCCACCAATTCAGGGTGTTGTCCCCCACCTCTGGCCCGGAGACAGCTGGGATTGGCTCCAGCACCCCCCGTGACCCTAATGAGGATAAAGCGGTTTAGAAAATGAGATGAGACATACAGCACCTGACTGACATCAAGTTATTATACTTTTAAGACACCAGATTGGTGAAAATGTATTCTCTTCATCAGTTCGAATGTATCCCTAAAATCACTGGGGCCTTTGAGGGTAAATAAGTTTATTTACTTACAAGCCAGCTTGTAACACAGCATCTGTTTTTTTGTTTTTTGTTTTTTACAGGATGTTTTTTACCATTTCCTAGCCTTGCTTTTTTATTTTGCTGCCTTCGTGCTGGAGGCGGCAGTGACATCAGCCAACGGGGGAGCCATCATCACACCTCTACCAAACAGCACCGGAGCTGTAATGTGTATACACTACCCTCGTGGCAATGTGTTCACTGTACTGACTGGCAACCAATACAATATTAATGTCGTGGCCACAGTGAGTAAAATTCTTTTGAAAACATTTCTTCATTTGTGTTTTGACTGTTGACCATATAATATTGCCTTTATACCTTATACCAAGGTTGTCAGAATCGGGTTGGTTCGCGGGCCGCTTTAACGTCAACTTGATTTCACCATTTTAGATATAATATTTAGATTTTTTTAATAGATGGATTAAAAAGAACTGGATTAAAAGCCCTGAATATTCAGTTTTTTATAGATCTAAAACAAAGTTTATTTTAGCTTTTTTTAAATATATTTTTAGATTTTACAAAATGATTTTTGAACTAAAAACACAGAAAAAAATGGATTAAAAAATTACAATTATTTATTTAAAAGGGGGAAAATCAGGATATTTATTATACATCTTTACTCTTCATTTTAATTTGATCCAAAAACAGAAAGTCGGCACTCATGATTTACTTTCCACTCAAAATGATGCGGCGGGCCAGATTTGGCCTCCGGGCCGCCACTTTGACACATGTGCCTTATACAGTCACAACGTCGTACACATGCCCTAATCTAACGTTGTGTAATATTTTTATACTGCTTATCAGTGAAAGTGTATCAGTATCAGTGCAAGGAGAATTAACTTTGTTCAAAAGGGTGTCGACAAGTGTGAATTGTTGGTTTGATAATTTGTGTGTTGACTGGTGAAAAGTCCAAAGCTCAACCACCAGAAATTAGGTTAAGTTCTGAAGAAAATTGATGGGGCTGATTACCATTTCACATGATCATTTTTAAGAGTAATCTAAATAGGATCTTTTTTGAAAGCAACACTACCCAACATATTTTTAATGCATACTTTCTCCACCTTTTCTTTGTTTTTTTACACAGATATTTGCATTTGTGGTGACACTATGCTACAGCTGCAGTCTGGTGATGGCCTTCAGGAGATGGAGAATCTAACGTGAAACTCAAACTCATTTTGCAAGAGATCTCCACCAACATTCAATATAGAACACGCTGCTTTTTTGGGCGGAATTGGAATGGTTTATTTCAAGTATGAACAACGACTAACTGAATAATGGCCAGTGACTTTTCTGGGGTCATTAAACCTCCCAAATATGTTGAGCACTGAGTGGATGAAACAACCTTAGAAATGTTGAAATTGTTACGGTAATTTTCTCATGTACAATATGTAATGTTAGTGATGCTTATGCAACATTTTTTTCATTGGCAACTTCCTTATTTTACTGGATCACATCCTCACTGAAGCAAATATTTCCCAATTTCAAAACTATGTCATGAGATGTCATATACTTTGTAACTTCCTGTGTTATTTTATTAGCCTATATTAACCCATACAGTCAAGTCATTTAGCGAACTGAAACATTAGGTACATCGTTGTTATCATCATCGTGTATCCAAATAATTAAATACTCAAACCTACAAATATTAGTTTGCCTTTAAGATTTTTTTCCATCAAATTATAGGTATGTGTAGTAAGCGGGCTGGTGGGTGAGTGGTTAGTTCTGGGTTTGATCCCAGGTCAGTCCTCCTGTGTGGAGTTTGAGTGTTCTCCCCGGGTTTGCGTTGGTTTTCTCTGAATACTTTGGTTTCCTCCCACATTCCAAAAACATGCATGGTAGGCTGGTTGAACACTCTAAATTGCCCCTAGGTATGAGTGGGAGCATGAATGATTGTACATCTTCTCGTGCCCTGTGATTGGCTGACCACCAATTCAAGGTTGTCTCCCGCCTCGTGCCCGAAGTCAGCAGGGATAGGCCCCAGCACCCTCCACGACCCTTGTCAGGATAAGTGGTTCTGGGGAGATTATGCAAACTCCACACAGGTGGACCGACCTGGATTTGAACCCAAGACACCAGAACTGTGACGCCAACATACTTATCTCAATGTACCCTGCGATTGGTTGGCAGCCAATTCAGGGTGTGGTCTATCTACTGACCAAAGTTGGCTGGAGTGAGCTTCAGCACCCCCGCGACCCTTGTTAGTATAAGCAGAACGGAAATGAATTAATGTTATTTATAAAGGAGGTTGCACTCGAGAGGCATACATAATATAGTACATACAAAGCCTTTCTATAGGAAGAAAATACCTGTTGTCATTTAAACTTCAGTCACTAGATGTCACTGATAGTATACAATACATGTTTTGTTTTTCAATTGTAGCACTCTCTTGTGCAAATTCACCAGCAAGTATAACGAAAGAGAAAATAAACTGATTTTTAAAATTATACTTGTTTTTTTTCTCCAAACAAATGATCGTGCTGTGCTGCTTTTAATTTGCTGGCCTCTGCGAACACAGGAAATGGCGAGCCTACATATTAGAGCCGTGATTTTAAAGATGTACTTTCCCCCCAATTCTTATGTATGTATTCAAATATATTGTCATCTATAATATAACTATTGTTGATTTGATGGATTCGCTGCATCTAGTTTGTCTTTCATGGACCATGTACGGACGTTTCCGTTTCACTGCTCTTACTTTTCTTCCCAAAAGTTAACCGGAAGCACTTTTCCTGTGTTGGTGCACGCTTGGTATGTTTTCGCACTATGTGTCCGTTCACCCACGCACTTATCGTCTGTGTTTGGAAAGAAAAGATACTCGCGACTCTTTCACCTGGTTACATGTCAATATACTCAATATACTCACCGGGTCACTAGTTTCGATTTAACTTTTTTTTTAATTTTTGTCTTAAATGACTATGATGCCGACGGCGTTGAGAAGATTGGGAGTTAAATTTCACTCTCGTTCCAACAGCTTCTAGGTGAACGGTGCACCGGGAGCAACCTCAAACGCCTTTTTTTTCTCTTCATTACTCGGAGGTAGAAACATCTTTTGTTATTCAATTGAAGCCAAAGAACGAATTATTGTAGCATTTTTTTAGCGTAACTTTTATTTACGTGTTGTCCCCCCTCCTCCCCCTGAATCTTGGAGGTGGCGACCTGAAGTCGGGCGACCACTTGGAGAGGGGGTCCTCTGAAAAATGGAGACTGTTATCGAAAAAGACTGCAGTGCACTTGGGGGACTCTTCCAAACTCTTATCGGAGACATGAAGGTAAGATTAACGGGTTTCATCCAGTAAGTTTCCCAAAAAGTTCTCAGTGGTTCCTGTGAAATTCACGTATTTCAATGCTGGGAGTTTAACTTAATGGAAATAAGCGTGTATAATTGGCTTACTTTTTGGATTTTTGGTTTTAAGAGTTCCACACTCCTCACATTACTCTATAATAGTTAAGTAATTGTTGCTGTTTTTTTTGTCAAACCATTGCTCTAAATCAGGGGTAGGAAACTATGGCTCTGGAGCCATACATGGCTCTTTTGATTGGTGCATATGGCTCTCCACTAACCTGGGAGGTAAACTATGGAAACTGCTGGTGAGAAAGCGCAGGAATAGGAGCGCTACGTTAGTATTATGGCATTGCCACTACCTCCAGTGCCTTATAATCATATTTTTTTCCATTACACTTTCTGCTTGGATATTCACATAGCTACTCATTGATTAGCAACAATGTAACAATGTTGTCAAAATAATTCAGAGACTTTTTGTACTTTATAATTGGTGAAGTGACTAAAAAAGGCACACATTTTCATGTATGTTGACTTTTAAATTCAGAGCATGGCTCTCAAGGATTAACATTTAAAAAAATATAAATTGTTTATGGCTCTTTCCATCAAAAAGGTTCCCGACCCCTGCTCTAAATTGATATTGTGTTGTTTTCCTGGTTATTCATTCGGATGTTCTATTTTGAGGAAGGCAGGTGTGAATTTTTCTTTTTTCACTGACAGACACGACTTGTATAGACAATTAGCTACTGTCTCAGCTGCTCTATTTAGTCCAAAAGAATGGAGTGGGACAATGTCACCGGGGTCTCAAGGGGCTGACTCGTAACCCTGGGGGGGTCACAACGGCCAGACATCCGTTGGCTACCAAACCCTACTCAGATATTTGAAAAATGTTAACCTCTGATGTTTAGTTTCATGGGCAACATTGTTACTGCTATCAGCCTTGAATCTTTGAATTATCTGCATGCTTTGTGTTATTTTGTTTTTTTCCTCTTTTTTTAATCTTCATTATCCCCCACATTGAAAGTGACAGCTCAATTTGACCCCCCAGTTCAGGGATTCTCAACTAAACAGGTAGTTAAAAAACATTCCAGGGGTCCAAAGGACAAAGTCATATGACTCTATCCTTCAAAGCCCTGTCTGAATAGGAATTGATGTCAAGCAAGTATGTTGGAAGTGATACATCTCAGTGAAAAGTATGTTGTAGTTCAGAAATAAAGTTCCAACAGTGTAGCTATGGATTCTCTGGTACGTGTGCATTATACATAGGTACATATTTTTCAAAATATAACATATGTATAAGTAGCGGTGTCCCAATCGTTTTTGCATGTGAATTTGAGTCTGAGTCATCTGATTTTAAGTATCTGCCAACACCCGATCTGATACCTTGGAAAAGTATTATGAAGAGAAAAACAGCTCATCCGTATGTTATTCCCAATTTGAACAAAGCTATCCCAACATTTAGCCATGGAAATGAGTTAGTAGTTCATCTGTTTTCAGCATGTTGTGCAGCACAAAATAAAGTTGCAACATATGTTTAAATATTTGTCTAACATCAATAAACTTATAGACAAAATAATGTCCAATGTATAAAAACCAATGTAACAAATTGAGTTATCTTTTTTGCTGTCACTAGAAATTTTCTTTCTTTCTCTGTTCAGCAAAGTTTGTTTTGGTAGTGTAAATATACATATAGAACAGAACATAATGTATTATGTACATATATTAGAACAGGGCGATAAAACCATAATAATAATTATCATCAAATAATTTTTGTCAACAATAAAAATAAAAATGCAATGAACTTGATACATTTAAACTGCAATTACATCAGAAAGAACGGCAATATACCAAATTGGCCCGAATATAAGATGGTGCTTTTTGCATTGAAATAAGACGGAAAAAAGTGTTGGTCGGCTTAAATTCCGGGTCTGGACATTATACCCATTCACAATTCTGATGGTGCCAGATATCTTTAAAGCGAATGCTGAACACTTTAATGGTTAATGCAGTTATTGCAATGTTGTTATTTTATCACATTAGATTGGTTAATTTACATTTAAAAAACAGAAGCCATTCATTTAGTTTACATATTTAAATGTTCAGATATGATTAGAATGAGGCAAAATAACATGCTCTTTCTCTCAAATATACTGTTAAAATCATTTGTTTCAGATGGACTGTCATTATTTTCTGTATAAAAATTGAATACGGTGTTCAAAAAGTCTTTTCAAACTTGAGTCTTGAAACAGAGGGGGTCGTCTTATAATCAGGAGCGTCATATATTCAGGCCAATACGACTCTGGACTACCGAGACCCCGAATTTAAAATGGCTAACCCTTTTTTGGTCTTATTCCAATGCATAAAACACCGTCTTATATCCGGGCCAATACAGTATTTTGTTGCTCATGAGTCATTCACTGACAGTGATAGATATCATATCCAAATGAACTGTGAAAGCTGGTTAAAGCATCCTGTTTCACTGCCATTGACAGCAAAAGAAGTCCAATCCAATTTGACCGGAGTGCAGGCAGCAATCAACCATGAATTGTTGAAAGCACGAAAATCGCTACCAACTTTTCTCTTTAGGAATTCCTGCCTGCATCCTGTGGGCAAGTGCTTAAAACGTGAGCACAGGCATATCTGTTCATCTTTTTAAATTAAAAGCAACACATTTGTTATACATTTGCAGAATGAATACTCCTACGATTTGATTTTTGAGGGTCATATGCCGGGCGGCACAGAAATGGTCAGCAGGCCACATGTGGCCTAGGGGCTGCCCAATGCTGAGCTATGGTGGCGCCAAACTGGTGTATTTGGTCCAAATATATATGGCATATTTTGCTATTATGCATGCAGGCAGACTGACAGATGTCCTTGTTCCTTGGTATCAAAATGGTCGACTTATATTTCTAAGGGGTGTGAGAGATGTAATCTGTGGTATAGGCACACGCGATGCATGAGATTTGAGAACCCTAGTGTGCATCCTTCATTTCCAGATTTGTTTTCATCAGATACTATGTACATATTTCCTCATCCTTCCATAATGAGCTTATCTTTTCTAATTGTGCTGGAATCTATTCTTGATGACTTCCTTGATGACTTCGTGCAAAAGGCAAGCTGCACCCATAACTGGTCCCCAGATAATTGCAGTTCAAAAACAAACACATAACCTTTCACACTGACATTCAATCATGACATTTTGAGTAATCTGTTAACCTACCATGCATGTTCATGGAATGTGGGAGGAACCCAAGTGCAAAACATACAGGCAAAGAGAGAAACAGCAAATTTAATATAGGAAGGCCGGAACCCAGATTTGAACTTGCAGCTCCTGAAACTTAAGGCAGAAGTGCTAACTTGTCCAACTTTCCATCATCTAATGTTGTTAAATATTATTAAAAACATTTTTCAGTCCTTTCAAGCGATCCAAATATCCATGTTCCAAGTTTTTAATCATCTTGCACACATACGTCTTTTTTCCCTCCTCCTTGCCTTATTATGGGTTACAGCAGTGCATCATCATCTCACAATTGAAGACAACCAATGTGTCCAAACATAATGAATTAAATATTGGATTTCCCCTTGATGATGTTATTTGTATTCATAAAACTTTGACTTGCTTAGCAGATTTCATTGGCCTCAATCTAAGCTTGAAAATACAACCACCAATTCACCATCCCTTTCTCCTAATGCTAAACTTTTATCTTAATCTACCAGCAGCCATGTAAAGTTTAAACATCTATTGTGCAATCATAATTTCAAAATTCACATATAAGGCACAAAAACACAATTAACGATATTAGCATTTAATGAATTTGGAGAGTGGACATATGTGATGTAATTCACAAAGGTAGAAGTCAGAGGCAGGATTGAGCCCGAGTCACCGTTGGGTGTAATGTTTGACAGAATAACACAACATTCCTAAGGCACTTGGCAGGAGTAACACATCAGTGGAAAACATTTGGTCAAGCCCTCCTTTCTCTTTATCTTTTGCGGTTTCACTGTTGAGATCCACTTTGTAGCCTGCAGGCTCCTATGAACACCATTCTTTTCATGAAGCAACTTTGATGAAACTATTTTGAGCCAGAGACCTCAATTAAGGTAATTTGGAGTCCCATTTGGTTCCAGGCTCATTATGATGTAGTATTAATAGTATTGGTCTGAAGGGATTAAAATCGAAGAAGCCATTGACCCTTTTTGCAGCCTACAGGACATGATGGTAAATATCTGCGTTCATTAATGTTGTAAAAAAAATCTTTGAATGGTGTTGCATTATGTGTTTAAGGTATCATATTAAAAAATATTTTAATAAATAATTTTTGAAACTAGTTAGCCCATTGCATCCTTCCCCTTTCCCGCATCTTAGCAAATGTTACGGAATTATGGTAATTGGAAAATCTTTCTTGTTTATGACATTACATTTCTCTTACTTACAGAGTGGCTACCCTATTTGGGAGGACTTTATCACCAAGGCTGGAAAACTGCAATCACAGTTCAGGTGAGCTTTTGTTAACAGAACAAATTTGTATGATTATGATGGCAGTCACTTCAAAGAGCTGAATTTATACCTTCTCTGCATTAGTGACACAAGAAAGTCCAATCAGCATTGAAAGTTTAAATAAGCCTGAAGCACTAAACATCGTTTCTCTCCATCCTGTCCATCTCTCATTCGTAATTGTTTGTATACGGCTATAAATTGCACAACTCCTGCCGGTGTCCTGCTAACAATGCATCCCAGTCCTGGCAACTTCCCTTGGCTGTCTTTAAGTGGCCACGTGTCAATGGACAAACAATTTATGACAACTCAGATAAAAGCTATTGTTCTCCAAGAACTGTAACTTTGGCTGTCCTGCAGTCTGGAATATTCTTTGATTAACAGTGCATGGCAGATCTCTTGCCGTGTAAGTGTCCACATGTTTCTGGACAGACTCATATATAGTGACAGCTGTATAAAAGCTTAGGAACTAAACAATACTTTCTTGAGGCCACTCGCTATTTCATTCATCTGTTTTTCAGGGTTAGGCTGATTCATGCTGATATGCTATTCGAATGGTGCCATAATTTTGGGATTAAATATGTGACCCAGCCATACCCAAACTCAGGAATTGGTGTCTTGTTGCTAATGACTACATATTTGATAGTAAATTGTATGTCAGTGTTCGAACAAACTGACCACTGGCTGTTCTGGTGAAAAGGTCATTTGGACCATGGTACCTGAGGAGTTGTAATTAAACAGGGAAGTGAGTTTTTAACAGTTTTATTGCAAATTGTTGTGCTCCATCAAACTAAATATTAAAACAGTTGTTTGCAGTTCTTTCATAGCTCATGTTCATCTATTTTTTGTAACCTTAAGGTGAATTGGAATGTTTTTTTTTAATTCCCATCTCTTTCATGCATAAAATCAAAATGGATGGAAAAACTCTAGTGGTAACTTTTCAGAATATTAGTCAAATAAACATGTCTCGCTACCTTGTAAATTTTGCAAAATGCGTTGATGGGCGGGCAGTGCATTAATGTGTCGTGTAACATTCCAATTTACAAAAATGTTTAATCAAACATGCAACTGAACAGACTCTTTTCTAACTTACCATGAAATTGCTTAACAAACAATATTATGCTGCATTTTGTATTTGCAGTAGCAGTCTCAATTTGTTCATCCTCGACGTGTTCAGCAACTACGCCTCTTCGCATTGGCCGAACTTTAGTTAAATTACACTAAGAGTCTTTACATGCCACGCAACTAGGGGGCAGTTTCACTTCCCACGGGCTGTGTGCAATGCAAGAGCCAAAGAATACAGGTTGTTTGAAGTCAAACCAAAAGTGGAGTTATCATTGGAGCTAACAGAAATTTCCGCACCGCGTAACCACAGAGATGTTTAACACACACGGATGTTTCCACTCAGACGACCAACTACTGGTTGGCGGAGGTTCATAGCTGACTGGAAACAGAAAAGAGAGTGAAGTGAATGCACTTGCTCTCGCAACTCCAAATAATTCCGGCTTTACGGTTCTCACACAAGTCCCAACACATCTGGTTTATGGTGCTGGTGTCATGTGATTCTGTATCTACCATTTGAATGAGTTAAACATTGCCTGTCAGGCAGAACAATACTGGACTGGACCCCCAATGGGAACAGTTTGTAATGACCTTTATTTTCAGAAAGCAAGTAAGGGTATTTGGAAGCAGGCGGGGGCGTCTCAGCACTGCTGGGAAGGCAGGGACGGGTAGTAGGGGCCAGTTGGATGAGTGGTTGATAGTAGTGCACACTAGTTCTAGCAATGCTGAGACACAGCTTCAGGTCAGAGCCGAAAGGCAGGTGAGCTTTCCAGGGAATCATGCAGAACAGCTCTAGACAGAACTATTTGTGGCATACTGCCAAGAACGATCTGGCCATGCTTGCGAGCATTCATAAATTTGCCTGATTATGATAGAAGTTGTGTTAGCCGGCTAGGTGAGGTGGGTATGGCGGGCAAGTAATGTTGAGCAAGGAGTGGAAAAGCACTAGGTGTGTAAAAAAAAGGCCCCAAAAATTGTCACTTATATTTTTTTTAAGCAGCCATTTCAGAAAAGTAGCAAATTTCCAATTTAAATGCCTCGCAATTCATACCATCACTACCGCTTCCGCATTTCATTCAACTGCACTGTAAACCGGATCAATTCGGTAACACGAATGCATTGTGAATCATCCGAGTTACAAGTTATGACAAATGATTCGTCTTGTGCAACTTCAGCGTGGCAATCGAATCGGAATCGATTGCATAGGTAGCCTATATCGCTTTAACATTTTCCTTTTCATTTTTTTTTTTCATAAGGGAAGTAAGTATTATTAAGGCTCACTAAACCTTTGTTTAGAAACAAATCCTATTATTTCCGGGGTTGTTGTAAAGGATGTAGTAGTACACAGCACTGGTAAGTCTTATCAATATGCCTGCTCGGGATAAGCACAGAATGGATGGCAATTTGGATGAAACTTCTAAAAAGAAACCCAGACCCTCACAGAAATTTACACAATATTTCAATTAATGTAAAAACATGGTAACAGTTTCATTGAAATCAGGGGTCAGGAACCTTTTCGACGGAGAGAGCCATAAACAATTAATATTTTTTTAAATGTTATTCCTTGAGAGCCATACTGGCTTATTAGAAAATTTAAAAGTCAACATACATGAAAATGTGTGCCTTTTTTAGTCGCTTCACCAATTTTAAAGTCTCTGAATTCTTTGTTACGCTGTTGCTAACCGACATAACGCTCCTTTTCGTGCCCTCTCTCACCAGCAGTTTTCATAGTTCAAATCACAGGTTAGCCATATGCGCCCATCAAAAGAGCCACATGTGGCTCCTGAGCCCTAGGTTCCCTACCCCTGATTTAAATTGTCCTATGTTATTTATTTATTTTTACATTTTATATTGATTTTGCGTGAATCGCATTCACTCTGGAAAAACTCCGGAAATGGGACAAGGGTACTCCTGAAAAGGGGTCGATGGAGGTTGGGAGCTTTGTACATACATTTAATGTAGATTTGATTTAAGGACTAAAGTGATTCCAGCTTTGGTGATCTTTAGCTGCATTTGGACTTTTCATGTTTTAAAATTGTGTTGAAATATGACGTTGATTTTTGTGTATCTACACCACTCTCATACTAGGCCAATAGAATGCTACATATAATTAGGAATATCCCCTAGATGTGGGTAAACCAAGTCAGGACTGCAGTTATATTTATAGTCAAGACTCTTTTGCTATTTGCACCGATTACTGGAGTTATTCTTAGCCGTTTGATGCAGATGTTTTGCCATCTTTATTGATGCCATGTCTTAATGGATCCGTCACACTTAGTAGCTACTGTGATTGTTAAGAGTGTGCTACTTACCTTTCCTAATGGTAAACCACAATACAGCCTTTTTGGTCTGCTTTAATGTTGTCTGTAGCCACTTCCAATTTGGCAAAAGTAGTGGTTTTGACCACAGCATAGCCACCCCCACACCCTATCCACCCATAGAGCTCTGTAATCTGGTGCAGGACTGGAATACATAGAGGGACACACACACACGGTAAAATCCCAAACACGCCCACCTTCCCACTTTGGCCTGGATAAGTGGCTAGCCAGCAGTACTTGTGGCATATGTCTGTGTGTAATGATGTCCTAAGGGCACTACTCTGTAATTTATCCCCTCTGCACCCCTCTCACAAAGCAACTAGGAAATCGACCAATTACAGTGTTCACCCAATTTTGGGTCCAGCAATGGTATTTTTTCCCCTCTTTCCCATTTTGGTTTGAGTGTAACATAGACCAAAAGAAGTAGTGTGGGGTAGAATAAAGCCTATCTGATTTCTAATCATGCGCTCCTTTGGTCTGTTTGCTGTGTGACACAGCTGTATTCTAGTAGATGTACTAAGAATTAGTTACTAGTTTTCATTTGGAAAAATAAGCACCCACTCTGGCTCAAAATATCGATCAACTCAGTTTGAACTCAGATACTGAGAAATGAGGAAGGCATTTAATTGAATAACATCCATGCAATTGCTAACTTGCAGTTGAAATGTATATACTCATCTCAAAAGAGTTGGAATTTAGTGTCTCTGATGGTGGTGTTAAATTCACCCCCTTTCCAGGATCCAAATCAACCACAGCTACATTCCAGTTTCTGCTGTACCAAGAATAGATGGTGGCAGTGACATTCAATGTATCATTGTCAGATATTGTCAGCCTTCTGCTTTTGGCCCACTATTTCACTGTCGATGGGGAATGGAAGTTCCCGTTCACGTTTTTAGCTGTCTTAATGCAATAGCAAAAACAATGCCTTGGAAACAATGTTCCAGCAAAACCTGAACATTTCAATTGCTATTATAGGTATTGTCTAGACATTGTCTTTACACATTACATACAGTAAAAATAAATTAATGTTAATTAGTTCTTCATGTCAGGAAATATATTCATTCATTCATTCATTTTCTGAACCACTTATCCTCACAAAGGTCACAGAGGGTGCTGGAGCCTATCCCAGCTAACAAGGGGCACCAGGCCGGGGACACCCTAAGCGGTTCAGAAAACAAAAGAATGAATGAATGAATGATTTTTTTTCCATATTGCCCAGGCCTATGTGAAGGTTTCCTGTTGGACGACAGAGGTAAACAAGTGGTGACAAATTCAGGCACTCTGTTTTTGCAGCTCTTATGACAAATAATTTGTAGTGTCTACTTGAAGATCAGATAATTGTTAAATGCACGTGCACACACGGGTGGCAACAAAAGAGGCTTTCATGTTGAAACCTGTGATCTTAATAATGAGTGGGCAGTTGTGTCTGAAGTAGCCCATCAGTATGCTTCCATGCATGGCACGAAGCCAAACTGTTGAATTAGATCAAATATTTAGAAAAAAAAAAGTGTAAACAACTAACTGACCAGGTTGGACTCTTTAAATACTAGATCACCACACACACACACACACAATTCAATAAGAATCAGTTCACTCATTTGAAAGTAATACACAAAATGATATAATACAATGCAAAGATAATAGTATGCCTGTATGTTGTTAGTTTTTGTTATAACACCTTTAAACATATCATTATACAATGATGAAATCAATGCATGTACACTCTTAAATCAACCTCATGCTGATTTCAAAGCCATCGTGTTTTGTCGCACAACTATGTGATGCTCGCTCGAATGCTCTATGCCTCTTTTGAGAAACAATCATTCACACACAGACAAAACTAGGGACAATTTGGAGTAGCCAGTCAGTCTACCACGCATGTTTTGGGTATGTAGGAGGAAGCTGGAGTAGCTGAAGAAAGCCCAGGCAGGTATGGTGAAAAACATGCAAACTCCACACAGAAAGGGTGGAGCTGCAAGTGAACACTCAATTTCATAACTATGAGTGGGACGTGCTACGCAGTCTTTCACCATGCCGCCCACCTATTTATGTTATACTAGTTTATTTAAATAATAAAATTCCTTAAATCATCAATGTGTGCTTCTAGTTTATTTATTATTTTTTTTGAATACATTTTCAGGAAACAGGCTCATTTTTGTTTGTTTGGAGCCCCACTAATAAGTTGCATGTCTCTTGGTGTCTCATAATACACTACGGACTCCTGCCTTTGATAGTCCAGTGTGGTTTATGTATGAGTAAATAAATACATTTTTCTTGTAAAATTTAATTGGTGTGATTCATAATCAGGTTCAATTTACAGTGTAAAAAAATCAGTAAATAACAACACATTGCCAGGAAAATACGTAGAATGTTTTTTTCCATAGAAATTTAAAAAATGTTTATGTAAATAAAGCCTTTATTTCTCTTTTAGAGCCACTGTGGTCGCCTTGGCTGCCTTCTTGGATGCCTTTCAGAAAGTGGCTGACCTAGCAACCAACTCAAGAGGTAGGAATCAAATTTGTGCCAGTACCATTTGGCAGGTGCTTTGGTTCAGGAAACTACAAACTACCGTGTTTTTTGGACTAGAATTGGCACTTAAATAACTTCAGTTGTTAATTGACAGTCTCATAACCACCCCCTCATAAGGAACTATGCAAAGTATTGTAAAGAAAACACAACATTTTTCAGTTTCTTGAGATGTTCTTTAAGGACAATGTTTCCTTCACAACAGTCTTGACTTGATCAGTATGCTGAGCTTAGTGACTTGTTTCATTTCAATCACTTAATTGTAATTTTCCATTGGCTCTGTTGTCACTTTCCCATTGCCTATGGTTGTGCATGTGTTTGATGTGTTTACATGCACCCCCATCTTTTTTGACGTCTTTAGGGGATTTAGAGTTTAACAAAATAAAATTAGCTGATGGGAGAAAGAGAAATTTTGTCTCCAATTTCACACAACCCACAAAATATATTAATTAATCCTCATGTCATCTCATTTTCTGAACCGCTTTATCCTCATTAGGGTTGCGGGGGGTGCTGGAGCTTATCCCAGCTGACTTCGGGCCAGAGGCGGTGGCCAGCCGATCGCAGGGCACAAGGACACGGACGACCATATACACTCACATTCATACCTAGGGGCAATTTAGAGTGTCCAATCAGGCTAGAATGCAAGATTTTGGAATGTGGGAGGAAACCGGAATACCCGGAGGAAACCCACACAAGCCCGGGGAGAGCATGCAAACTCCACACAGGTGGACATGACCTGGATTTGAAGCGAGGACCCCAGAGCTGTGATATTAAGTCATCCTTTAGGGCGAAATATTTAGTAGTCTGATTTACCGTACCATGTGCAATAAGTGAGCCATAGTGTAACTACAGTGTCACTTCTCAAAAAACACTACTTACTTGGCATCTAGATTTAAGCGTTTTTGTCGTGTACATATAATAGATCTCCCTAAAGGGTTTTTTTTTAGTCAAGAGCAATGTTTTGCCCTACTATACATTGTTAGGTGTGGGTGTGTAAAGTGAGCTTGCTCTTGTATATTTGACGTTGATTAGCATCTCTTTGGATCAGATAAGTTTCTACTGGGTCGTCAAAATGAGCCGTACATAGCCTACTGTGGCTTTTTTTGTGTTCTCTTGGCTTGTTCTCATTAGCCAGCGGTAATATTACCAATTCCGTATTATATCACTGTGTCATAACCCTGCTGTGGTTGAATCAAATTTACGATACTCTTAATGGTTGACAGATAATAGCCAGAACTAAAATATATTGAAACAAAACACAAGTTAGCCCAAATTAATTTAACAGCTTCGTGTCAAACAAAGACAATACAACAAGGCCACGTACTGTAGGTTGTGGTGGAAGCGCAATGCGTGTTACTTTACAAACTGTACAAGGCTAGGGTTACTTTATCAGATGTGGAAAATCAGACTTGATCAGAAAATCAGCACAACATATATCATTTTTCAAAGCCATCTGCCCTCTCTGTAGTTGAAGGCGTAGAGTCTTATGTTATAAACATTGATTTATCGAGTCTGCCAAAGTGGGACAACCGTCGGACTGTTTTGTTTATAGTTGTAATGAATTTCAGATGAGAGCTATTACTCTGGCACTGTTATCAATAGTACTGTTGAGTTCAGAAAGCTGAGACACATTTATTGTTTTGTAAAGGACTTCATGGGTTCTTTGAACTCTGATTTCAAATAGTTAGTGGTAAATACTGGAAATGTGTAAAGCAAATGTGTGTACACTATTGTAAGATATGTACATTAATAATCTTTGGAATTACAATTCAATTTAATCGGACCTCATATGCATAAAAATTCATTTTAGTTTAATAATGAATCATTTTTGTTACTAGTTTAAAAGATCTTTATTGTGCTTTAGTGTGTATATCTGCATTTTCTTTTAAAATATAAATATAGTTATTAGATAGTACAGTAGTGCAGTAACTTATAGCTCAAACAATCGACATTCTGGTTGCTTGTACTGGGAAAATTGGGGTGGGGGTCTTGCTTTAGATTACGTGTGTTTTGTTGTTTTCTAGTTGGGTGTTGTACTTGGTATGATATCAGATTGTGTAATTTTAAACCAAATCCAGTAATGCTTTGTGTAAAACAGGCATTGAAAATTGACTACATGGAGCAGAAAAATAACCACTTCATTTTTTTGTCTTATTATATCAATATTTTCAATGAAAAACATGCATGTGCAACTCTTGTATGATGGAAAATGTTCTACCTTGGCTCAGACTTCATGCTTGCCTGGAGAGCAGTGGCACTCGAAAGTACAGGAAAATCCATAAAATTATTGCAATTCTGCCTTCTCTAGCGAACTTTCCTGATGTTTACATCCGCTCTAGAAATGGCCAATCCTGGTTCAATACAAAACTTTTAACTGTGATTTCAAATAAGGTAGTACTTTTCCTCTTTTCATCATTTGTTCAGGCATTGTTGCAGAATGACCCTAGAAGAATAGAAAATGTTATTGGTGAATGGTAGGGACATATACAGAGCTTTTAACTACACCATAAAAATACTCAAAGCACTCTGCAGGCTCTCATTCACCCATTCATATAAACTTTTCCTTGGCCAGAATTCCCAATAACGTATGATATATTGTCCGGTTGAATGGCGTGCGTTCTGGAGACCGTGTGGACACCCAGGGACTGACTTCTCCACCGCACTCAGAGCGCCTAGAGAAGCTTTGTGTTAGCTGTAAATCTCCCAGAGACAATGCCCAATGCCTCTGTACCTGGTTCCACCAAGTGGTCAGTCATCTCACTTGCAGACCCTCTGATATGCCCCCTTGCAGGCAGGTTACTGTCACTTCCTTAATTCCTAGCAAGTTCTTGTCTTTGAGTTGACTGGCTGCAAGCCTCAACTTTTTCACAATCACCAAAATCCAGTGAAAATGCATAAAAGCTCTTTCATAGACGCAAATCTCTAAATAGGCAACTGACAAAACTTACATGGTTCTGTAATTTCACACTTTTGGGCAGGCACTAGCCAAGGAATTCCAAGGTAAATTTTACATTTACTGAAAGAGATCAAATTATTATAATACATGGGTTCACTATGAATGCAATTTGACTGTCTGCGTTAATTTGCTGTAAACGTGCACAGTGCATACGTGTGTGCATGCTTGCTTGTATGTCTACTTTAATCCCATTCCTCTTCAATAGGTCTATTTTTATGTCTGTTTCGACGTGTCTGATTGTCAGGGCTTGATAGCGACTCTGAGATGCAGCTTGAATTTGAAACTCTAATAAACAGTTTTTCCTTTAATTGGACAGGCTTTTGAGTTACCACATTTTAGGTTAGCATTGTTCTGTATGCTGGCAATGTGTGTGAGTAACATGTATAAGCCCAAAATTATTAGTCTTGCCAAAGCCCTCTTAGGTGTTCAGTAAGTTAAACATACCACACACAAAGATTACATAAGTCTTTTGCTGTTTGTTTTTGGCTCCCATTTGTTTATTGTCCATTATGTACCAGAGGCATTTATGATTAATTTCCCTAGAATAACATACGATGGTCTAAAGTGGTTGTGGGTTTTCGTTCCAACTTGTAAGAGGAAACCTTTCCACCAATGTAGTATCCTAGAAGTGCAGTCAGTGGATTGCAGTCAGGTGCTTCTTTTTTTCATCAGAAACCTCATTGGTTAAACTGTTTGTGTTGGATCGGTTGGAACAAAAACTTGCACCCACAGCGGCCCTCGAGGACCGGTTTGGAGACCTCTGGTCTAAACACATTACTATACCAAACATCGTTGTTGTTTAGCATGTTGTGATAATGTAAATACAATACTTAAAACTGATTTACTTAATTTTGTGTGTTGCCTTTTAATGAGCAATCTAAAGTGTGGCAACTATGCACTCGCATTCGCCAGTTCCAGCTGGTGTTTTTTGGTGTTGTTGTTGTCATCATTTTTTTTAAAGCTATGATTTAAAATTTTCTATTGTGCAAGCCTTTTTGCTAATTGAATACACAACTTTATAATTCACATTAAAATGCCTGGTTTCAGGTTGGATTCTTTGTTGTGTTTAATGAGGGTCTTTATAAGGCAAGGGGTATTATAAAGCAGGCGTGGGAAAGTTAAGTTAATATAAACTGATAGCTCGACTTCATTAAATGTGGATGTGGACCAGATGGGTCCAAAACTTTAAAAGGCATACATAGGATTAGTAATGAGTGTGTCTACATAAACTCCATGCAATGTTCTTTTCTAAATAACTCAAAAGGCGTAAATTGCCCAAACCTAGACCAGTCTAGACAGGTTCATTTCAACATTGTGTATGTTTTGCCACACTTATTCTGTACCCATTTGCTCTTTGGATTGCCTGGCTATGTGCCTATCACTGATCTTTGTGATCATGACTGATTCATTTTTCTAGAGCACTCATTTAGTGTGAATATTAACACTGGATGGTTTTATTAAAGTGATCCCCTTGAATTTGAGTAACACTTATTTAGATCTGGATGGAAAACTGATAAATGTTAATGAACCATGTAATTAATCCATTGCCATATACTCATTTTACTCAATATGTAAGAAAGGGTCTTCCCTCTTTCCTGCTCAGTTTATGGCTTGGTTTGTAGTAAAAAAAAGTGCATCAAATCCTGACCCAGTTCTCAATGCCTCCTGTGAAAAGGCTCAGTCCTTTTTTTTGCTCTTTTACCCTGCGCACGTACGTTTCTGTCCTCTATCCAGTCAAGAATTGCATTCTCTGTGCAAGCTTTCTGCATGACTTTGAATCGAGTCACTGTTCTTCATGTTTGACCTGTGACCAGTCTGAAAATCTTTCAAATCACTTGAACCAGTAATTCTCTCTCATTTTCTGAACCGCTTTATCCTCATTAGGGTCGTGGGGGGTGCTGGAGCCAATCCCAGCTGTCTCCAGGCCAGAGGCGGGGTACAACACTCTGAATCGGTGGCTAGCCGATCGCAGTTAACCAGTAATTAAACTACCTAAATGGTTAAAAAAACAACAGCACTCACACATACACAGCTACATTCATACATAGATTTACAAGTCATCTACAAGTTTGCCCAACCTTGTGCCAGAGCTGTCATCATAGCGTATCATAATGTAAAAGTTGCATAGACTAAAATGCTTAAAGGAACAGCAAAAACAGTGTAAATTACCTTAATATGAAACATGGTTCTTCTATGTATATGAATAAGTAAATTGTGAAAGATTAGTCATGAACTATGATAACAGCGAAAGAAATCTGTAAACACAGAAAATTACTCTTCTCACAGGCGCTGCCATTTTGAGACAATTGTGACATCAGTTATACCCATGTTTGCTTCTGCTGGAGGTGTCAGAACTCCCGAGAAGGTTGTGAGTCAAAATAAAATAGTAGAAGTTGTTAACTCAGATAGTTTAAGTCTGATTCTTTCTCAAATTCTTGAAAAGCCCTTAACAGGCTGGAGGTTAACGTTTTGAGCCACGGCAGTGGCAGCACAATACATTTAAATACTGATAGACCCTAACACAGTTATAAGGAAGCCAAACTAAAATACGTACCCGCCCTCTCTTTAAAGTTACTCTACTGATGCTGCGTTCTTGATCTTTTTTCCCAGAGGGAAAGGCTGTTTCACATTTTGGCTTGGGGGTATTGAACCCGACCTCCTTACAGTCACACTGTTACGCTTTTTTCCATTATTTCCATTATTTATTTGTCTGTTTGTTGTTGTTATTTCTGTACTATGTGGTGAAAGCTTTAAATCTCATACTTGTATATTGACAATGAAAGCATTCGATTCAATTCAACACAGACTACAAGATTAGCTTTTATCAAACTGTAATTGAAAAAAAAAAACAATTATAAAGCATTCTACAGATCCATACTCATTGAAACTGCAATAAAGCTTCATTTTTGTAACAGTTTGACTATGCCTAGTTGCAGCAAAAGGGAAGAATTACGGCAGGGGTCAAACGATTCTTGTTAGTGCAACTAAAAGCCGAACTGGCATAGACTAGCTCTGTGACTTTGACATTAACGTTCTGCAAAAAATAATGCAAGGTAACCTTTAAAACCTAATACGTGCATAAGATAGCAATACTCTGCAGCCTTCTGGTTCAACACCAATAGGTACTTTACCTAATGATAAATAAGAGATCCACAGATGGGGTCTAAAACATCCTTGTTATGGAGTTGGTGGTTGCTGCACTGGAGGTGTGTGTGTGTGTGAGAGTGAGGAGAGGTTGTTATTGACAAGGACAGAGCAAACCAAGTAATAGTATGTTTTCAAGACACTGAAAAGAAGGCTAAACAATCTTTCAACAGGAAGGAAAGTTGAACATGTGTCACAATGTTTGTGGGTGTTGTCTCTGTTTGCACTGTTTTTGTTTTAACAGGAACCTGGTCAGACCAGTGAGGCACGTAAGGAAAGCAATAACAAGAGCCCTTGCTGTCTAAATTTAGCTTTTCCTTTCTACAACAAGCAATGCTGAACATTTGAACTGAAGACCACAGTCCTCTCAAACCTTCAGCTGCCAGTCAACAATCCACCCTCTGTTCAATACTAACTTAATCTTACAGTCACACACTAGGTTTCACAGATATGGACTTTACCTACATGACTTGACTGAAGCCCAAATAAAGCCAGGGTATTAATCTTGACGCGGTCGGTGTGGCTTTTAGGGGAACTTTGACTTGCCATAGAGACAACAATGAAAGACTTCATGTTTCCTTGTGGCCATTCTATCACTTCTTTAAGTGAAGCCTGTCTTTATTTATTCATTCATTTTTTGCCTTTGCAGTGTTTTCTTCTTTATCTTGGAATGCCTTTCTACATTTAAGTTTGCCAACCCAGGTGTCTGTCAAGCAACAAAAACAAAACTTGATTTTTTTAATCACAGGAAAACTGCAAGCAAGCAAGGTACAAGGTTAGGTAGTCCAGAGATAATGGGCAAAATAATACAGTATAAGCAGGTTTTTGCATCTGAACTGTTCAGGGATTTGACATTGGTATAAACTTGAGACTGGTATATAAATATTCAGATGATGCCACCACTTTGTTGGAGGTGTAACAGGACAACAGAGCCATCTGTTTTTGTTGAGGGCAACTGCTGCTGGACTGTGGCATATAATACAAAATACTACTTATATTTGTCAGCAAAATGCCTCTTAGTGTGTATTATTGTAGTCTTTGTTGCGACCTGTGCTGTGACTAAAGCATCCCCTTTGGGACTACATATTTTTAGAAAGAATGACTCTCGGTATAAATTTGCTTTAATGTCCAAGTCTGGCTAACTAATTCCATTATTATTTTCTTATAGGCACATTGACAGAGTATGCCTTTTTTGTCACGAATGCTTGCATTTACCTCTGTAAATTATGCAACATCTATTATCTAAATTAGGGTCTCCCAATTATTTGTTTAAATTGCTCGTCAGTTGTAGCTGTCGGAACTATCCAGTGAATGCGTTGTCTTGCTGTTATTGTTCTTTGTTGAGAAATAGACACTGCATCAAGTGCTCTGAATGAATGATGTGCTTGTCTGAAGGCCCTGTGTGAACGTGGGCGTGCAGATGGATGTCGAGTGACGCCGGGTTGGAAAATGTCATCTCACTTGCTCATTGACAATATCAGTGGCTCACACATACACACCAGCATGCAACAGCCCATGTGGTTGGTGGGTGTAATCTGGTGTTCATTATTTTAAACAAGGCAAGTGTTGTCTTGTATTTTCAAACTGCACAATCTCTTCTATTTTCTGGTTGTAATTATCACCAGTGTATGCCCAAATAGTGGACTATCCATTTTTTAAGTAAGGTCAGGAAGGAAGAACATTAAATAACCAGGTAGAACTGGCAAGACCATACTTTTAGTGGTCTTCTTTAGATTTAATTAACAAGTGTAGTGCAAATAGATATTGATAATTTTATAAATAGTACATCCATTCAATCCTTTTAAGTCTTTCTGTGGAATTTGTGTCAAACCAGATGGTGAGATTATACAAAAGTGGGACACCAATGGATGAAAAAGCACACGAGGGGATCTCTAGTATAATCTATACTCTCCTTCATTAGCCTCTGATGCACTCATTTTTTCACTATTTATTCAGTTGTGTTTGACACAGATGCAAAATGGGAGTTGACCCCACATTTTCTGGGCTTCCTAAGTATCCAAAGCAAAATTGTAACTAAACTGTTGCACAAGTACAAGCAGAGTGGGAAGTTTAATACTTAAGTTTCAATGCCCACATTGACATGCATTGAATTTTCTTTGCAGGGGTCTCAAAACTCACGCATTCAGAGTGAGACACATGCATTTCAGACCAAATTGAAACATTACATATTAGGCCTGTTTGAACCGTGACAATGTGATATGCACATGTGCAACACACATCACAGTGCGTGTGATACTTTTATTATTAAAGGTCATTGTTCGCAAGACATATCTGCTCTTTTAATAAGCGCTTGAGGCTCTCTCTCTCTGCCAACAAAAACAAAAATCTCTTAAGGCTGCCCTGCGTGACATGAATGAGCAGTGACAGCTGCTCGTTAAGTGATACATTGACAGGACCTCAACTGCCTCCCTTCAAAAAGCAGGTCACACCCTAGACTGGTTGCCAGTCGGTCATATACGTATACCGCTTATCCTCACCAAGGTCGTGGGGGGTGCTTTAGCTGATCCAAGCTAACTACACCTCCTGAATCGGTGGCCAGCTAATTGCAGGGCAGAGGAGAGGGTCAACCATACATGCTCATACCTAGGGGCAATTTAGAGTGTTTAACCAGCCCATGCATCGTGTTTGCATCATGTGGTGGGAAATCAAATTACCCGGAGAAAAATAAAGCACGCTCAGGGAGAACATGCAAAGTCCACAGTGAGGACCGACCTGGAATCGAACCCTCAAGCCCAGAACTGTGAGGGCGATCCACTAACCACTCATCCTACGGGCCACCTCATATTAAACAATATCAAATAAATACATTCTGGAACTTCATCTCACTTATTTATAATATAGAAAGTTATTTTTTCTAATCTGACGCCTTCAACATTTATCCAAGAGGATTGTTAATGGCATTCAGTCCTTGGTGGAAACCAAAGTCTTGCTTTATTTATAATGTTGTCACGGATGTTTTCCTATGGGACAGCACAGTAAAATAAGGCTTCTTCTAAAAAGTTGTTTCGCCACTGGGTACTTTCCCATGCAACACTAAGTACTTTGCTTTGAACATTTATTTTGGTCCTAACTTGGCCACTCATTGAACCAGCCAATTGCTTTCTGACTGGATTACCTCGGGCACAATGATAGAGGTATATGACAAAGCAACATACAGAGACACATCAAAGACATGCTTTCCAGTGACTACTGATAGAAAAGAACATTTTTTAAAATTAATTAAAAAGAATAAAAACTGCATGTTGACAAGAAAGACTAGTATAGTACTAAGCATAACAGAAACCTACATAAAGACTTTTGGCAAATACTGTATATTAAGAGCATTGGTGCGCAAACTGTAAATTCTGATCACCAGTGGCTTGCCAGGGTACTATTGGTAGATCACATGACAATAAGATTTGATCCAGTCATACATACACTTTTGACTAAAACTACGAGTCTTTTGGTTCCGTGCTTCCATGATTCATTTTGTATCCTCTAAGCCAAGGGTGTCAGACTCGGGTTGGTTCGCGGGCCGCTTTAACGTCAACTTGATTTCACGTGGGCCGGACCATTTTAGATATAATATTCAGATTTTTTTTTTTTATAAATTGATTAAAAGCCCTGAATATTCCGTTTTTTTAATAGATCTAAAACAATGTTTATTTTAGCTTTTTTTAAATATATTTTTAGATTTTACAAAATGATTTTTGAACTAAAAACAGAAAAAAATGGATTAAAAAATTACAATTATTGATAAAAGGGGGAAAATCAGGAAATTTAATATACATCTATACTCTTCATTTTAATTTGATCCTAAAACAGAAAGTCGGCACTCATGATTTACTTTCCCGGGCCACACAAAATGATGCGGCGGGCCAGATTTGGCCCCCGGGCCGCCACTTTGACACATGTGCTCTAAGCCAAGAAAAGGGGAAATCTGCTCTCCACTCAAGCACACACTGAATAACCCTCCCTCCCTGTTGTATCTAGTTTCCCTGAGCTGGTACTGGCATTTTTGTTTTATGATTTGTATAATTACTTTATTTATCTATGTATTTAGTTATCATTCTTTGTATGAAAAATATTCACAGAAATACATCTGTGATTCACACGTTTTCAACATCCACAAATACATATATCCAAGATTTTCACAGTTTGTATATTTAATTTGTGAGACACAACAGTGGAAAAAGCCAGAAAGGAACAGTGTTGGGTGGGGGTATTGGTTCTCTTCTCAAATACATGGGCATGAATGCATTGGGCCCAGTGTTTGCAGGTCAAATCCAGCGAGTCACCGTGGGCAAACATGAACGTGTATACCTGGGATCAAAACTTTTGAGACACTTTCTCATCCTACTAAATCAGTGGTTCTTAACCTTGTTGGAGCTACCAAACCCCACCAAGTTCATATGCGTCTTCATCAAACCCCACCAGTTTCATATGCGCATTCACCGAACCCTACTTTAGTGTAAAATAAAATTATTATTATTTTCAAATTCAAGATATATAAATTCCTCGCAACACTGATTGGCCAAGCAATGTCACGTGAACATTTGCAGCCAGTGTTGGTCAAGCGGGACATGCTATCGTGAATAGACATGATGAGTCGATGTGTCTTGACCTCCGTGGCAGAGGCTCCACCGAACCCCTGAGGCCGACTCACCGAACCCTTAGGGTTCGATCGAACCCAGGTTAAGGACCACCGAACTAAATGATTAAAATGCATGCAACATTGTCGCCGTGACGTCCATGCGAGTGGACTGGGCGGCGAGGGGGTCACATTTGAAATGTCTGGCTTAATGTTGAACAAGTAGCGATGGCTTCTTTTCCCACACTTGTGGAGAACATTTTGAGACAGTTAATTATTTAGTAAGGGTTAAAAACTGGAACCAATTCGACGACCTATGCTTTCTGTGTCATGTTCGCCATGCTGTAAAAATGATTCCTCTAATACAATTCCGAATTCAATTGGTTCCCACTTCCTATTCATTGCATCTGCATTTACTGAAGGACATCCATAAGAATTGAGCTGTACAATTTGTTCAGTGAAATTGACATTTGTCAACTATTTTTTTTCTTGTTTGCTTGTCCTCTCAAGACCTCGTTAGCATTCAGGCTTCAAAATCACACAGAGGTGAGAGATTCTCAATTTTCTTTTTGCCGTCCCTCCACTATTATTCACAATTCACTATTTAATACACTAAGCGCAAGGTTGAGTCTTTTGCTTTCTTATATCAGTTTTTTTTTATTGTTGGTGTCAACGTTATTAATCTGATAATGTAAATTTGGTTGAACTTCATACATAATCGTTTTCTTCACAAACTAAAATTTGTTGTGCACTATGCATACTGCTGTGTATGCACACTGATCATTTGCATGCACCCTTGAAGCAGTTCAACACAATTTATATTCTTTTTTTTTTTTAATCGCCACGTGTGAGGTAAATTTACAGTTTCTTTTGTGGGGCTGAAAATAATTTTCATTCATTCATCTTCCGTACTGCGCATCCTTGTGTTGAATTATTTTATTTATTTTATATTGGACAGCAACTTTTAGTTTGAACTCAAGGTGCTTGTCAAAATTTCTGCATGTTTTTATTATTCATAACTTTTAATAGTGTAAGGAGGGAGGGAGTAATGCTACAGCTCAGCTAACACTTAGCGGCTGTGGCCAATGCACACAGCAGCTTTTTAAATCAAATTATTTGAAAAATGTCGACAAGGAAATACATCTTTCGATGCAGAGAATTCGAGAAATGGAGTACCCTCAGATTTATCTGAGAACTGGGAATAAGCTATTTGTGAGTCAAATATTTGCATCATTAAACTTCATTAAGGGTAAATGTGTCATATGTTCATATTTCAAACTGTCATCATTTAAAAGATAGAAGGGACACTTCCTTGTAGTACAGTATATGCAAAAATAGAATTCAACTTTGATGATGCACAATTAATGAGGTGAAAGAAATGGCAAAGGAAGGAGGATGTTAATCACCTCACATTAGCTGAATTTGGCCGTTCTGCTGTTGTTATTATTATTGTCAGCTATTTATTCTAATCAGCCCAGTTAAAAGATTTGGTGTTAAAAACATCATACCTAATCTGCATAGGAGTCCAAAGTCAGCACTAGATTCTTAATTATGTGGACTGACCTAGCACAACAGGCAACGGTGATCTGGTGTCAAGCGTAGGTCAAGTGAAAAACTAGATTTATAGATTAAATATTGCTCACTTTCTGTCATACAGTACATTCCGTTCCTCTTTTTCCTACTTGTGATTCCATTGTGGGTGAGTGAAATCATGTCTGCCTCACAGTTCTGAGATCAAGAGTTCAATCTGGCCTTCCTGTATCGAGTTTGCATCTTCTTCCCATGCCTGGGTTTTCTCCGGGTACACTGGCTTCCTACAGCACACCCAAATTCTGCATAGCTAATTGAACATTTTAAATTCTTCATGGGTGTGATTGTGTGGGTGTGAAAAAGTTGTTGATAAGTGCCCTGCAAATTCCCAAGATTTCAGGGTGTAACCCGCCTCCTGCTCATAGTTAGGGATAGGCTCCAGCACCCTGCGACCATTGATGATAACACAGAAAGCGAATGAATACATAAATTAAGCCTATTGGAACAGATGTTTTTAATATAGTCTTCCATATTTTTATATAGAAAAAGAAGGCCAACATGAAGAGAATTGTAATAATTCTGAAACAATCTTTTTATGTTGGTGACATCTTCATCTTCCCCCCAGCTCTCTAATTAGTCTGCCAGCAGATCACTATACCTCAGTCCAGATGGGTGAGTAGACGTGCGTGTGTTAAATCCAGCTGTACGGTCTCAAGCCTCTTATCAGTGTAACATCTACCCCTCAGTTAAAAGCAAACATCTGCTGCTATACATACACGCTGTTCAGATTAAAACAACCACTGTGTTCCGTAAACAGCACAAATTGAATGCTTGCCTGATTTCTGTACATAATTTTCCATCACCCGACCAGGTCATTAATGGGCCCCTCTCCACTAGCAAAAAGTATTTTACTATATTTTTGCCCCAGTCTTTTATTGAGTGTGCTGGGTTCAATGCAAAAGTGTCCTTGTTCCATGATCATTTTTTAAACATTTATTTTGTGGAAATTGCTACTCTAATTCAGTAGGCTTTTTTTTTTTTAAATTGCAGTCTAGTATAACATATTGCCACATTCCCTTAACCTACAGGCTGATGTAGTAGACAATGACACAGACCTGAAAAAGGTCCCGCCGCAGTCATATAGTATTTGTGTAACCCTACCCTCTTGGACATTTTTTGCTCTCATATAGTGGTTTCAAAAGTCTTTCTATATAAAGTACACAATTACGCATCCAAATATGCTGTCACATACCAAGGAACAATGTAGACTGCCACATAAAATCATGCTGGTGTTGACCAATCATTATCTTTCACAGAGCAAGCAAATTGATATTTTCCGTTCGCTTACATTTATTTAAAAATGCAATACACACTTAAAGCATTTTTTTGGCCTTGTTTGCCAGCGTGGTAGTTTGTTGGAATGTTTGTGTTACGTGTGTGACAGTGAGACATCGTGTGTGGCACACAACTAGAGCTGGATCTATTTCCATCAGACGTCTCAAAATGTTAAATTAAATACTTGGGTCTTTACAGTCATTTCATCGTGTCTTTTTTTAACATAAAGACTACCTAAAACCCCAATTTCTATATATAAGACCTATCTCTAAGACCTCTTTTACAAAACCTGACATGCCAGAGCCGTAAGATTGACCTTTACCTGCCCCAGCCTTTTACACCAACAAAGTTGGATTGTGCCACACACTGTCAGATAGTTTTATGAATTGTTAGTATCAGATTGCAGAGCCATATTAAATACTTGGGTCAAATAGCCCAAATTACGAACCTCATTTCCAGTTAAGACATTCTCATATACATATAGGTGCCACAATACCGGTGTAACTGCCTTGCTAGTACCCACCCGTGCTCCCTTAGCACCATTTATAAAGAAAAACAGCCGAGGGGCGAAAAACCCTATAAAAATGTCCACTTCAACAGCTGGTCAAGAGGCCACACGCATGTGCGTGTGTGCACGTAGTTGCTATAGTAACAGGCACTATTGCAAACACCATTGATATAGGTAAGCATCATTAGAAGACACTTTAGTGGCACTTTTTGTCATCATTGGTCAGATGAGAAATACTGAATAGAACACTGTTGAGTTGAAACTGATTGCAGGTATTGAAGTCACTTTGCCAACTCTTGACAGAGGCAGTCTTGTTAACTATATTGCATATTGCTGCAAGCCGATTGTGGTCCTTACATATGCTTCATATCAAATCCAGATGTACGGGTGTGGTAGTAAAAAATAAATTATCAGCTGAAACCAAAGTCTTCCCCTGACAGTGCAGACTTGAGCTACTCAATTACTGTGCAATGAATAGATTTTGCCAGTACTAACACTTTCGTGGGCCTTATGGCCTCCCTGTGGTACTCTGACATCTGTTAGCCCAGCCCTCAAGAATAATATACCTTTTGGTGGTGTATGGATATATGATTAAAACAAGAAATCAAAGTGTCTTGATTTTTTTGCATCCGCTTTGCCTCCGATGCTGCTTTGCTGAGATACAAAATGTGCAAATGTAGTGTTTTGACTCAAATGAGCTTTTTTGTTTCCCGAACAAGCCTCATCTGTAGGCTTATTATTGTTTCTTAGATCTGCATGCATATTGTACAAACTGTTTACAAAAGGGCTGCTCTGCTGGAGAGCACAAGACAACAAATCCAGAACACAGACACACACATCTGCGCATACAGACCTATTGGCCCAACCTTTTCCCACATGTGGACACAAACACATTGAGACACAAAGACATGCAGGAACAGTCCAACAGAGAATCTTGTGAGTCACACTGAGCAGCTATACAAAAGTTCTGTCAGTCATCATCAATTCTTTGCATAGACATCCAGCCTAAGGCCTCCCAGTTATGGACAGCTAGCTACTGAACCCCTAGGAAAGAAAATGACACTAGTCTTGCGTGATTGCATCTCCAGCTTCCTTTCACATTTCTTGACTTCTAACCTATGGGTCACTGAGTTTATACCCCCTTTAAAAATAAACTACAATGGTGCATATTTCTTTAGTAAAATCACTCCACACAATGTTTTATTAGCAAGTACAATAACAACTGATGAAGTGTGTGGGATCGCAGTGGTTTGAGAATTGTGTTTGAGTATGATCAGAAATGAAGGTCATCTACGGTTATCGCTGTCAAATTTATAGTAAAGGCCAGCATTTTTGCATTCCATTCCTGCTGTATATGGATGGGTCACTTCACTCCCTGTACAACTGCCAGGAAATACGTTTTATGTGGAGTGTAATGGTGAAGAACTGCAACAGAGCGACTGAAGGGTATTTATTTTGTTATATTGAGGTTCATAGCTGAATGTGTTTGGACCAGCGGTACTGTAGCTGTTTTGGGGGACACTCTTTACCCATGAGAGAATTTTCACTTTACCTTGTCTGTCCATGCATGTGAACATATAATCATAGAAATAAACAATGACTTTGTCACACATTTACTCAACTGAATTGCACCAATGTCTTAATGGCGTTTGTCTATTTGTCTTGCAGGAGGCACAAGAGACATCGGATCAGCTTTAACCAGGATGTGCATGAGACACCGCAGCATTGAAGCCAAATTCAAACAGTTTTCCATGTAAGGAATTGTTTTTGTGTGCGCTTGTGTGTGGCACATCTCTTTGCTTGAGTACCACTCTACTGACATTTATTTACAGGAGGAGTACTGTTTAGTTCAGTGCTTGACTGGAAGCTAAGAGTATTTGGGTTGGCATGTGCAATCTAGGCCACCACCATGGTCTATGTCATAACTCAACACGTTTGGTGTTATTCAACACTCACACTGCACTCCCAATGAACGACTCTGCGCACATTATGACGCTCTATGTGCCAAGTGTTGATGTCATTTGCTCTTGTGTGAAGGAATGCCCCCTGTGGCGCTACACTGGGCAAGAGACGACGTGTCTGGCATGAGCCATCGATAATGTTTCAGTGTAGACCCTCACACACGTACACCACATGTCTGTCTCCATTTCACACACACACACACACACACACACACACACACACACACACACACACACACACACACAGGGATCTCTCATTTCGGATGGCATTTCAGCACATTCTTCTTGATCTCCATAGCAGGGCCCAGTCATGGGTGTGGGCTCCGCCCACTGACAGAGAGCTGGACAGACTGATAGACAGAGAAATGTCTGCACGAAGGAGATGCAGTCTAATTTTAGTTGTTTGCAGTAAGCCTGCAGCTGCCTACCACTTGCAGCTTTCCGAACGCACAAATCCCCAAATATCTCTAGACTCAGTTGGGTAATGATTGACAGATCTTACTGCATAAGCATCTAATGTCTAGCCATGGCACAGTTGGATACTGTGGCTGGGCTCTCTGTTAGTAATTAAAAATATTGATATCACCAATTGAATATAACGTCCAATTGTCTGGAATTGTGCTTCAATAAATTCTGCAGAGTGAGAATGTAACAAGAAAATTAAACATTTGAAAATATGCTATTGTCATAATATCAATGAAATGCAATGTATTGTGGATGGTGGAATAAGGTAATTTTTAAATTTTTCAAATAATAATGAGGGAAAACTCGATTATCTGCAGGACCTTTCTGGAGGCTCTGATCAACCCTCTACAAGAAGAGACAGAGGAGTGGAAAAGAGATGTCTACACTTTGGATAAGGACCATGCCAAAGGTAGATTGATAGGTCACTGTCATCACTGAGTAGAGAAATATTAAAATGAGATTGTAAACTGCCATATCATCAAGAAACATTTACAAAGTCCTGCACTCACTTTTATTATGTTTGTCCTAAATAGATTACAAGAGAGCTCGACAGGAAATCAAGAAAAAGTCATCGGACACATTGAAACTTCAGAAGAAAGCAAAGAAAGGTTAATAAACTTTATTTGTGCTTTAATTCAAAGGTTTTATAAATAGATATATGACGAAATTAAGATGGCAGAAGCACTTTGTCTTGAGTGCCCAAGGCAGATATCTGGTACAGCTAAACATTGCCTTACTTGGTAGTTTCCACAGGTCAATGGTTTTCTCTCTTCAGTTCTCTTGGCTCAGGGTCTACAAACACATGTACCTACATAAAAAAATGTGCTTCAAAATAGCAGTTAAATTTATTTCACTCCCTTTTCTTTTGAAATATTTATAATTTGAAAGTTATGATACATATCAGTGAACTCTACAACTCGTACAGAGGACTAACAGTTAAAAAAAAAGTCAAACACTTTCAAAAGGAAGGCGTCATTCTTTAATTTGACTTCTCTTCTCTTTTTGTTCTTGTACCATCTTTCTCTTCTTGCAGTTGATGTTCGAGGTAAGTCAGTAAATGTTATTGGTTAGGTTGTATTGGAGATGTTTGTCCTTTTTAAACATTGGTTCCACTGTGATGAAACCATAAAAATGAGTTGCTACCAAATGAAGGATGGCTACGTCATCTTCAAGTAATTTCATTGCTATGGTTGGATAGATGGAATTCACTTGCTTAAGTAGATGGAATGAAGTAAAGGAAGTCTAGGTAACTAAGACCCATGGTCCTGCACTTTATTGCGTCTTCTTCTTTCTCCTTTTCTTTTTCTCATGGCTTTTTCTCATTCAAGCTGTGCAGTGACACAGCATGTAGAATTAAAGGTCAGATTCTCAAGTCTTCCTGACTTTCAGGCTCCATATTGCTGAACACAAAACGCTAACATGTTTCTGCCAGGCATTTTTGCATGATACTTTGCACCAATGACTTCTCAGAATCCAGCAATATACAGACTAATAAACATAAACTTCAAAGCCAAATAACTTTCTTGTCATTTGGAATAAAATAGATAAGCCACAAGACATTAATTAAATTATTATAAATTCTCAGAAGTATTTTGCTTAGTTCAACTCTTGAGACGAAACTACAGCCAGTAAACACAGTAACACCCCATGACTCTGGCTCGATGTAATCACTGGTCATGTGGACGTTGAAGCGGTTAATCGCAATTGAGAGTGCATGTTAGATCACATTTACAGGTGTGTGCACAAGCATTATGCCCGTCCAAGTTCCACTGTTATTTGTGTTAACTGAATAAAGGCAAGTTAACATGAAAACTGTCCGCCTGATGGTGTAGAGCACATGTGTCAAAGTGGCGGCCCGGGGGCCAAATCTGGCCCGCCGCATCATTTTGTGTGGCCCGCGAAAGTAAATCATGAGTGCCGACTTTCTGTTTTAGGATCAAATTAAAATGAAGAGTATAGATGTATATTAAATTTCCAGATTTTCCCCCTTTTAAATTAATAATTGTAATTTTTTGATCATTTTTTTCTGTTTTTAGTTCAAAAATAATTTTGTAAAATCGAAAAATATATAAAAACTAAAATAAACATTGTTTTAGATCTATAAAAAACTGAATATTCCGGGTTTTTAATCCAGTTATTTTAATCCATTTATAAAAAAAATCAAAATATTATATTTAAAATGGCCCGGCCCACGTGAAATCAAGTTAACGTTAAAGCGGCCCGCGAACCAACTCGAGTCTGACACCCCTGGTGTAGAGATTCACTCGCCTGACTTCAGTGCAGGCAGGTGTGGGCCCGATTCCTGCTGGTGGCGGCATCATTGTGAGTGCGGATGTTCGTCTCTGTGTGCCCTCCGGCTGACTGCTTACCAGTCTAAGGTGTGGTCTGCCTTTCGCCCAAAGTCAGCTGACATAGGCTGGCATTGGAAATATGTTGCGTTTGACTGAACTGATAAACATCAGTCTGCACGCATACATTGTTCATTTTCATTAATTTCTGTCAACGCAGCCTTTGTACAAGTGGTTAGCGTGTCAGCTTCACAGTTCTGGGGTCAAGGGATTGATCCCAGGTCGCTCCTCACTGTTTGGAGTTTGCGTGTTCTCCTCAGGCTTGCGTGGATTTCCTCTGGGTACACCGATTTCCTCCCACATCTAAAAAAAATGCAGGGTAGGCTGAATGAACACTCTGAATTGCCCCTACGTATGAATGTGAGCCTGTGTTGTTGACCATCTCCTTGTGCACCATGCACACCTATTACACCGAAAAAAGGAAAGCTGACAGCTCCCCGAGTCATGACGCCATGAGTTATCAGATCAAAAGGAAGTTAGCCAATGAAAGAAATCTACTGGAAGGAAAACCAGCCATGAATAGACACAATTCTGGTCTACTTGTTTTGTTTTTTATGAAAGTGAGTACCCCAGATGGAAAGACGTAGCAAGTCTGTTTTGATGGCATCACCGTTGGGCAACACTTGTTTCTTTTGTCCTTGTCTATTTTTTAGCTTTAACTACTGCTATCTATATAGAAAGAAAATATAATCTTCATTCGTATATTCTCTACTCTTCTGGTTGCATGGCTTTGATTTGGCTGAGATGCAAATGTTCCTAAAAAAATCCGGAATGTTCCTGAGAAATGATCATAACAGATGAATCTCTGTGTGACGACTGCATAGAATAACTTGTATCCATATCGCCGGTGGAACCAAATCTTTGTATGTTGCTTGTTTATCGGAATGCATCACACTCAATGAAACCAAATCTGAAAGCCAGATTTTTTTTCTAAATGTTTGTATTGGTAACAGGTATGAAATGATCGAATCTTAAAGGATTGTTTCTCTCTGTACTGTTTGTTACTGATTTTAATCTGTTGCATGAGAGTATACAGCTATTTGGACTAAATGTGTAGTTATAAAAAGACATGGGAGAAAGCTAACATTATCACTGCATGACAAGGAGCCTCCATAGAAATTCTACTTTTCCATGGGCTAGTGATGGCTTTGAAGTTCTAATCAATGTTCCATTACCAATTTTAGCATGTTCACATAACTAATTGTTGACTGTAACATTAATAACAAATAGTTGTTATAGTCAATGTCAAGGAAAATACAGGTATTGCTGGGTAAAAAAAGGTTTAGTTATGTGGTTCAAACCTAACAAATTACCTGTACTCTTGGGGTCAGTTATACAAGTTGTACATCACAGGCCCTTTTGCAGTGCCAATAGGAACATTCCGGCGTATTTATTTTTGCTATTTAAGTTACATAATGCTCATATTATATATACCATATGTCATCAGGAAATGCTATACATTTTTTGTTCATATAAAACAGTATGGAAAAATATAATTTTTCAGATTATGCACTATATTTTTTAGACTATAATGCACATTTAAAATCTTATTTTTCCTAAAACATTTTATTCCATAATCGGGTGCACCTCATTGATCCTTCCTTTCAATCCAATGAGTTTTATACATGGAAAAATACTGTTATTAGAATTAAAACAACCTGACCAGCCATGTATGCCAACAATTATGCAATATTTAATTTACTTGTATTAGTTTCCTTGTAATATTTGCCTAAATAGTTTGACAAACAATGACTTCCTGCAACTGGAAAAACCAGTCGGTTTTGAATGGGGCATTTCCCTGCTTTGGTTTCTTACACCATATGTCAAGACCGTCATCAAGTTGCAAATAAGCCATTAAGTGCGCACTGTGAAAAAATAAATGTATAGCTTACATCATACCAGTTCTAATAATATTTATAGATTTACTTAAGTAATTTATTAAGTTAAATGATCTTATATGTCAAAGTAAGTGTACAACATTTGAATTGTTAATTTTTGTGTGTCAGGTCGTGGTGATATCCTTCCCCAGTTGGACTGTGCGATGCAGGATGTTAGTGACAAATACATTCTTCTGGAAGAAATTGAGAAAGAGGCACTTAGGAAAGCTTTAATAGAAGAGAGACAGAGATTCTGCTCTTTTGTAGCCATGCTGCGCCCTGTTGTGGTAAGTAAAGTTGTCGTATTGTGTGACTTGGAATTTTTTTTTCATGTTGTTGCACTTCTACATACGTATTTACATTTGCATGTACTATGACTGTTTTGCATTACTGTGTCAATGCTTATGAACAAAGCTCACCCTTCTCTGTTATGAATAACTCATTCAGGATGAAGAGATATCAATGTTAGGAGAGATCACCCATCTCCAGACAATCTCAGATGACCTCAAATCTCTGACCTCCGATCCCCATAAGCTGCCCCCTGCCAGTGAACAAGTAACACACCAATATTTCATTTACCGCAATTTCCCTGAGTGTAACAAGCCCCCAAGAAAAGTATTCTTCTAACAAAATCAAACGTAAAAGGCTTTTACGTGTACTCTCATCATGTGCAATTCATGTACATAATAATATAATGGCCTCCGAGCCACATTTTGCCATTTTCATATACTTGAGAAATTTATTGTTAGCTTTTTTTTCCTTCAAATTATACAAGACTCTCATATACAAGCGCAATCATGTTCTTTTCTTCTCAGGTGATCTTGGATCTTAAAGGTTCAGACTATAATTGGTCATACCAAACTCCACCTTCGTCTCCTAGCACCACTACGTCCAGGAAGTCCAGCATGTGCAGGTAAAAACACAGTATTTTTTTAAGTAAGCTAAAGTTATATCTTATATAGGTTGTAAAAATGATATGAATTAACACTTAACACTATCTGATGTAGTAGTAGTCTTTACCAAATCTTTCAGCTGTGCCCCCTTGTGGTGGCAACAGTAAAATGATCGTTTACTAATACTAATAGAACTGTACCTGATCTGACTTAATATTGAGATTTCAACCTCAAGTTATAATTTTACAGGAAAAAAAACAAAGGAATTAATCCTTGTTCCAATACCTTTAGTACGGTTTAATTTTGTTACTTGGTGTTGCTTTTATGGCTTTCTGTCAGTGGTTATTGTGCTGTGTTCACTTAAGTGACTTGAGTCACTGCCTGCTTAATCATGGTGTTAACTATTTTGTACCTTGTTTCTTCCACACAACCCAAATTTCCTGCCTTTCTGATTTCCTCTGTTTCCTCTACTCTCTATGCAAATGCTCTCCTTGTATTGGGCTTCCTTGGTCCTCTGCTCCACCTATCAATACCGTCCACGCTTGCCTTTATTCTCTATCACAGTAGTTTGAACAGTGTTAACAGTAGTGACTCTAGGGGCTCAAGTAGCTCTCACTCTCATTCTCCTTCCTCCTCTTCTTCCTCGTCTTCTTCACACCACCTCTTCCACCATCATCAACCTCGCCAACGGTTTCGCAGCTCCATGCTATCCCAGCAGGCCCCAGCTCGCCTTTCCAGCATCTCCTCCCATGACTCAGGCTTCATGTCTTCATCGCATGACCAGCACACATCTTCCAAGTCTTCATCACCGATGCCAGCTAAAAGCAAGGTGAGAAGCTCACTGCTTCTACACTTTTAACCATATTTGTAACCTGAACAGTGTGTGTAATTTAAATTTAATACAACCGTGTTGTCTTAGTGGGAGATGTGGACGTTTATCTCGACTAAATGAGCCGTGAGAGCAATAACGTGATGTGATTGTGGTATGGTTGTTATAGCTTGACTACACAGGAAATTAAAGTGTGTTTTTTTTGTAGCCCAGTGTAAGGGAGGTCACTACCGTCCTACTCGTCACTAGACTCAAGAATCCTGAGTTACTGTGTTGACATATTGTGCGACTTTAAACATAGCACACAATGGGGCCAGGGGTACTTTAAATCTATCTCTATTCAGAGATCTCAATTTCGAAATTGAATTATAAAATAACAATGAGAATGAGACCCTTCTGTGTTGGCTTTGTGTGGTTTGGGATGAATCATGAATATTGCTGCATTTGTCATTGTGTGTGCATGCCAGATCATAGTGAGTTTCACATTTGAAGTTAACACAACAGAAGTTTTATGATTTAGTGATTCTGTTTTTACTTTTTTTTTTAAATAACATTTTCAATGAGAGAAGTTGCTTCATGAGTGACCATGATGAACTGGTTTAATTACATTGAATCAAACAAATATTTACGGTGATCCAGTACAATCATTTAATGTCTCATCTCATCTCATTTTCTGAACCGCTTTATCCTCACTAGGGCCGCGGGGTTGCTGGAGCCTATCCCAGCTGACTTCGGGCCAGAGGCGGGGGACACCCTGACTTGGTGGCCAGCCAATCGCAGGGTACTAGGTGGCAAACAACCATTCACGCTCACTCATACCTAAGGGCACTTTAGAGCGTCCAATCGGCCTACCATGCATGTCTTTGGAATGTGGGAGGAAACCGGAGTACTCGGAGAAAACCCACGCATGCAAACTCCACACAGGTGGAACGACCTGGATTTGAACCCAGATACCACAATGTAGGCTGACGCGCTAACCACTCAGCCGCTGGGCCGCCCATCATCTACAGGACCAGATCTAACCTTGAGCTTGTCTACCACCCTCAGCAGAACCCTGGCACTAATTTTAATGCACACCTCTCTGCATCTTCTCCACAGCCTTAATGGTCACATGACTCAAATGACTGCTATTTTAATGCTGACAACTATGGACATGTTCCCTGTACTATCTGTGTAACTTACTGCTTATCTAACCAACTCTGTGTTTTTGCCATTGTAACGGTCTGTTTGTGTCTATCTCCTGCTGCGTTCCCCTTTCCTGCATTCCTGCTTTTTGCTGCTTTTGCTTGATGTCGCAGCCTTGTACCAGTTCCAGCTCCTCTAATGTGTCAGAGTCTGGGCACCTTCACACTGAGTTGAGCGGTGTTCTCACGTCAATAGCAGCAGCAACTGTTGAAACACCTCCGCTTTCTATTGACAAGGTGAAACACTCATCCACTAATGTCAGGCATTTTCACTCTTGCACATACAGTAAATTACCCATGTCGCTGACCGCATCCTGCATCGTTCTAAACCTCTTACTTGGCTTGGAGTTTCAACATTGCCGTTTTCCTTCACATAATAATACAATTCTGACAAGCTGATGGGAAGGATAAATAAGGATTCCCAAGTTCAACCCTATATCATCTCCATTCTTTTTCTCTTTGGTTAACCTTTGTTGTAAAGTGATTCTTCATCATGTTGTGCCATCTTTTAGTATGATTGTAGGGTAACCATATATTAACAATTTATAATTCCATAAGCATTCTCTACAAATGTATTGTTTTAAATGATTTTATTATGTAAAAATAAAAATATATGAGATCAGAAACTATTTTAACTTAGCTCACTCTATTTAAAGTCCAGCAACTGGCCAAATTTAAAGCACAAAATGTTGCAGTTTTAAAATGGTTCAAACTACCAAATGTCTATTTTTCACCCACCCATTTGTTTTGTGTGTTCTTTTTTTTATACCGTCTATCATCTCATTAATCCATCCCATTGTTTCTCCTGTCTTTTTTTGTTGTTGTTGTTGTTCTCTGGCCAATATACACGAGCAGCTGTCCAATGGTTTTGACCACTACAGCCCAGCCAACTCTCCTATCAATGGTGGGAGTTTAAGCTCAGGCTCCAGCACAGCCTTTCCCTTCTTCCCTACCTCCTCCACTTCATCCTCCTGCCCAACACGGTCATGGTCACGTCCCGCCTCAGCACTGCTGTCAGACTTCCCTCACAACTGCCCGATGGGCTCTCCCATGGTGCCTTCCTCTCGTGTTCCAAGCTGGAAGGTTTGTCTCAAAGACTATTTTAGTGTACCAGTTTCAAACTGCTGCGGTGACCACATCTGGCCAGATGTGACCTCATTTTGTTAAAAATCTGATATAAGATAAGATAAATAAGAGAACATCTATACCCTTTCCCCGTTTTGCTTCAATATTAAAAAAAGAAAATAAACAAAATAGAAAGGAATATCTAATTTTTTAAGGTAAAAAAGAAATATTTTTTTGAGGTTAACAATATCTAAATGATTCCTTGACTATCAATTAGTTGTCAGTTAATTTAATAATGGATAATTTGTCAACAAGTCAATTCATTGCGGCAGCCCTAGCAGGCAGACATAATTGGTTCTTTAAAGGAAATCCTAACTATGACTACAAAGAGAGGACTGATCTGATCATGACCCCGACAGGTCTCATCAAACATGCTGTTAATTTTTTTCTTCATTTACATAAAAATGTCCGTTATCTGTTACACATGTACAAATTTGTCAAAAGCTAAAATTCCCAGATTCTATTGTAAATCATTGATCAGAATATTGAATTGTGTTGTTTTTCTCAGGACTGGGCAAAGCCAGGTCCATATGACCAGCCCATGGTCAACACATTGCGAAAGAAGAAGGACAAGGGGCCCCCAGCTGTAATGGACAGTAATGGTGTAACATGCAAAGAAATCAGCACACCGCAAAGCCTGTCGACCAATTTTCCGAATACAGCTGAAATGCAAACACCTAAAAAGTTGTCATTGGAACAAAGAAACGGGACATCACCAGTAAAGGTTACTTTTCCATATCCACTTTTGTCTTCTCATGTCAAATTAAGTACCTCTCATCTTGAGTGGATTCTACCATGAGATATGTACTGTGACTTACCACTTCATCCTCACATGTATTCATGGCTCCAGCCTGGCGAGTTTGAGGCCCATGATGAACTGGCGGTGGCCTTATCAAGAGGCCTGGAACTTGATACCCAGAGATCCAGCCGGGAATCAATCCAGTGCTCCAGCGGATACAACACTCAGACTAATACACCCAGCTGTTCTGAGGACACAATACCCTCACAAGGTAACACTTACATGGGGCATCCATTAAGCCAACCTTTTCAGTACAGTACGCTGATTTCTTTGTGTTTCTTCCCCTGCAGTTTCAGATTACGACTATTTTTCAATGGCCGGGGAGCAGGTTCCTGAACAACAGCAGTCAGACTTTGACAAGTCTTCCACCATCCCTAGAAACAGTGACATATGCCATTCGTACCGCCGCATGTTTCAGACCAAGCGGCCCGCCTCCACAGCCGGGCTGCCGAGTCCACAGTCTCCCGACCCTGTACAGGGGGGCTACGCCAATGGAGCCTGTCCTTCGACACCCACCCATACATATATATCAACAGGGCCTTATCCAGCTAACTCTACAGGTACACACTACACTAATGACCAATGTCGTGATTCATTTATTTCTTAAGGAACCCGTGGATCTGACTTGTTCGATCCTGGCTCTGAACTGCCTGTGGTGGAAGTCTTTCTCCTTGAATAGACTCAAACCTAAATTGCTATTTAATTTTAATGGCAACAGCACCACCTACTGGTGTGTGGGTGGATGAACGATAGTAAATGATTTTGGGGACTAGAATCTGTAAAAGTATATTCATTCATTTTCTGAACTGCTTATCCGCACAAGGATTGGAGGGGGGTGCTGGAGCCTATCCCAGCTAACTACGGGCACCAGGTGGGGGAAACCCTGAATCAGTTGCCAGCCAATCGCATCTGTACAAGTCCATGTACTGGCCCATTCACATCGAAATGAAATCAAAACCTTTGATTATATATTAAATATATTATACATAAATATAAATACAATTGCCAGTTCTCAAAATATCCCAAAATGTTTTTAAATGAAGGAATCTTGTATTAAATAAAATGTATACATTTTGATATAATGCAATTACCATATGTAATGTAGAAAGCACTTGTTGCATGTGTTCAGAGAATCTTGAAAAGGTTTTCATTCGTGTGTGTGTGAGACTTTGTATACTATAACTGGTCTACTTATATACAAATGTTTGTGGTTGACAACCATTTAGCTCCTTATTTGAAAAAAAGTAGTCTGGAGCCTTGCCTTAGGGCTTAATAGTACTTAAATAACTTTTATTATTTATTTATTTTTCATTTCATTCAGCAGTGTATCTGAAACTCATAATTCAAAATTTTGGCCTGCAACATAAAAAAAGAAACAATCCACAACGCATAACTTCCAAAACATTTTGCAATCCCACTATATTATTTTAACATGCTCAGAAAATTTATCAAGGACCGTCCACGCTCTGTTTTCCGCGAGCCTTCTAACCAAACATATGGGGAGCTGTTTGTAATATGTAAGACTATATTGTCATTCACAATCAACATCCATTGTTTTTCTGTCCCCGCAGGTATTTCAAATCAGGGGTATTATTCTGCATCCCACAATGTCACCGGATCCTATTGTACTGGTCAAGGTCCAGTTATAGTCACCCCAGGTGTGGCCACAATCCGCCGCACACCTTCCTCCAAGCCCTCTACCCGTCGTTCAGGCTCAGTTGTGGGTGCAGGTCCCATTCCTATCCGTACGCCAGTCATCCCAGTAAAAATTCCAACAGTTCCTGACATGCCACAGGTGGTAAATGGGAAGAGGTGCACAGACGAGATCACTGGGAGCCCAGATTCTCCCACATTTCCACAAGGAGTGCTGCCAGTGGCTTCTTGGAGCGGCCAGGCATCAACCAATCCTCCCACCGTCCCACTGCCCAACCAATTGGCCCACCAGCACCCTCACACTGAGCTAGGCGGAGACGAGCCAGATGGCAACATGTTGCTGGCCATCCGTAACGGAGTAAAGCTCAAGCGGACCCTCACCAATGACCGCTCAGCGCCACGAATCGCCTGATCGCCACAAGTCAGAAGTGTTCGCGGCAGCAAAAAAAAGTTCAAGACATCTTGTTTTATTCAAACAAGCAAATTTCCCCAGTTACTATTGGTTAGTGTACATGTTTCTGCCAATGAAATACCTCTTTATATGATTTAGTATCAGAAGCCAACTGAGCAGTTAGTCTGGTTGAAGATCATTGAAAAAATATAGGACTAACACACAACCAAGAGAGATGGCAGAATTCAATCCACGAGATGTTAGGATGGACATTTCTTTGTTTTAAAACTCAATTGTGTTTCTTGATTTAATTCAGTTGCTTGTTAGTTTCTAAGATTAAAAAAGAAAGTCCCACGGTTTAGAATAAACTGGGTTATAGTGCATGTGTTCACGCCAAAAAGAGGATATTTGAACGCTGGGAGACAAAGTACTAAAAGGTGTCATGGCTCAGGGTGATCATTTCTTTCATTGTTTTTGGCCAAACGGTACTTACATGACACACATACAGCTGCTGTAAAGACGTGCTTAGGTTAAAGCTATCCTCAATCCGTCCACTCATCCACTCATTTTTACACTTGATATTTATATCGCTTTCCATCATCCCTTTCAGTCGGGACAGTGTTGTTCTTTATATATCACTTATTGTATACTTTACATACAGCACACATACCTTTTTGTAGCATTTATTAGCTTTTCTGCAGAATTTCTCGGACATAAGCCTATACTATATACATACGCTATAAATACAAATGTAAATATTTAACACTAATGTGTTCATAGAATTTTTTAGTTACTATATGAAAAATATAAGACGTGTTTTCATTCAGTTTCGTGTATTCTACATATATATGGACAAAGCTCAAACTTTGGTGTCGGCACTATCACATAAATGACTAAATGGAGACAAATCAACAATAAGAAAATCTTGTTTACTTTTTAAGAAATGCTGTTCTTTTTTACATGACAAGATGTTGCAGCAATGCAAGGCTTCACTTAACATTTTTTGTTGGTTTGTATTTCAGTTTAAGCACTGTGAGACCATGCATATGAGGCTTGTAAATATTATTTAGCTGTAAAGGTGTTTTTTAATTTATTTTATTTTCAATGTATTCATTATGCTTAACCTCACAACCCTGTAATATGAGTTTCTTTTTTTCTGGCGTTAGTACTTTATACAATACTTTTAAGCCTATTACACACTATTGGAGCTGAGTGGTTAGAAAGTAAGAAAAAATGCAAGCACATTTAGCTTCCCGTAGGATTTCTGCATAAGCTCATCTATTTTCCTTAGCAATGGAGATACTTCCAGTATTATTGATGAAGTGGAGCGACAGTTAGTATGGTCTTTAGCCACAAAATATTTTCTAATATAACCTAAAGTAATCAAAAATATTATATTTTCTGCAATCCATGTGTATAAAGCTTTTATTATCAATTTTTGAATGTTCATATTTAAGTTACTATTATAACTTCTATATTATATCAAAGCTCCTAATTGTCTATCCTATTAAGAAATTTATACTGTATGTTCCAGCAGTTAAAAGTTAAGTTCTTTTAGTTTTTCTGATATATAATTTCACACACTTTGCGTGAGACATGGCTTCTTGACTCTGCACAGTTCAACAGACACATTATTCACATAAGTAGTATTTCTTTGTGCAATGTCTGTCAGCAATATAATTTAAACAAATAAATGAATAAAAGACATGTTTTGTCTTTAGACCTTCATTACAGGATTTTGCTGCCATTCTTTTTTATTTATATTTTATTGTTCATTGATATCAATATATATAAATGTTTAAGTAGAAATGATTGTCTATCTGGGACTAGGAGGTTTTAGCCAGAAGGGGGCAGTGTATTATATGCTTTTAACGACTTTACATAAATTCATGCTTCAGTGGTCTACATTCTTCCGTTCAATAAATGTTAGTCGTTTTTTCCACACGCATATTTTTTTCTTGAGGTGAGGAGTTCTGCCTGCTCAAATAGAGACAGTAATGTGATCACGCCCAGCCTTTTAAAATTGATTAACACACAAACTTACTTCATAATATAACACAACAAATTGATCTATGAAAATAATTAACGAGTGCTGGTTCCCTGCCAGTCCATTATTTAAACACTTAACTATTGTATATAAAATTAAGTACAAAAACAATCGTTTTGGTTTAATAAGACTTCTGTGAGCTTGATGTTTACTTATTGTTTATTTTTTCACATTTCAACAGTACTGATGACCAATGTTGAGGAGTATATGCTTATTTAACAAACCTCAAGGATGCGATCATTCTACTGCATTCTTAAAAACAAGTATGGTATTTTATTTTTAATTAAAAAAACTACCAGGATCGCAGCCACGTTAATACGGTTGGTTACAAACCAAAATGTGTGTACTACATCAGAAAATAATTTAGTGAATTTTGAGTGTTTTAAGGGGTAAATAGTTTGTCTTACGTGAGCTACAATTGTGACTACCAGGGAATTTTCTGTTTCAAGATGGCTTACTTTGCATCGCTGACAGCACTATAAAACGTCTAACCTTCACATATCTATGGTAATAAGTGTTCTTCTAACGTGACTGCGTCACGGATGACGTCAATTTTACGCACCGAATAAAGATGCTTTCTCATTGGTCACTTGTGTCGATGCTTCCAGTCCTCTCCCATCCGCCTCGCAGCGTCCTGTCAACGAAGGTTACGGCAGCTGGGTTTACAACGGCTGATAGTTATTTACGCCCATATTACCATTACAAACGATTTATTTTGTAGGTTTCTTTGGTTCATATCTCAAGTTACCACACGGCAAGTGAAAAGAAAACACATGCGACGAGGCAATCGTTGTTGTTATTTTCCGTTCTGTGTAGGAGCTTGTTGGACGGGACAGCCGAGCATTGATTGAGGTGAGACAAGTTGCACTTTGATTTAAACGATTCCTTCATTTTCTGAACCGCTTATTCTCACAAGGTTCGCGGGGGTGCTGTAGCCTATCCCAGCTAGTAACTACGGGCACCAGCCAATCGCAGTGCATGATTTAGACCATTAGAACCCTTTTTTTTAAACCCACTTATATTACAATAGTGCCTTAATGTTATAGTCACGCCCACTTTCCACCCTTGATTGACCCGCCTTGTGATTTCATGTGATTGTGAGTTGCACCACCACATGTAGTAATAACGTGGCTTATGACCCTCCAGCTTCTCGACTCATATTCCCCCTGCCACCGCCCTCCTCCCCCAGAGATGCTTACCCAGCTGCGGGGAGTCCTGCGACCCATCCTCAATCTGAGAGCCGGAAGTGGGCCGCTCCGAGCTGGTCTCTCCAACCAACAAGCGGAACCCGCGGTATCCATACCCGGAGTTGTGGCTGGAGATCTCCCATTCTGCTCGGGGATTCAACGTCGTCATCTCGGCACCCACCCGCAGAAGGAGCCGGTGGAGCCCCTCAACTCCCCCCGTGGAGCCAAAGAGTTTATTTATAGCCTGCATCCGTCTGAGCGCACCTTCCTGCTGAGGGAACTGCACAAGTTCGAATCCATTGCCATAGCTCAAGGTGGGTGAGTGGCTCTGTATGACTGGTTAGTGCTTCTGTGGAATCAATTTGGCATAATTACCACCATTTAGAGGTGGGGTGTAGTTCATCAATTTCATAACAATGCCATATCGGAAAATGGAACGATATTTGCCATTGTTACAGTGTGCTACCTTTTGATTTGACTCAAAGGGTCTCTAAATGGTGTTATCCAGTATTATTTACACATTGAACACAATCAGGTAGTTTTCCTAAAAGGGTTTTTAAAAATGACAAGGCAAACAAAGCAATTTTGACATCCACTGACACTTTTGTTGCTAAAACATTTGAGCCGTGAATGACAACTATCACTTTGGCAGCAACGTGATACAGCATGTCACATGGTCCCCTGTGTCGGCTGTTGGCTAAAACATAGCCTATCAGGAATAATTTTGTTATGTCATTAGTTTTGGGCTGTTTTTATTTGCCAGCTGTATATCCCCTCATCTCATTTTCTGAACCACTTTATCATCACTAGGGTCGCAGTGGGTGCTGGAGCCTATCCCAGCCGACTTCGGGTTAGAGGCGGGGGACATCCTGAATTGGTGAGCTGCCAATCGCAGGGCACAAGGAGACAAACAACCATTCACCCTTAGACTCATACCTAGAGGCAATTTAGAGTGTCCTAGCCTACCATGCATGTCTTTGGAATGTGGGAGGAAACCGGAGTACCCAGAGGAAACCCACGCAAGCCATGAGAGAACATGTAAACTCCACACAGATGGACCGACCTGGATTTGAACCCAGGTCTCCCACTGTGAGGCCGACACGCTAACCACTCAGCCGCCGGGCCACCCGAGCTGTATATCCATTTTGTTTAAAATATCCCTTTGCAATAATTGTGTATAATGGCAAAAAATGAACTTTTCCCCCCTGGCCTGTTCAGCTGCTTCGACACAGACAATGTGAGTATGAGTCTTGATGAACAGTTTTATGGGGGTTTGGGTGTGCTCTCATTGTGGTTCAGAGAAAGCAGCGGGACTGAAAATAGTTTGGTGGGGGGTAGACAAAATGGAAAAACAGACAGAGCAGATACCAAAAATATTAAATCATAATTTTATATAAATGCTACCTAAATCTGCATCCTACAATCTGTTCAGTGGCACGTAGTCAAGCATAATCACACTATAATGTGTGTGTGTGTTAGTCATGTTGAGAAATGTACTTCTCCCGGGAGCCGATAAGCAAGCCAGATGCCGCAAGTTCAAAATGCGCCAACGCCATAGCCATTGGAGGTCTGTCCACATCCCAGAACCCAGGACAATCAAATTACACCCATTAGTCTGCGGATCAGCTGAGGGAGTGCACGACAAATCATCACCCAAAAAATAAGTAAATTTATCTTATCATTTACATTAACTTCCTATGACCAGGCGTCCACAAGTGTGGACATCACATTTTTTGTTGTAGTAGACTACAATGTTACATTTTGGACTACAAGGACCTGGTGTCCACTTATGATGAAGACATAATTTTTCTCAGAAACTACATCATGTAAAAAAATAACTTTGTTTTTACACTCATCAGGTCCCAATTAGCCTAAATATCAAAGAACTGCAGAAATAGTACCACCTTGGCACCTCTCACATTCTGGTTCTAATTCAATGGAAGCGAATGAGTTAAGTGGGTTCTGCGTTTGTTGGCAGGTTTGAGGAATTGCAATCTACTGTTGACCCGCTACTCTTAGGAAAGTACTGAGATGTTCAAAGTGGATGATTTATTTTTACCTGGCGCACAGGCAGGTAAAACAAAAATATACATATAAAGTGTTTGGGACTTTCATTGAAATACAGGAATATTGTTTGAAAGAGGATCATCTAGACTTGGTAGAAAAGGTCAAGGTGATTGCATACATTTAAATCTGAATTTAACCAATGTACTGCATTCAATGGGTTTACTCAGAGCATGTTGATGTAGTTGAATAATGTTATTGCTTCTAGGTTCAGTAGGATTTTGTAATAATGAACACCCCAGACACTTAATTAGTTACACAGTTATGCCTAGAGCCTACGTCTTAGACAAAGTACTGGTATAAAATAGAGGAGGTAGAAAATCAATACTGAGCATCAAGTGTATTTCCAAAGTCAGATATTTTTATGACTTTTCAAATATTGTCACCTTCTTAAAAGAATTGCTCTGGTCATTTTACAAAAAAGTTTAAAATTGTAAGTCAATATAAAAAAAAATCAGCAAATGTTAGTTTTTGTGCGTTACCTGAACTCCGAAAAAAAGGACATGGCCAATTATTTTAGGACAGTGTCTATATTTATTTATAGCGCTCTCATGAGACAGTTGAGGTGGACCAAATGTTAGCCGAAGAGAATCACATAATTATTGAGTCACTTCTGCCGACCCCCAGCCAGAGTGCTGTTTTGCCTTATGTACAATTTCTAACTCTTCGATCCTCAAGCGTGTTGAGGGAATAATCTATTGACTGAGATCAATTGATCACATTCAACTCTCAGCCTCCAAAAGCATCGATCAGTTGACGTGACCTTGTTTTTTTGTGTTATAGGACGTCGTCATATTTCAGTCTGTGTCATCAATATGTGACAAAAGCCTCGGTGTCCTCAGATAATCAGTAACCATTCATGCAATGACCTTAAACTGCAGCTTATCTCATTTTAAACTGCAATTTGTTCGATTTGAACACCATTACTGTTGAAACAGAATAGAAAACCACTCTTCCACTGTGCCGACCCAAACTATTTTAATCAGGAAAAAGTAAATTGCACAAACATTTTCTAAAATTGCTAAGGTGACATTGATGTAATAAGCAAAACCATTATTAAATAGCTGACACAATATTTAATGGGAATGTGAAGATCACTGACTAAGCACGTGAGGTGATTACTATGACAGGAAAACTAATGAAGCTCACTTTTCTTGGGTACGCTGTGTTCTTCCTTTAATCATTACCCATTATTGCTACTACGGTAGCCGTTATTTTCTTTGATGGTATCATTTTGTGCATAGTCATGTATTTTTACCTGATCTTAAGGGCAAATTAACTCTCCGTGATGTGCGCCTGTATAATTCCAATTTGCACTTGTATAATTCCTTTTTGATGTCACTCTGAACAAGTGGAAATTGTTGGAGGGACACTGGTGTGTGTGTGTGTTGAAACATGATGCTTTAAATCGGATCTGGTCCAAGAGACAAAAATTTATTGATCATTTGAACAGATCAATGTGTCAGGCAAGGAGAGTCATGCGGAATAAATAGGCTGCATTGTGAGACATCCAAGGATTGTTGGGAACCTTTTGAGAGCGGGTAAGCCATGAGATAGCTGCTTTTATCATTTTCCTAGACAGCTCTCTGCTTTATCCTGGCATTGCAAGCACAGCAAAAGCAAATAATAAACAGCCTTAAATGGAAAGTTGACAAGTATAATAATGTCAACATGCCTTCCTCTATGCCAGGGGTAGGGAACCTATGGCTCGGGAGCCATATGTGGCTCTTTCCATGGGTACATATGGCTCTCCACTAACCTGTGAGGTAAAATATGGAAATCATTGGTGAGAGAGCGGAGTCCCGAACGCACTAACAAGAGGGTCACTGCGGCGTCGACACTACCTGTCCCCCTATTTTAATCATAATTTTGTTTTTTTATTACTCTTCTGCATGCATGATATCATTGATACTGATTTTGTAAGCCACCACATAACAATGTTGTCAAAGGAAACCAGAGACTTTTTGTACATTAAAAGTGATGAAATGACAACAACAAAAAATTACACTTTAATATATTTTTACTTTTCAATTCCGAGATTGGCTCTCAAGAAATAACATTAGAAAATATTAATTGTTTATGGCTCTCTCTGTCAAAAAGGTTCCCGACCCCTGCTCTATGCCAATGCCAGACAATCCTAATTCTTTTTAATCCAAGCAGCACTCGAGGAAAATATATGGTACATTTTATGAAGTATTAGTAGAATCAAGCTCGCTTACGAAGCATCCTTGTTTCAGGTAATAATAAACCAGCCTACTTTCATTGCATGAATATTGACCCAACTTTTAACTCCTTTGGGCTTAATAATTTACATCAAAGTAAAAATGGCTTCTTTAATGTGCAAATTCCTCCTCCGTTTTGGGAGCAAAGTTATCCCCAGTCACTGGAGGAAACATAACAAATATGTAATTGCTGATTGAGTTAATTTCCAAGGCCACTAACTGTAAAATAATAATAATAAAAAGAAAGAAACATGCACAAACAACAATGATAAAATCAACTGATCATCAAGAAAGCATGGTGACTCTTTGGACATAGCAAAAAAATCAAATACATTTTTTGTAGAAATATTTTCATTTTTGGACAGCAATGCCATAATGAACTGTACCTGTTGAGGTTACATTTGTACAAAGATTTTTTTATGACTTCCCTGGTTCCGAGGTGAGAAACACAAGCCCCAGTTTGAAATTCAAGAATTGCAATTTTAATAATTTTTTTCAAGTGGGACGGCTGACACTGACAAAAAACTTTTCCACCAAGGTTGCAGTTTTCCAGGATTTTCCAAAACACAAAATGCATAGAGGTGTGAGGGTGGTCTTTGTTGTTTGTTTGGGCATAGTATAATTATCCACCCGCAAATTATAATGCAAGATCAAAAATTGAAGGCTTATGGTTGTATAGTGTGGTGACCAACTAACTTGCATTGTTTAATGTTCATGTACAGTTGCAATGCATGGTCAAAAAAATAACACATTAAATTTCAGGAGAATGGTTGACTTCCTAATTGTTCTCATTTTAAAACACATTTTTCACAGTACCTACAAGAAAGCCAAATTGGTTCCCTGCACAAACTACAGCATCAAATTCCTTTAAGTGTGCAATCACATAGTTTAATTTAACATGTTTAAGTAAAAATAAATTAAACCTTTGAAGATACCTGACTGATCAAGTGACTGAAAAAATTATAGGTTTGCTTGAATCCAGAAGAATCTATATTATTCATTCGATCTCTTTTCACATAATCAGATCATCGAGTGAAGCTGCTCATCTATAGCTTCACTGCTGCCTGCTTTTTCATGAATTTTTAAGCCTTGGTGCTCTTCAAGTTATTTTGAAGTTATTTTTATATTGGTAAGAAAGAGAAGTCTCCCCTTTTTCATTTCCCCATTGTGCTTCAGCTCTTCTGATTTGCACACTGCTGTACTTCCGACAGCCCTTAATAACTCTCAAACACACAAAGATCATTTCAAACTGAGTGTTTGCAAAACGCACCATTGGAATTCCTTTAAAAGGTCATTCAAGGCAAAAGTGATTTTTACAAAATGATCAAACTCAATTTCATGCAAGACAGAGCCCTACTTCATTAGTTTTTAATCCCACATGCACCGTTGTATGTAATGTAACACATCTTTCTCTCGGTAATAGTTTATACCTTTCTGAGGTGGATTCTTTGATACCGTTCACGCTGATTAATGTGAAGTTGAAAGCGTATCAGCCAGATAGATGTCGCTCGTCAAAGTATAGGATGGAGGCCAAGTTCAAAGAGGCACATAATTGATTATCAGTGTCTGGATTCCAAATAGAAATGGCTGCATATGAATTGCTTTCATTGAAAAATCTGAAGAGGCGGACTGTTCTGTAAATCAAGTTATGACCGCATCACAGACACTCCGGTAATGTGATTATCCCAAAAGCCTTGTTATTTTTTTCTACTATTCAGACTACATGCCATGATAGTCTGAGCATCATAAGCTGTCATGGTTCTTTTGGGGATTGCTTCTCCTTGGGACAAAATGACCTCCCCGATAAGAAATATATTCAGATTTCTTTCTATTTTTCCTCTTGACCTCTGATGTTCTGTATGTGTCCTGTCATTGCTCATTATTTGCTCCTTAGTGTGCACCAAGCCAACTCACCTTGCCATGAAAGTAGAAGAATTAGCTCCACCTCTACCAAATACTGTTAGTATTTTCATTTTCTGAACCACTTATTCTCACAAGGGTCATGGGGGGTGCTGGAGCCTATCCCAGCTAACTATGGGGACCTGGCATGGGACACCCTGGATTGGTGGCCAGCCAATCGCAGGACAAACTGAAAGCTCAAGTGACACCATCCATCTTGATGTTACAGCCAGTAGTAGTACACAAGTAGTATTGATACTAAAAAGAATAAATCATGGTAAAGACTTACAATATGACTTGAGTCCAACTGTGTCTATATACTTGAAATCTTTTGGCTCATAATTATTCCAGGAATTCCCTCTCAATTGCGATGTAGCGGCACAAGAAAGAATGGACAGCACATCCACTTTGCAGTTTTGATTGGGCTCAAAGCTAGGCTTTGACCTTCCCTGGTTGGGTTGCACTGAAATGAAGATTTTTTTGGATTCAACAGAAAAACAAAAATAAACAAACAAAGACTGAAAATCTAAATTTGTAACACATAAATCTACATAATACAAATACATGGATTTATGGTTTATTTTTATGCATTTATGTTTGCTTGTAGATTGTCCTCTGCTGTTGTTTTTACAAAGAGAAGAATGTAAAATAAGACCTGTAGTATAAGTGTTGGTACTTTATTTTCTGTGGTAATCATCATGAATTAAAATCCTAATCCAAATAGATTTCAATTTAATCGTCCTTTAAAAGAAGAAAAAAAGCATTGAAGCAGACCTTAGTTTAATTCCATGTCTAGTGTTTTAGTGAATAATTTATGATGAATTTCATTATGGTGTGAGTGGAAGTCAGTGTGCTATAAAGTAAAGTACACCCTGGCATGAGCTGCATTAACTGTAATGGTCATCTGAGCAGATGGTGTGTATCAACACTAAAATGGATGGACTGTGAGATCAAATGTGAGCATGGCTTCATTATCAACACCATCTCAGAGGAACTGTAGTGGCTTCTCTTTCAGCTCAATGTCAATTCACTGTAGTATATGTCTTTGGAGTTATTTTAGACCGCCTAATTAAAACTTCCACTTCCCCATGTCCTACCACCAGAAAGCTACTCTACTTACTTTTCTTGTGCTTAGAAATTCCCATTAGTGTATGGAATATTTGGAGGCATCTGTCTTGTACTTACATCCCAGCTACATACAGACGCTCCCCTACTTACGAACGCAATTGGTTCCGAGCGATTGTTCATAAGTTGAATTTGTTTGTAAGTTGATTCAGTGCTATATTTTGTATTATAATTTATGTTTAAGGCCGATATAAGTATATTGAAGGTTTATATAAGTGCATTTGTATGTTTAAGGCTTGTATAAGTAACACGCATTGGTTTGTACTGAAAAAAAATAATAAAATGGAGAGAATATGTACAGTACTGTAGAGAGAGAGAGAGATTTATGTATTAGAAACTGGCCAAAAGAAGCGACCTAATGACAATTACACAGTTTTCTTCTTTTTTTCATCATAAATGATGCGGTAGCACTGTATGGCATTATTCAATTGATTTGCAAACTTTGTGCAACGTTCAATATTTGGGTCCTGCTGCTCGATCTTTCTGTTTATAAATGGTACTGACGGTCGAACGATGTGCAACGCTCACCACTCTCACGCGCATCAAGCTTCGTTATTATTGCCACTCGTTTCAAATGAAATGGCTTGCCTCTTCCTTGCAACTCCCTCAATAGAAGCCTTTAGCTTTTTTACCAACCATATTCAATATTGGATGCATGAGATATTTAATGATACAAATGAAAAAGGTTCTTTGCACACTGGAGATACATTCACGCACTTCCGCATTGCAACGAAGAAGAAGGTAGATGCTGGGTGAGCTGAGCTCTCACAGTGCCAGGCGTTGGTATTAGCGGCGGAAAGAAGTACTACTCCGAAAAAGGCGAAATACAAAATTGGACTTGCGAACATTTTTGGACTTAAACGCAATTTGCAGACATGTTCGTATGTACCGTTGTTCGTAAGTTGAATGTTCGTAAGTAGGGGAGCGTCTGTATTCATATCCTTGTTTTTAGCAGGATGTATTTCACTCTCTTCCTATTTTATGACAACTGCATCTGTCTTTCTGGCTCACAATCTGGGTGACTATTTTCTTGAGTTGTCTCATAATTCATACAAAACTACTGCAGCGCTGGTCGCTTGATGAATGTCTTGCTCCCTATGCAGGGTTCTATTGATCATTTTTTGCACACACCCACACCCAAACACACTCACACTGTCAGGGTGAAAAGAGTCCATCCCAGCATTTTCTTGTGCAGAACAGCAATAATTGCCCACAAAAGGTAAAATGCCCGTTAGCCCTCTAATAAAGGTGGTATCTACCACCTTTCATCCCCCCTCCCTCATGCGCACACACCCATACAAACAACTCAGTCATTTTTGCTGCCTCTCACTATCAGTTAATGAGAATCCTTTCCTCATAGAACTGGATTTTCAATCAAATCCTAAGGGGGCAAAAACACACAAGCATAGAGAGCTACTTCAAAGTCTGAGATGGAAAGTGCCTCTGCATTTTTCCTTTCTGCTTTTGCCTTCGCTGAATATTGAGGAAGAATTTCAGGCTTTTTAAAAACTTTGCTGAAGAACGTTTTCATGTAAGAATTCTCACATGTAAAAGTCATGGCATACAAACCAAGTTTTTTTTTTGCTAAAACAAGATCCGTTATACATTCTCTATCACATTATAATTAAACATTGTTTTTATCTTCAACCTGCACAAGGAATTAAAGATGGAAAGTAGCATTTGGCTATAATCTTACATATTTATACATATATATGTTCATTAACATGAATATGTATATGGTCATTAATATGTACAGTAATCCTTCGATTATTGCGTCTTCACTTATCGCGATTTCACTACATCGTGATTTTTTCCACTATTAATTAAAAAAATGTGAAAATCCATGCTGAAACTCGTAAGCGAAAGCCACTTTTGCTACTGAAAAAAAAAAAGAGTTATAATAGGGATGACTACTTTGCGATTTTTCGATTATCGCGGCCATGTCTGGTCTACATTAACCGTGATATTCGAGGGATTACTGTATTGTCCCTTTTATTAAATAAATCAAACTCAAACTTGCCATTTTGCTTTGAGTGAATCTACAATTTGGGTTGACTTGAGCATTGTCTCATAATAATGTATGACTGTCGAAAGAAGAACATATTCTTGGATACAAATATCATCGCAACAAAGTAAAGTGCAATATTTTATTCAATACTAAATGTTATTTTTTAACAAGTTTTATTGTTAGTGCAGGAATAGTGAAGAGTATTGTAATAGGTGAGTTAAATAATAGTACAGAATGCCTTTTAAAAATCCAAATAATATAAAATAGACCCCCTAAATTGTCATTTTTTTACCTGTTGTGGCATGTCTTGGAACCTATTAACCGTATGAGACATTGTTCAGGCCTAAAGGAAAACAACAGATTGGATTAAAACTTACTGTTATGTAGTCTACCAAGAGTACCCACAAAATCAATTTGTAGATTGCAATCGACGTATTGAGCACCCCTGGGTTTAGACAAATGTGTGTGCGTGTCCCATCGCACACGTGCGTGCAGAATGCTCCATTTCTTGTAGTAATAATAATGGATGCGGAGGTGCTGCTTTAGGATGTTGTGGGGCTGACAGCATCATTAACAAATGTGTATTTAAATTCCAATCTACTAACACATCTATAAATAGCTAATTTTATCTTCTGCATTGTTGCAAGTTGGGGAGAAACAATTAGAGAAGTATTTTGTAGCTTCTCTGAGTACCTGTTTGTGGTTAGCAGCATATTACGGTCCATTCATTTCCCCAGATCCTTTCAGCTCAGTCCGATTCTTGCAATGTGGTTGCAGTGTGGGTTTTAGATGGCAGCAATCAATACTTTACACCAGAGGCCTTTAGTAGAGCCGTGTCAGGAAAATAAATAAATAGTGAGGAGCCTTTCTTCAAAGTGAAGCAGAAAAATCCTGTGGTGTCAGTGGTCCTCAATTCACAATTCCTTATGCCCTGTTATTTGTACCTCAAATCTTATAAAAAAATATTTTTTTCTCTGAATTAATATAATATTTAATTGTCTTCCCTCTGATTTTGTATATCTACAATTTAAAAAACTGTATTTGTTTATATATGTAGATATGATTAAAATGTAAACAACACTGTAAATCATGTGTTCCATCATGTAGGCAGATAAAATGTGTGACAAAATCCATAGATGTCAGCATGTGGAAATTGAGGTCCAATTTTCACACATGAGTGAAACAAATCCAATTTCACAGAACTTGCAGACGGAAACCATGTTATTGCCCTCAGTAATGAAGGGGGTGGTAGAGCCACTGGTGTTGTTCTCTACCATTTTGTTTATTGCACAGCAACTAGCAGTACAGGTGGCTTTTTTGGTTTGTTTGTTTTTTTGCTTATTCTTTGTTTTTGGATTCAAAAATAAAAATAGAATAAAATGTGATCATTTGCATCTATAGACCAGATGATTTCCATAATTTCAATTTTTTCGGTTATATAGCAAGAGGCTTTAGTTACATAAGATAAGCACAAGGCAAAGTCAGCAAGATGGAGTGATTAAGCAAAGGAAACAAACGTCTGCCTTTGTTGAAGGCCAGAGAAACACTGCACTCTTTCATATGCCTCTTTATATTTCTTGTTTGCAAAGTCTGTTCCATAGGTATGGTGTGTCACACTATTTTTGTAGGTTGCCTCAGCTACTTTGGAAACATGGATTTGGTTTTTGTATGATACCTGAGTGAAGTTCCTTTTTTTCCTCTATGCTAAATTTATGTCAAATGTTATACAGTACACAATCATGTTAATCCATTAACAGATGGCATTGTTGTTTCTCATGCCATCTTCAAACATTACAAACTTCTTAAAAGGCTACGTTTCTCTTCTATCAACATCTGCCTCAATAAAATAATTTTATGCAATTCAACTACTCCATATGACAAAAGCATGCATTGTGGACTGACAGGACATTCCAGATGGTGTGATTATGTGCATAAATGTTTGTCTCGTTGTGCCCTGGGATTTGGCCAGCAAACAATTCAAGGTGTACCCGCGTACTTCCCATAGTTAGCTGGGAAGACTCCACCACCCCTGTGATCCTTGTGAGGATTAGAGGTCCAGAAGATGAATGAATGAATATTCTAAGCTCTTTATTCTTTACTGTATATAAACGCATCGATCCCCGTTCCCGGGTTTTTTTTGGTTTCTATTTTTTTACGGCAGAGAATCTAGTAATTAATTGCAGAAATAGAATTCCTGCTTCTGAATTATTAATTGAAAGATCTAAATGAAATGTAATTGGTATATATTCTATGCATGTACGGTAAATGCATAATGCATTTTTTTTGTCTCACAGTGGAATAATTTGATTATAATTACTTTCAGTCACTGATGGCGTAGTAGTGTCCAAAAGTCCAAATCCCCAAAAATCTGACTACGGCACAGGCAGCATGGCATCAGTTTCCACTCCTGTCTTACAACCGACTGGCGACCAGTCATTTTCTAGGTCCCTAATTCCCCTTCCATCAACTCTTTCCGTTTATTTGCCCCTGCTATCACAAACATTATCTATTATTTGAATGAAATTAAGTAAGGTGCGTGTGTGTCTCTCAAGCACACTCATCCAGGCTTACACCAGCTCCAATCAATATAATGCATCATTTCCTACACGCTTATCATTCTGGGTGATGGAATGACTGAGATAGAAAGTGCTCCTCGCACGTGCACTTCTTATGGTCTATTTTCTCCCCCCATCATCCCAACCCCACCCCTCCCCTTCGTCATTTTCATCCAAAAATGTTTCTCGAAAACCACGGTATATTTCTCATGCTTGACTGTAACATTTTCATCATCTCTTTTTCTACAGGGCAGCTTGACGTTGCGCCACCTACTAGAGCACAGTTAAGATATGGTAAGAAGTACACATTTTTGTAGAGTTTCAATCCATTTATTTTACAGTACTATGCTTAAACTAAAGTAGCCCTACAAACAATTTTGATTCTAATTGGGTTTAGTCAGATGTGTAAAGCACAGTGATTCAATATGTGTCAGTGAAATGTAGTTTTTCCTGCTTGGGTGGAAATGGTAAAATAAAAGTTGCAATTAGTCACTGGCTACTCCAGCAATCTCCGGAATGTCTACGTTGCCCTCGCCAACACAAGCCTTTGTCTAATGTGATTGTTGGCCTGATCTTGCCATTTGGATAATTCAATTTTTATTGGCCAATAATGTGACCCTACTTTATGTCTGACTGGAAATTGTTTATAAATAGGAACAGGTTCTCAAGTAAATAACATTATCTGCTCTTATATTAACTGAATGTACTCCACATTGCACTAGATATCATTGCATAGTTTACTGAAATCAATATATGAATTGCTTTGTAACGCATTAATGAAAACATATTCTCACTGTGAATGTTATAGTTTTTAGTCGTGTGGAATATTACATAGTTCTAATTATAGACAAATCAGAGTTGTAGAAATAGCTAGAAATTCTAGATAGAAAAAACATTGTAATGTGTTGAATATTGACACTAATGTGATTGGCATATTCATTACTTTTCAGTTCTCCTGCACAATGCACTCCCTTTTGTTGGATTTGGATTTCTGGACAACTGCATCATGATTGTTGCCGTAAGTTTCACACACATTAAATACAAAGACCACTCCTTAAAAATGCTGATGCAACAACTGAAATAGAATACACCATTTAGAAGACTTCAGCTGTAACATACTGTATACAAGAAGAGTTTTTCACTCTTGAACAAATAGCAGTTTGCTCGTTCTCCCCCTGGCTGTGTGGGTTTTCTCCGGGTACACCAGTTTCCTCCTACATCCTAAAAACATGAATGGCAGATTGGTTGAACTCTCTAAAATTTTCCTACTTATGAGTCTGACCGTGAATGGTTGTTCATCTCATTGTGTCTTGCGATCAGCTGGCAAACACGGACATTATTTGTAAATCTAATTCAAAGTTACTTAGAAATTGGAAATGTAATTATGATGACACATTTTGAGATGTTGAATCCAGACTAACCCTTTAAAGCAATTGTTAAACCAATTATAATGTGTGCAGAAAGACAACAGTCCAGATGGTACTGTGACACCTTCTACTCGGTCATATTCTCACACTGTCTGATCTTTCTGCCTTTCTCTGTCTCCTAACATTCTGTATATCACATCTCACAATTCTCACATGCTCCTTTAATCGCTACTCATTAATCTTGCTGAAGGCCAGCCAAACAAAGATGAACGGGTCATAAGCTACACATTTCAGCTATGATTGCATGATGCCTTTTTGATATTATTTCACCAGTTTCAGATTTTTTTTGTACTCAGTTACACCATTACTGAATAGGAATTGAACCTTACTTTGTTTTCATGGTTATTGTGTATGTTTGTTACTCCCCAGGGAACCCAAATTGAATTGTCTATTGGTGTGATTCTTGGCATATCTACTATGGCAGGTAAGATGATTACTCTTTCTCAACTTCTCTTTTATCAAAGAAAAGACAAATGCATGATTGTGACTCATATTTGTGCATGCATCAATGTAAAATGATCACTGACAACAACTGTAATACTATTTACTCTGCTTTATTTGAATTTTACCATTTTCACTAAGTGTGACTCGTCTGTGCAGTTCATTTGGAATGTTATGTTACTTTTATTTAAAGGCATAAATTAAATGCATGTCTCCGGTATTGTTTTTGTAATCACTAGAATCCTGTTCATTTAAAGGTCAATCTTCATATGGCTCATTTTTATTTCAAATATTGTAACATCTTTTGGGGAAAAATAGTGAGTATGTTCAGGTCAAATGAGGGTGCATGTACATGCCAGTCAGATCATCAACAGTCACTTCACTGATTGAAAAGATTTCAGGATTATTGGTGTCCACATCAAAGAGCTTTTGACTGATACGGGATCCAATATGCTTGTGAACCTAATGTTAAATATTCTCATTGATCAAGCAAGGAAGTGTAGCAAAATGCCCATGGGAAACCTCTAAAGCTTTTCAGGGCAGGAAAGAGGTGGTCAAAACTGCAAAGTCAGAGATGATTATCAATGTCATTTTAAATTGAGCTGCAAGCTCCGACACTTGCTGCCTCTTATCTTTGATCGTGGTGATTTCTCTCCCATGTTGAGCTGCAATTTGCTTTAAGGCCACACTTGCACCTATAGGTAAAAAGATAAACAGCTCTATTTTCCTTTCCCTTCCTCAGTTTTTCAAATATTGAGGCACCATTACAGCCACTCTGGTGACTTCTAAGTTCCAAACGCCTGCCCGTGTTAAGGCCACTCTGAAGTGATCTAGCACTTGTGTCAAAATTATAGTCAAGTTCACCCATCACAGCATTTCTGGGATGCAAATGAGTGTGAATGACTCTCCAGATTGTGACAGATGGAGGCTGCACCACTGCAAAATAAGATGCTGAATGTCATTGAGGGAATTGCATTTATTGAAAAAAATAAATCCTTTATAATTGCTGTTGAAGATCCACATGCATACTGTGGTCAACAGGACATTATCACCAATACCACGCTCTGATATGGTATTTTCATGGCTCATTTATTCACAGGTTCATGTGTGTTGGACAATATTCTTTATTACTATATCTATGAAGAAAATTTACCCTTAAATGCCCAAGCCACTAAATAATTAACAGCTAAATAAAATTATTTAATTGTTGAGCATTTAATTGTCCCTCAGAGCAAAGACTACAATATATACATCTGGTATTAAATATATGTAAATGGCTCTATATTTGCAAAATAAAAGAAAAAACTTAAGAACATTATTTATTAAGCCAATATAATGAATATAAAAGACATTCTCCAATAAGGTGGAGTTGCGAGTGGCAGCTAAGTAAACATATGTACACACACACACACACACGTAAAGACACTACAACTTCAACAACAAGGATGTTACGCACATTCAGAAAAACTCAAGAAACAACTCCATGACGAATCATGGTCCAAGGCACACGAGTCGGGAACTCCCCGCCAGCTGAAGCTGATCAGCCATGGTCCTGGAAAAAGATGGAGTGCCCACAAAGTGGGCTTTTTGTCGGACAGTTGCTATAACTAGCTCTGAAAATGCCGACATTAAAAGTTTGTGTATCTTAAAACAACCTCCTTCCCATGAAAACTTTTCGTCTGGATGTTTGATTTCATTTAATATTTGTGGATCTTGGAACAACCTGTTTCCCATCAAAACTTTTCACCTGTAGAAGCATTCATAAGTAGAGGTACAACTGTAGCAACCTTTTGGTCAAATATGGTTAGATGAATAGCTGTAGTATTATAAGTCAACTATTATTTGAAAAGAAAATAGCAGAGTACACCCGCAGACACGCTCAACCAATTGATGTCTCCAAACCTTTGGCTGTGGTTGTTGTATTTGTTTATATTTCAATTCTTTAACAGAACCCAAATGAAACATTAAATTAACATGTTCTTTTATGAAATGTGTTAAAATTGTGATTAATGTACGTATAATTATAATTTAATCACTGTTTCCATTTGTGCAAAGCATTGAAATGCACAATAGATTCATCTTACACTTATATTAGTAGATGTCATTAATCATCCCACAAAACCTATAGTTATCAGTTTCATGGTTCTCATCACACATCAGCATGTGATAAAAAAATAATACATCAAACAACGCTTTGTTTTTGTGTCGCTATGGCTGTATATATAAAGAGAGCAGCATATTTTTCTGCTGCTAATAGGAAGTCTCATTTTACTTTCTCCCTTTATACACCAGCCTCTCTAGCACTACTACAAAATGTCTATTTTTATCAACGCACGACTGCACTAACATGTGGAGGAGGACAGAAAAGTAAATGTTTTCATGTTGAAGCTGTCAGCTACAGCCAGAGAAAAATGTGGCTTCCCCAGCATCAATCTCCTCACTTAATACTGCTTTATTCCTAAGTTTTGGAACGATGGGGCGGTCTCCCATGAGACCAAGCAGCTCAAACAGACGTTAGACAAGATCTTTCAGTATCGGGATGCCTCTTTATGGCTGCCAGCTGAGTTTGTTTTATGATGTGCTGGCTCATATTAAATTCACTTAGCTCAGATCCTTTGTGGTCCTTTTGGCCACCTGTTCAGGTGTATCATCCAAAAAAAATGACAAATCGTCCTGTCTGTTGTTTCATGTTGGACTGGAAGGTAGTTTTCCCTCTCCATGTATAAGCGAAGATACAAAGGACAGGATATACTTTCTTGACATTTAATCGGTTCACATGCCAAAATAAAGTTTTAACATTTTGACTTATGAGCCTGTCTTTTAGGCCAATGAATGAAACAAAACTGCAGACTACAACCTCAATATATTTAAATAAGTTTGTATAGCTGCATGTCAAAACTTTTTCATTCTTTGTTGGCTTTGTCTCCCTGTCAATGTGTTTTATGCTAGTTGGTGCTTGATGTAAGACACAGTCCAACAACCCTAAAATGAGAATTTCACTCTCATCTTTTCCTTCTCCAGCTGCGGCTCTCGGCAACTTGGTGTCTGATTTGGCGGGACTGGGGTAAGACACACACACCTATAAATCTACACACTGCCCCTGAAACACTTGAGAAGGGCACTCACTCAAATTAAGATTAGTGACTGATAAGGTCTTACTTAAAGTATTTTTTTAAAGATAAATGAGTGATGAAATGATTTTCTCACTCAGCGTGGAAATATACGCTGCGTGAAAAATTAATGGCAGCATAGATGTTGTCCACCATTTTTATTTGAATGAGCTCTGTACTAGATTTGTTTGAAATAGAAATGAGGAGCTACATGAGACAATGATGGTTTGAGATTGCAAATTTTGGAAAAGAAATGAACCAAGGTTATTTTGCATGGGTTAAATTAACGTAATATTGTTGTTTTCTACGAACATTCTGCTACTTTTAATGAAGTGACGATTGAAAACATCAGTTATTCATAGACATCAAGGATGTATTATGATGCTGTGATGGATGTTGTGACCTTTTTACACACACACACACACACACACATCCACTCACATGTGAATGTGGTACTCTGTCACAATTCGGGAGAGAGCATCACCGGTAGGCGTCCTCAAGGGGAGGTCATATCAGTAAGACATGAGAGAATAGGAGAGTTGGGGCTGGGCAACAAGTCTGTAAGACTTAATGTTCACTATTGTGAGTAATGAAACCAGAGATGTGATTTTACCATATGGACTGGTTTCGTTATGGGTCTTGAGTGAAATTACTGTGCGAAAAATAAAAAAAACATTGTCCAGGTGTGCAATACCCCCTTCAAATGATGTACTGAAAAACACGAATATCGGCTCATTAATTATTCATACAGTTCCAGGTGGAAATCATCTTTTTCCCAGGGAAGGCCAAGTGACGAATCGCCAAATCTATCCCCAAACCCATATATTTGCATGCATTAGATGTTGCTAAGCACTTAGTTGATCTGTTCCCCCAAATCAGCCAGACTAGATGGGATGCACATGAATTTGTTCTAATTATTCTCAGCAAACAAGCCAAACGAAAAGCTTGCAGAATTGATTTATGTGCTATAAAGTGTGCCAATGTTTATGGGTAGATTGACTCAGAAGCTGCTGCCCTACATAAGGCTTGTTGGTTTCTTTGATTTTTTCTTCTTCTGCCGAACAGGGTATTTCCTAAATCCTCAATATTGGGACTAAATAAACTAGCCTGAGATCAATATTCAAGTTTTTTTTAAATTCCAGCTCTAATTTACGTGTCAATATACAGTCACCTACAACAAGTATTTGAACAGTAAGATGAACAAGGTACTATATTGTACTTATGGAGGTGACTGTATATTCATTCCATCATCGACATCCTTTATTAGAAGTGGGCGTCGTCGTCTGATCTGTTTGGTGAATCTTTGGTAAAACAAACATAAATAGTTAATACAATACATATAAATAATATGAATAGTTTTTCAATCATGGGATTACTTGCTCTTTTTAGTCGTGTGTGACCATGCACTGCGGTGCCCAGTGGCTACGAGAAACCCTCAATTTAACATCGCCTTCATCCAGTTTCAGAAATTACAAGATGATTGCTATGTGCACACCTTGACACATTCATATTCATTGCATTGATTTTGTAGATTTTGGAACAGCAAAACAGATGTTTTAAAAGGTTCCCATTCGACTGGTGAAAATATGAAGGGCTATGAGTGCTACTTAAATCGTTAAAAAGTGAGTTGTAAAATCTCCAGTGGGAATAACGTCACATCAAGATGTGCAAAGAGCCCATTGTACAATAACTAGGTTATCTCAACTAATGTGTACTAGATAGCTGCAGATTCCCAAGTCAACAATTCTGTCCCATAACCAACGGCGTCATATTCTTCTAAAGATGTTTAAAAAAGGAGGCCAAATAGATGGAGCTGCCTTGACACTCTCTCTAAAATGATGCTTTTTATTCTTTATGATAGCTTTTGCACTCTGCTGTAATGCTTGCCTGCATCTATCATCAAATCGATTGTTTAAACATGTAATAATTAATTCCCATGTGTGTATGTTGACTTTTTGAATGTGGCTGTCTGCTGACAAGATAAAATCTTTGCCAGCTCAGTCTCAGCTGCTGTTTTTTTTTTTAAACAGACCAATTATTTTACTTTCTAACACAGCAAGAAGCCCTCTTTTACGTATAATTGGATTTAGCCCATTTAGATTAAGTAACCGAATAAGAACAGTTTTTGCCTCCTGATATGAAGGGATGTATATCTGCACTTACCATGTTATGACTCACAAGATAACTTTAACACAAAGCTGTGGAGAATTATCTTCATATATCTTTGCCACAATTCAGACTGTTATCTTCTTAATAATCATGTAAAGCTTTACCCTCTCTGAATATGATTTACTGTAATTCAGCGTAACGACTATAGTCATTTGTTTTTAGTAACCCAAAATAAATAGTAGTAATTTCAACTCTAATAACCAAAACAACATTTTGCTACATTTTGCCATTAAAGTGCTTTTTTGTTCCCCTTTTTAGAATTCCCTAAATTACACCCTGTCAGTCCCGTTCTGACTCAGTGACAGTTTAAATGAGTGGGTGAATGATTCACCGGATACCAGTTCAGGACATGCTGATTTAGTCATCTTGAATAAGGTTCTGTTTCTTGCACCCTTGACAACATAATCTTGGTAGAAATTGTTATGTGGATTGTTGAAAGGCATGTAGTCAAAAAATGTCTTCCTCCTAGAACAGGGGTGTCAGGGTTGGTTCGCGGGCCGCTTTAACGTCAACTTGATTTCACGTGGCCCGGACCATTTTAGATATAATATTTAGATTTTTATTTAATAAATGGATTAAAAGAACTGGATTAAAAGCCCTGAATATTCAGTTTTTTATATATCTAAAACAATGTTTATTTTAGCTTTTTTAAAATATATTTTTAGATTTTACAAAATGATTTTTTAACTATAAACAGAAAAAAATGATTAAAAAATTACAATTATTGATTTAAAAGGGGGAAAGTCAGGAAATTTAATATACATCTATACTCTTCATTTTAATTTGATCCTAAAACAGAAAGTCGGCACTCATGATTTACTTTCCCGGGCCACTCAAAATGATCCGGCGGGCCAGATTTGGCCCCCGTGCCGCCACTTTGACACGTGTCCTAGAATATGATGTCATCTTTCAGCCCGCTGACTCAACATTTGTATGACAGTGAAGAGCTAAGCGGCCGTTAAATCTATAATTTAATTTGAACTTCAAATGTTATGAGGCATTTGTCACGCTGGGACGACTTGTCGGTAAAATACACTCCGTTGAGTCGTGATATGCTTTTGCAACTGCACCCATAAAAACGGCAATATTGTCAAAAGTGTGCAAGTGACTCGCATTTCCTTTACGTTCTTTTTACTGCCTGATGTGCAATTTAATTTTCATATCTTTGAGATATCAACAATTAATTGTGGTAAACATCAATTCTGTTGTCGAATGACAGCTCGTAATCATTAGGAAAGCAACCGAGTCATTTTTCTTACAGACATGTCTTACTCAGCATCACTTTTTCCGTTTATTTAATATTCGCTACTCGCGAATCTGCAAACTTACTTGCTGAAGAACTCTTCCGTTTTCTCTTACAAAGTTCAAACTAAGCCCCCTCTAATATAAAACGTTTCCTTTGACCGCTTCTTGCAGCTGTGCCTATCATAAGTTTTTTGGAATCATTATATTTTCCTATAAAATATTAAAATAAATGATTCTATTGTTGAGGGTTTTTTCTTTTGGCATAATATTTCAATTTGTAAGTTATTGAGGAAAAAAAATTTGGTCATGAAGTGAGATTTAGCTACGAGCCATTCATTCATTCTTTTTCTCAACCGATTATCCTCACAAAGGTCGCAAGGGGTGCTGGATCGAATCCTAACCACTCGCCCACCAGTCCCTTAAACTAGATCAGTGACAAAATATGTGCATGACCTGTCTTTCCTTCTGCAAAGAGCTGGTTTAATTACAGAGGGAGAGAAAACAAGGCAGCGCAAATGAAAGTTAATGACGCACATAATTGAGCATACCCACAAAAACTGTTTCCAGCCACTTTATAGTTTGGACGTTGAGTTGATAAAGTATAACCACTGTGAAATCTGTAGGCAACGATAATCTTTTCGGGGGCATCCATTTCTTTATCTAGAGCATACACATTAGCAAATACAGGACTGTGGGCCCTACCTAACACACAATTATATCTCACTGTAGTGTATAAACTTGTGGTGGCTACTGTTCCTATCTTGATCCTGACTCTCTATCTGTAGTAAACTCTTTAATATTTTGTATTATTTTGCTCAAATGTTGCACCTGCCTGATGCAGAACCACTGTAAGCATTCAACAAGAAAACCTTAGTTGACACCTAATATTATGTAACACCTGTGTAATGACTTTCCATATTCATGAATTGATTTTGACCTTTCCAGCTCCCTTTGTGTTCAATACTTTGGCTTCAGATTGTTGCAGCACAAAGTTTGTCTTGGAGTCGAATAGTAGATCTGGCAGGGGAGGGATTGAAGGTGTGGGTGAGAAAAATGGACGTCTGCTGCGCGTGGGTGTGATGATATTGCGTCGAGTGTCCCCTGGGAGGTCAGTGACAGGAACGGAGGTCAAAGAATGATTTATGGCACAATGATTTTTGGGAACAATACCCGTCGCCAATGTTACCTCTAAGCTGCGCGCGTGCGCAATTGCACACTACTCTCGTGCTCTCTGCGCAAGCAAACATATACGCGCACAAAATAAAATCCAAACTGATTTGACAAAAATAAACACATTACAATTTTTTCTGCGCCATTTTTCATAGCAATCCGAGAGTGACAGCCTGTCACGGACAATTGACAATAAACAGTAATTTCAGATAAAACTATGACTAACACTGTCTAGCCCAGGGGTGGGCAAACCGGTCCTTGAGGGCCGCTGTGGGTGCAGGTTTTTGTTCCAACCGATCTGTGCACAGACACTTTGACCAATAAGATTTCTGCAGAAAACAAGAAGCACCTGACTTCAATCCACTGATTGCACTTGTAGGACACCAGATTGGTGAAAAGGTGTCCTCTTTATGGGTTGGAATGAAAACCTGCACCCACTGTGGCCCTTTGTGGAATAGTTTGCCCACCCCTGGTCTAGCCAATGATATGATTAGCTTCACATCCGGTGTGTTTTCTTTCACGGCATGAGTAAATGTTAATGACATTAATTGACTGCGTTATTTACACAATTTGCCTGTATTGGAGGTGAGCATATAGCTAACAGTTCGTCCGAGCTGCTGTCAAGCCTTTATCACGGCGAAACGACCGGGCTGCGGCAGAGCCACTCAAAAGGCAAAGTAAAAAAAGAAATCCGGTTGTTTTAAGATGGAATGGCTGTCGAAGTGTGTGCACATAGAGGAACAAACGGTGAAATTGGGTGAGAAAGGTCTCCTCTGCAAAACACGCAGCGAAGCTAAAGTTGTTAGCGAGTTTTCCGATGGAAAAATATTGCATATAGATGCAAGTTTAACTATCAAGTGACACATTCAGCAGAAAAGTCATTTGAATGAGAAGTGAGAAGGACAGACGTGAAAAATACGGTAAAATTTAAGTCAGATTTGTGGATATTCTAGTGACATTTATTAACATGTTTTATTCATAGATTTTAATCATTACATTTTATTATGACTAGATCATTTATGGGTGGTAGACCTGCACCTGCCTATGGCAGGTGTGATACTGGTGTGTGCCCATAGCGAGCAATGATGATGTTGCTCACACTGGTACTCAGACAAACGAAAAATTAGAGCGAACTTTGCCCGTCGCACTCCCAAAAAATAAAATAAAACTGTCCGATCAGGCTATTTGTTATGTTGGAAAAGTGCCAGAGTGGTCACCAGCCAGCAATTGCAGCAGAAGTACAGATAAGCAACAATTCTCTTTCACACCTATTGATAATTTCATCTTTCATTAACTTAATATGTGTGACCATTTTTTCTTCTTTAAAAATGTTTTATTTCGTTTTTATTTAGTAGAATAACAAACAGTTGAAGATTGTTTTATATCGCACACGTACATTTTCTTAAAATGTTCTTTTCTGCCTTTGTTTTTACCTCTCCAGACTGGCAGGCTATGTCGAGGCCTTGGCATCTCGACTGGGGATGCAGATTCCGGACCTGAGTCCGAAGCAGGCTGATATGTGGCAGACCAGAGTCAGCTCCCACTCGGTTGGTAAAGTTTAACATGATTGGTTTGACACGGTTGGTAAAACGTTCAGCCAACTATACTTGGAAAGGGCACTAAAAAATTACATGGATTTGTAAGTAGGAAAAAAAATATTCATTTTTGCCGTGGTACATGATTTTGATGGCCAAGCTTGGTCCAAATGTGATAAAACAATTTAAACATGTACATAGGCATCTTAATTGCACTTTTTGATTGTGGTGCAATCACTGAAGCAAATCCAGGTTCATTATCATTATACTAGCATTTCATTTTGATGCTTTAACAGCTGCAATCAATGGTTGCTTTCATTTTTCCTGCACTGAGTGAAACAAGTCAAACGTCCTAAATGTGCCCTTTTGTTCGCTTGACGTTTGAAAGAAAATTACACCAAAAAGATTTTCAATAGTGCGTGGCCTGTCAGCTGTGAGATTTAACTCCTTGACATTAGCTCCGATTTGCCAAACACTAATTGGATAAATGGAAAAGTTCACGGCAATCATTAATACGGTTGGCTTTTAGCAGTAAACTGTGACAGGAAATCAATCTTTTTGCTTCCAGTCATTGTAGGTACATGACATGAAGTATAAAAATACGGTATGATTTTATTAGATTGGGTAACATGGCAAGTATTTGCACCCAGGGAAAAGCCATTGGCGTCGGGATCGGCTGCATCCTGGGAATGTTCCCACTCCTTTTCTTCACCGATGACGATGACAAGAAAGACGGCAAAAAGGGCGGCAAAAAGGGCGGAAAAAAGGACGACAATGATGAGAAAACGCAAACAGCCACGGCTGTCAAGGTCGACGGAAAGTGAGCTCATGGACTCCTGCTTTGAAAATGCGGATCAAAAAAATGACCGTTGAAATAGTCGAAGACTTTTAATCTTATTCAACAGCTTCACTAAAAGTGAAGCTCCTGGACGTCTACTCCCGACATTATTATCATCATCAGCTTGCTGCTATTCTCAACTGACCTCCTTGTTCTCTCTGATGCCGCATTTCTGATTACAGAATAGGGGTATCATTCCATAAATTCCTTACTTGACTTTGAAACCAAGCTAGATTGGGTGACGCAAAAAGTGGCACAACATGCAAGCTTGGGTGAAATCTGCCCATAAAACAAAATTAAAAACTGTGGCCTGCCACAAGTTCACTACAACAAATCCGCTGCTATATCTGACAAGATATAACAGTGGGATGGATGAATGTTATGATTTTATAGAACTATATTCTATCTGAGGTCAAAGTGATGCATTTGGTTTTGACTAACATTAGACTTTTAATTTAAAAGCTTTGCTATTTAAGAGCTTATGCTGTATGACATAGCAGCATATGAATATCAGACCTCCTATTTTGAATCCTTTTACTTTTTGAGTCTGGTGAACTATAAAAATACGTACGTGTGCAACTTTATTGCTCAAAAATACATTTGAGATAACCAGAATATGAATCACCAGAAGTATTCGCAAGACTACACTAAGTTAACCTCTTCTCAATTTATTACAATTTCCTTCAAATGAAGTCAGTGGTTGATATGGCTGCACTATTTTGTGTCTCTGCTGCACTCTACTGGTTAGGAGTTATACCATTTTCAAACCACATTATTATCATACCCTTCTAGCCCAATTTAGGATGAAAAGCATTCGAATTTATGTGTAAATGCTCTGCGACATAAGCAAAGATTTTGAATAGTTGGACCCTCTTGTGTAGTGCACTATATATTAGAAATGGCTACTTGTTAGTCAAATCTGAACATTCTTATTGCTAACAGATTACCGGTTTTAAAATGAAAAAAAGTTACTCAATAATATCTTTCGTCTTTACATTTATTTAGTCCTATTATCTTTGAAAATATACTTCATTTCCGTAATACACACAACAGGAGACTGATGCAAACTATGTGGGTTTTCTCCCTCCAAATTCTGCATAGACACCTTTTTGGGGTTTTGTAGTCACATTTATATTGACTGCTTTCCCTTTATTTTAAGCTATTTATTTGTGGCTGTAGACATTCCAAGAGAAGTGAAGTTTTTTTTGGCGTTTTTTGGTTGTGATTGTTTGATCCAGACATGCTTCCACTTGTAGACTGAAACCTTGTTTTGTCACGTATTGAGGATGCTCATGAAGGACATTACAAGATCATTTCCAGCTTTATTAGCTCTGTGAAATGATATATTTTAAGTCAAATTTTAAAAAAGCACAGAAATGGAGGTGGCCGAAAATGACATGAGTATCAAATGGTCTAGTCCTATTTATTTTACTCTTATATTTAACATTTTCTTTTACATGAGGTAATTTTTATTTCTAGAAAAACAAGTGTAACATGACTTGAGCAGCACTATAAAATCTAAATGACAATGCACTAAATGACTTGATATTAAATGACTGCTCGGTTCCGTATTTTATTATTCTTGCTGGTTGTCATGGCGATTATTTCATGGGAGATTTGGAAATGCAAGTACCGATTGTATTATGTTCTTTATTTGTTTCTATTTAGACTTCAGAAGAGGTTACAAACCGCATGCTAACTCAAGCATGGGTGTTAAGGAATTGTCAGGAATGTTTTTCATTTTATTCTTCCTTTATTAAACACTAACGTTCACTCTCTTGTTGAGTCCAATTTGTGCTTTAGCCTTTATTGCCATGCATGTCAAAAACGCAAGATAATGTTAAAATCAAATATGAGTACATAATGCTTCATTATCTGGAGGTTAATTTTCTCATTTGTTTCTGAGTCAAGTGTTGCAGGGCAGACTGAACATGTTGTAATGCAACTGTGAAAGATGACTCCTTGTAACCAAAACCACTCTTCCATCCAATGCAGGTACTATTTGGTTTCATTGTGTTCCATAGAAGAGGTTTGAGCTTCAATTCCACTCATAATGTGATTCAATCTGTGACATTGTATATTTTCATTTTTGTTACAGTAGTTTGGTTCTTTTGGACTCATTGGAGCCATGCCCACCCAATACTTTTACCACCTGCTGCTGCACTATTCCCCACTACTGCCCCTTCAAATCGAAAAGGTGGATTGATTGCTCGTATACTTGTGAAGGTAAGATTAACACAAAATTGTGCAATACTGTCAAAGCTTGTGGATAAAAATGTGTCTGCCATCTGTTTTTAACACTTTTTTTAATGTGGAATCCATATTTGACATTGATTTTTTTGAAGTTTTTTTTTCAACTTCATGATCTAGATTCTAGATGTTTACATAAAATTATACAGAACATTGATACAATTGAATGTGGTTATAACACACATGACTGGATTGTTTTTTAACAGAATTGTGTGTGCATATTCGGCAAACTGAGGAAAAACTGAGATCAGGTATGGACTCTGCCTTAAAGAATTTGTTAAAACAGCTGTCAGGCCTAAATAACTCATATTTCTCATTCAAATCGCATGAGATATATTAAAATAAACAGGAATACCTATTATTTTGACACTCAAAACTGCACCCAGCTCTTTCAGGTGTGGCTCAAGAAGTGAAAATAAAATTAAAAAGCATTCATCTTCCATCCCGCTGATCTTCGCAAAGGTTACGGGGGTTGCTGGAGCCTATCCCCGCGGACTTCGGTTAAAGGGCAGGCTACATCCTAAACAAACAACCATTAACACGCACAATCATAACACCACCGAGCAGGAATCGATCTTATGCTCTATCCCATTTGCCCACGCTGAAGACAGGTGAATGAACCTTCTAAACTACCAGGTGGCTTGATTATAAATCAACTAATTTTGAGTCATCAGAGGCAATAAAATGATCTGGCCAATAAAATCGGTAATAGAAAGGAATACACAGAATAATTTCTAAATTAGAGCGGCCAGACGGCTGAGTGGTTAGCACGTCAGCCTCGCAGCTCTGGCCTCCTGGGTTCAAATCCAGGTCGGTCCACCTGTGTGGCGTTTGCATGTTTTCCCCGGGCCTGCGTGGGTTTCCTCTGGGTACTACACTTTCCTCCCACATTCCAAAAACATGCATGGTAGGTTGATTGGACACTCTAAATTGCCCCTAGGTATAGGTGTGGGTGTGCATGATTGTCCGTCTCCTTGTGCCCTGCGATCGGCTGCCCACCGATTCAGGGTGTCCCCCACCTCTGGCTGGGAGTCAGCTGGGATAGCCTCCAGCACCCCCTGCAACTCTAATGAGGATAAAGCGGTTCAGAAAATGAGATGAGATGAGATTTCGAATTTACTTAGCTAACCAGGAGTCTCTATTTTTATCCTCATCTAATGTGAAATAATAATAATTTAAAGAATACTTCATTAATTGAATAGAAATATCAAATAGTATGATAATTACCATAGAAAGTAACTTACCTTTCCCAGCTGTTTCCAATAAAACCAAGTAATAATGAATGTGGTCCTCATGGAGAAATCTGTTCCTCCGTTTAATCGTTTTTGTATCCTGATGGAGACGTAGTATTTGATAAAAAAAGAGACATATCCAAGTGAGAATTAGAATCCAAGCGGTTCCTAACCAAACTCCCAAATGCATTTCTAATAACAGTCTCCACTTCCTCTTCCACAGTCGAACTGTGAGTCACTCTGACAACAATGATGTCATAAAGATCAGAGATGCCCCCCTCAATGATCAGCTGTGAGTAATGCTGTCTGTATCACATGAGCGGCTATAATATAAACAAGACAATGGCATAGACTAATTATGTGTTTTTTCTTAGAATTGCAAAACCCACTGATGTAAACATATCGTGAGTATGTCTGAAAAGACAATTACTTGTGACCATGTGTATTACGTCGGACCCTAAATTGAACACCTGCTGACTAGATGACTTCCAAATAGGGAGAAAGCAGTCAAGACTGCGTTTCCAAGAGAACATCCCTATGCATCCCACATCTCCCGCTTTGCCATGTTCCCTATCTTCCGGAAGTCAGATGACCCTCGGACATTCCCCTTTATAAGCCCCATCGTCCAGACGGCACCCAGGATTAGTGTGCTGGGCAAAACAGGTACAAATAAAGTAGCTAGGTGCAGGATATTCTCATGAGATATTCTGGTTCTAACCTAATCACATGGGTGAAATCCTACTATGTCCTCATACAGGTGCTCCATACAGGCATGAGATCTTGGGAACACCCACCAGGGCAAAGACAGCTCTAAGGACTGGAGAGTTTACCTTCTCTGATGTAAATGAACATTTGAGTACCAAATTGATTGTGTCATGTCCACACCTTTTCCAATCATTCTTATCTTTTTAGCGTCCAAAACCTGTGTGGGGAGTAAGGCATGCCTTGTACGCCGCTCCCACGATGGCAGTGCTGCCCCACCCCAAAAGTGGTGACGGACACTTGACGGCTTCTGAACGAACGAGTAACATGTTAAGGAAAATGGACAAGCTACAATGGGTCACTTCCTATCAAACGGAGTACAAGGGTAAGTGTCGAATCACCCCTTGAGAGAATTGAAATTGGAAATAATGGCTGATTTTCAGTGGGAAAGGCCCATTTTGACTTACACTGCCCGCTGAAAAAAAACTCACCATCCAAAAAGAAAAAGTCACACACACTAATATTTTGTTGGACCGTCTTTAGTTTGTATTATGGCACCCATTCACTGTCTGCCACTTACCTTCCTTCAAGTCAGCTAGTAGGAGGCAGATCACCAACCAAACATCTATGCGGCATATGAATAGATGTTTGGTTGGTGATCTGCCTCCTACTAGCTGACTTGAAGGAAGGTAAGTGGCAGACAGGGTGCGGTAATCGAGAGGTAAGCGACCTGTATGTAATCGAGAGGTAAGCGACCTGTATCCACAACAGCGGAATGACAAATTCGTCCGTAACTTACACTTATTTAGGTCTTTTGCCGATTAAACGTAGCTTATGGAGAAGCACCATCAATTTCGTCACACGCAGTTTCTGCGTGTGATGACAAGTAGGCTTTTTTGTGTTGTGGTAATGACGACATGGCCTATGTCCGATTATTATTATTATTATTAGTCTCTTGGGTTGATGAGTCCAGATTTATTGTCCTGTTCCAAAGTGATGGGTGTGTCAGAATAAGATAAGATGGTTGAATACGCTAAATTGCTCGTGTGAGCACGAATGGTTGTCCATCTCCTTGTGCCCTGCGATTGGCTGGCGACCGATTCAGGGTGCCCCACGCCTGGTGCCTGTAGTTGGCTGGGATAGGCTCCAGCTCTCCTCACGACACTTGTGAGGTTAAGCGGTATGGAAAATGAATGAATACAAAATACATATGTAAACAATGTATATGGCTATATCAAAAGGAAAAGGCCATAAGAAGAACAAATGGAATGGGGTTTGGGAGTGTTCTTAAGCATAATGTTTTATTTGTTCTTAATTTTGCACCTCACCTTTGTTGCGTTTTATTCTGAAAAACCCTGTCATTTCTCAAACTGAAAATTGATACTATATGCATATGCAAAACCTCCCGCTACCCGATACGAAGCCAGCTTTGCAAAATAAAGCATGCAAAAAATTAGCCATTTATTTGTAATTCAAATTAATATGGCATGATATAAAACGCACTGATTAATTTATAATATAACACTTTAGTGTTCAAATATTTTCCTAGTTTTTTGTGTGTTCAATCACAAATGAGAATTTGATTTATGTTCATTTGTTTAAAATTTCTAACCCAACAAACATGGCTGGACATCCGACCAGTTTGAACATATAGTGTTGAAGTGCAAAACTGGTGAAGGATTATTGAAAGAAGGGGGTAACATCGAAGTGAATTGAATTGAATTGAATGCTTTTATTGGCATGATACAAGTATATAATGAGATTGAAAGAATCACCACGAAGTGCAGGATCGTGGCCATTAAGCAGGCAAATTTCTATAGGGAAGGGGCCGCTTAACTGGTCCTCAGGGGCTGCTGTGGGAACTTTTTGTTCCACCTGATCCAGCACAGACATTTTAACCAATGAGTTTTCTGCTAAAACATGGTAGACCTGACTGCAATCAACTGATAACACTTGTAAGACACTAGATTGGTGAAAAGTTGTCGTTTTGTGTGGTTGAAATCAAATCCTGCACTCAATGAATTCAGACTATATGAATTGGGCTTGGTATTGATCCTTAAAACATTCATTTTCTGAACTGCTTATTATCACAAGGGTGGCAAGGGATGTTGGGGGCTATCCCAGCTAATTACGGGCAACAGGCAGGGGACACCCTAACCCCTGTTCAACCATCCTACACTGGGATGTGGGAGGAAACCAGAGTACCCAGCGTAAACCCATGCAAGCTCAGGGAGAACATGCAAACGCCACAGTGAGGACCGACCTGGATTCGAACCCAGGACCCCAGAAATGTGAAGCCGACACCCTAACCACTCATTCACCCTATCCTAAATGCAATAATAATATAAAATAGCTATTTAATAGCATTCTAACTTTTAACATGTATATGTATATTTATGTTTGCTTATCTATTTTTCTTTGTGGTGTTTAACTATCCGTTTGCGCCTGTGTATTCCTTTCGACACCAGGTGGCGCTGTTGCATAAAGACTGTTGATTGAACAGTGATTGCGTCATAGTTTAGGATTAAACATGACGTCATAGTTCAGATTAAACACCAATAATTCAATACAGGTGGCTTTATTTCATTACGTATCAAAATAATCCAAAATCAAAAGAAATCAATCAGCAAAAACAATATATACTGTAGTTTTTTTGTCTTTACGGGACACAAAAAAAGTCATTTAACAAGTAAATTTCCCTATACAACAATGTCTTTTGAAAGATTTAGTTTTGTCATTATTTCTTTCATAGTTTTTTTAATACCCAGGAAGCAATACACTTTTTAAACATTAATTGAGTTTCTCTTTTGTCTCCATGGTTTTGTCGTTCCATAACTTTACCTATTTCATTACTTAACACCTTGTCGTCACGTTAGTTCTAAATCGTGGCATTTTAAATAGATCCAGTGACGTGGGTTGTTATTTGATTCCAAATCTTTAGCTGACATTTACACGAGTGCTATTAATGACATTTCTTACTGTTGCCGTACACACATTCGATTTGATGAACTTTTGCTTCATTTGTTACATTTAAAATTTTATTCTTTCAATTGGATCTTTTCTCTCCACTGGGATAAAACAGATGTACTTCCTTCCTTTGCAACCTGTTGTGTTAATATTGCTCATTGCCCTGGGTTTTACTGCATTGTGTGCAAATGGAGATTAATTACATCACTGCGCTGCACTAAAAAATATTAGGATAGCATTTGATGTGTTTATGAGCATGTGACTTTGGACTGAATAAACTCGTGGTTAGTGCGTCAGCGTCAGAGTTAGGGGGTCGATGGTTCTATCTCAGGTCGGTCCTCCAGTTTGCATGTTCTCCCGGGTTTTCGTGGGTTTACCCAGGGTACTCCAGTTTCCTCCCACGTCCCAAAACAATGAATGGTTGAATACTACCAGGTATGAGTGTGAGATTCAGGATGTCCCCCCACCCAGATGGTGCCCATAGTCAGCTGGGGTAGACCCTTGTGAGGATAAGCAATGCAGAAAACGAATGAAAAAAACCCTATAATGCCCATACAATGAGTTCATTTTACTGCCTTTGGATGATGCAAATTGTTTTTTTATCTTTTCGAAGGATCGCCTCAGTATGATCTGCGAGAAAAAAAGAATGCACAGCCTAGGAGAACTTCACAAACTGTACCACTGGGCCCAGATGTGAGAAAATTCACAATTAAGTCTTGGCGGCAGCATTTCACTGTCCTTAATTCAAATCTTCTCTTTCAGAGGGATCGAGCTGTTTTGGTGCTGGTTCCCTCAAAACTGAGGCAAGAAGCCAGACGAAGAAAAGGAAGGAACCTGAAGAGCCCTCACGCCGAGGGGTATTTAAACCCCTCTCTAACAAAACTAGGAGTGTGTTTATGCAAGAAAGCTGCTCCTCAACCCACAAACACCAAAGAAACAACAAGAGAAGTAGCCGAATCTTTAAGGAATAATCAAGTAGAGAGAAAAGAGGGGCCAAGAGTGCATTTTGAGGAAAGATTGACAAGCTCCCTGGCGACCAACAACCAAAATAGCAATATGTCACGGCTTCGCCTGCCCGGCATCTCACCTGTGGTAAAAGCGTCTAGGGAAAACATAGGCCTCGACCTTCGGAGTTTGCAAGCCGCGTACAGCAAAACAAAGGCCCACCAGATTTTCAACGACTCCATCAAATATTCGTCTATCAACTTGAGAGACAATGTTTACACAGGCAAGAAACACAACTTTTATGGCGTCAACAGCAACATCATACACTGATTTGAAGCTGGGGAATACAATTTCTTTTGAGTTTGGTCTGATAGCTCTTTTTAAGTCATTTTTAGGTGCAGAATCCAAAACATATCTTTTTTTTTTTTGAGAACTATAGATCTTTATTTTTTTAACTATTATGAAAAATACTGTACTTAAACCCTTGGTGCCTGCATTTACATTTAACAATACATATACACCAGGGGTGTCCAAACTATGGCCCGCTGCCCAGATTTTAGCAGCAAATTATGAAAACATCATTAAATATGGCACACAAAAGAATGGCATTGAAACCCTGCCAATGGATTGGATTTTTGGGTTTTTTTTTTGCTGGTAATGGCAACCAATGAGTTAATTCTGAAAAATGAATTAAATCTTTTTTTTGTTTTTTTTAACCCAATCCCGATCCTCTTTTTAACAAATGAGAGGGGAAAGACTTCGGTTCCTTTGATTATTCTGAAAGCGGTCATTAGAGAAAAAGTTTGGACAACCCTGGTATACAAGAGCTGGTATACAACAAGCATTGGGGAATAAATACATACCCAAAGAAAAATAATACATAAAAAAATACAGAATATTGAATAGAAAATTAATTGTAAAAAAATCTTTAAAAATTCTCAAAATATTAAAAATATTTAAAAAATACACTTTGAAAATATGTAAAATTAAGAATAAAAACAAGGTCTAAAAATGTGAAAGTATAAGAAAAATATCAAAAGTATTTATTTTTTGAAGATTTATTTTTTTAAATAAGATTTTTTATATTTACTTTTATTTCTTTTAAAATCGTTTTTATATTAATTTTAGGCTTTTCTAATTTAAAGCTTTTGCTGCCATCCTCTTCCAGTTAAAATGGATTGGACATCTAGCCCAAACAATGGCACTCAATGAGATAACACGTGCTTGTTATATTTTGAGAAAAAAATACATAATTTGTACACACAACAAAATACGAGAAAAACGGGAATGACTACAATCTTTATACAACATTATATTTTTTAAAAAGAACGTAATAAATTGCTAAACGAGGGGGGAAGCACTTAACTTGACTACAATTTTGGAATTAACATGCCGATATTAGTTTTAACCACCATATAACTAATTACAGATTTTTTTAAAAGTTGTTCCCCATTGTAAATTTAGCGACCTTTCATGGTGAAGTTTAATATTATTAGTCCAAAATTATTACTCCAAAAAATTGTCCAACATTTGCAAATATTTCTTACACTTTTTAACTTCTTAGTCTGGTTTCTCTTATGGGTAAGGAGGAATGGGTATCACATTGGTTCATTTGTTTTATAGCACTTTTATGCACTGTTATTTTTATTGGCAGTAATAAAACACAGTTAAGAGACTGTTGATAACCCGCAATAAATTTTAGGTTACTTAGCTTACTCCGCATTTAACTGTTCACATAATCATAAATATTTTTAACTGACAATGCAATTATGGATGCCAAGCGAGACTTTTTTTCCAGCAACTTTTTTGAAAATCTATATACTGTATATATTGTACACAATCTATTTTTAGTTTTCACAAATATAATTTTGCTCTATTTGTATTTTGAAAAATGTATCAGCATATTCATTTTTGCAGTGCTGTAAGATATATATACTGCCAGATGATACTTTTGATCCTATTTTTCCATAAAATTAAGTTTTGAGTGAAGGGCAAGTACCAACTCGTAACTGTGCATTGGATTTCTTTATTGTAGCAGTTGACAATAGAAATAATAAAGATATTGTTGAAAGTGAATTTCAGCATTTTAACAATTGATGTACAAAATGATGTGCTGATGGACTTTCAACCAAGATAACCACAAAGTCTTCGGTTTTACACATTTATTACATAAGCAAATTAATTGACACATCCATTGTATTAAATGGGTTTAATTTGACTTTTTCAACATGGCACCTGAAATTACCCAAATGTGGTATTATTGAAATATAGTATATGCAACCAATCAGTAAATACTAAGTAAAATTTTTGTAATGTAAGTACATTAGAATCTCCCATTTTACTCATGTCTTTTTTCATGTATTTATTTATTGCTGGTTGCATGTATAGGCAACCATATTGGAAAACTTGTCACTATTGGGTCTTTTTGGCCTTTTGCTAGACTCACATTTCAAATGTACAGATTACAAATTAGAAGCTGTCAGGCAAACACTACTGATACATCATGGAAAACGTTTTTATTTATTTATAATACCCACATACATTAACAAAAATTGGCCATGTTGTCCCATTTCTGTTCCATTTTTGACTTCAAAATTGAAATATAGTCTCCAAAATGAAGAGTTGTTTGAGGCGTTCTAACGGTGTGATTCTGGCATTTGGTCAATAGGAGCCAGTATAACTTCATTGCAGACCCCTGACGTTGAGATCATTTCACGTCAAACTTAACGATGAGTTTCTTAGTTCAACCTCAATCACATGGCAATATAGATAATATGAACTTTCACACTTGTCCATAATCGTCTCTCGAAATGACACATCTTTGGGGGTCCCCGATATACGTCACAAAGGCTCCGCCCTTTTAGCCTGTCGTCAGATTTCTTCTGAACCCTGATTGGCTCTTTTCTAAATCAGACAAAGTATCCGCCCTCTTCATGCAGCTGGGAGCGAATGAAGCTTTTTTTCCCCTTTTCAATCTGAGAGTGGAAACTGCGCTCGTGTGCGTGTCTCGAAACAGTAGAATTGTTTTTTGTTGTTGTTTTTTCTTTTTATTTATCCTCCTTTTTGCGCTGCTTTCTATCTTTGTTGCAACACTTCCAAGAAACATCTTCCCCATCACGCCAGAAAATCGCATCCGCAACTCCGTCAAGGTGAGTGTGCTCTTTTCTCTACTTCTCACTTTCCTGCTTGTAAAAGAGCATTTTCCAAGTCGTATAAAGTTCCTGGTGAAAATGACACTGAATACATTTCGTGATCTACCAAAGCTCTGATTAATATATTCTTATTACTCATGTGTACAGTAAGTGCAGCTCGGCATCTCCCACCCACTATGAGTGCGTTACTGCTGGAGTCAAGACGTAAATACCATTTCTTGAGTCCGTTTTGCCATTAGTCATGAGCAAACACCTACATATTTCAAGCCAGACGTGCACAATTTAAGCTCTCACCTTCACATAAAGTGGAATTTCACGAGCAGCTCCGCATCCTTTGGGTGCACTGCAGGACAGAGGAGCCTTTCAGGTAAGGCTGGTCATGTTTTGGTTTACGAACAGGAGGCCCACTGTTTGGGTTTCTATACTAAATTAATATGGGAATTTTAATTTCAGTGCCATTGACGTCGATAGACGTCTAATTCATTTGATCATGAAAGTGCTGCCATCGATTTGTATCCCGGTCCATGGCATTGAAATTCAAATGGTGGCTCGCGGACCGGTACCGGGTCGGGGACCGGTATCGGTCCGCAAGCCACCATTTAAATCAGGGGTCCCGGACCCGGTGGTTGGGGACCCCTGATTTAAGGCCGTGTGCGGCCGATTGGTCGCCGGTCGATCGGTCGCCCCGACCGCGACAACGGACGACCAAAAGACTGGCGACCAAAATACAGATGACCAAAAGACCGGTGACAAAACAAGGTAAAACAACACGGTCTACGCATCAATAAAAGCCAACAATGGCCATGAGCAGTTTCACTAAGCCGACGTGTGAGTGTATAAGAGTTTGTATGTGCATGCGTTGTCCCTTTAAGAAGCTACGTCAGTCAGGGTCTTAACAAGTTCTCCAACAAAAAACAATAAAAGTCCGGGAAATTTGGAGCTTTTCTTTAGCCTAATAATTACTAGGGCATTAAGTATGACTAAATAGTAATTCGCAGTTTGTATTTAGGGAATTTGAGCAACGATTTAAATGGTAATTATCACTTACCTTCCAGGCGACCAAAAGACCGGCAACCAAATAATCGGCGACCAATCGACCGTGTACCATTTAAGGCAGTGGTCCCCAACCCCACAGAACAGTAAAGCTCTCTCTATTTTCTCGCTAATGAGGAGCGCGACAACTGACAAAAGCAATCATTTATTATTGAAGGCGAGATGTATAACGTTAATATTTATTACTCTGATGGGCCGGCACCAGGTGGCTGGCGGACTGGTACTGGTCCACGGACCGGTAGTTGGGGACTGCTGATTTCAGGTAAACGCTTATGTGCCCCAAAGAGGACATCAAGATGATGTAGCGATATATTGCACCAAATCTGAAATTATAGCTCCCAGTTTCTCCTCATGACATCAAGCAACCTTTAAGGCCTTTGCTCCAAAGCAATCAATTCCGGTAGAGAAGATTATTGCTCCCTAAAGCCGAAGAAGTGCCAGTGCCAAAGTAATGTTGGTGTCCTCCACCATTAGCACTCCTCACTGGTGCTCTGATGCAGCTTGACCCTGAAAAAGAAGTTAAAAAGTTACAAACACTTATCCTCACAAGGGTCGCAGGGGGTGCTGGAGCATATCCCAGCAACAGGAGTGGATGCCCTGAGTTTGTGGCCGGGAGACAGACAACCCTACATGCTTACACTCATATCTAATGGCACTTTAGAGTGTTCAACCAGCCTACTCTGCATGTTTTTGGGATGTGGGAGGAAAACAGAGTACCCAGAGGAAACCCACACAAGCCCGGTGAGAACATGTAAACTCGACACAAGGAGGACTGACCTGGGATTGAACCCACGACCCTGGAACTGTGAGGCAGACCGGCCATTTTATTTATTACACTTACAATTACAATGACAATTACATTTTAAAAAGTGGTAGAAAACCACCATTCTTTATAATCGTAGTTTATAAACATAGGAAGCCCCACTCAGTGCTTATATATATATATATATATATATATATATATATATATATATATATATATATATATATATATATATATATATATATATATATATATATATATATATATATATATATATATATATATATATATATATATAAATATATATATATATATATATATATATAATATATATATTTATATATTATATATTTTAATATATATATAAATATATATTAAAATATATATATATATATATATATATATATATATATATATATATATATATATATATATATATATATATATATATATATATATATATATATATATATATATATATAGTATCCAGAAGAAAAAGAAGAACATCAACAATTATTTCAGTGGCAAAAAAGGAGGATATCTATGAAGTGGACGCTTTTCTAATATATATAGGCTAATAACTTTAGCTCAGGCTAACGAGGCTTTAAAAGTGAAATAGATGGTGTTCCTGAATAGCTCCTCTGTAACTGCATATTTTTAATTACCATTGTCGTAGGTTGGTCTGTAACACACTTGGTTAAATGTGCCTTTTGCCACATTTTCACAAGCCTTGTGTTATAAATTTCTGAACCCAAAATGAGGCATGGGTCCATTTTTATTGGTTCACTTATTGTCAGAATAAAAATGTAACTATTAAACTGATTTAATAGGGATTTAGTCTGATATAACCAAATATATCTGTTCCTTGTCTGTTTATCCACAAATGCAGGCTTACATTACATTCACAGAATTAATTTAAAACAAGTCCAGGAAGGAATCAATCTTACCGTGGTATGACGCTGCTAAGGTTGCATCACAAATCGTGATGGACAGCTGGTAGGTTTGGCATCATTTAAGAAAAATAGAGGTTTAATGTCTTGCTCAAAGTTTTTGTGCTCAAAAGCTAACGCACCATTCCCTCAATCATGCAAGTTCAAAATCGGGGCTTTAAAAAAAAAACTGCAGGTGTTTTGCTTTTTTTGTGTTCAGTAATGGGAGCTTAAATTGATTTACAATCTGTGCAAAAGAAAATTGACGTTTTTGTGACGCAAAACACAATATACACACAAACCCTACCATGGTTTTACAAGGAAAATGGGAAATAACTTTTCTTTGGATTATGCTCTTCAATAACAGTGTTGCCATGTAAACATGAGCAACCATCTGTTGAGTTAGTTGTCTAAGGTCATGGCCTCTTAAACTAATACAAACAGTGTATTCTTAATGACGCTTGCTTCATTTCCTTCAAGTTTTCCAATTCAAGTGATTTATCCACTAGGGAGCCTGCCAGCAAACAGCTTCCGTCTTTAATGCTTGGGCACTTGGCCCTGCTTCTCTTTTTATTTGGCACAAATTGTTTACCCTTTTGGAACTGCTCCTAGATAAACCGATCCCATAAAGAATCGGACCAACACACATTAAGACGTGAATTTAGGTTTGCCAGCCACTTCATTTGGACAGCATTGTGATTAACAACAGTTGATATTTAAGGTAATACAGTATGTATGTTACTCCAACCTGAACATGGGTGAAATTATTTAAATGTTGAGGCAGAGTTCTTAACTGCGAGGGTGGGATAAGCAAATGCACATCTCGCTAGGTGCATGTGATTCACCTCTTTTGAGAGCCATGAAACATAGCAAATACACAGCACCTCATTAGATGTCAACTTCAAGTTGTTAGTCACGTACTCTGTCATGTGACTACGGCCATTCAAACTGAACTGTCGTCTGCCATGGCCTCACACTGTGTTGTAAAAACTATATTTTTCATGAATCCTGTCACATTAGGTCAGGGTTACAGTCATACTTTGAGATACGAGCTTAATCCGTTCCGGGACCGAGCTGGTATGTCGATTTACTCATATCTCAAATCAACCTTTCCCATAGAAATGAACTAAATACAAATTAATCCGTTCCCACCCTCTGAAAAAAACACACAAAAACAGGATATTACAATGGAAAAAGATATTTTTATTGGTTGTAATTCACCATCTACTAACATAGTAACAAATAATTAGTGGTTATGTTTAATACTAAAATGAGACATTATTCAGTACAATGTGGTCAGAGAGAGAGAGACTTGACGGATGCACTCATAACGTAAAATAAACTTTAAATTTAACTTAAATGAACTTCGATTGCAGTACACACACTTTAAAAAGTTTTAATTTTACATTACACTAAATTTAAACCTTCCTGTGCAATAACCAAGGCAAAGAGGTTAATGTATTCCACCGCGGCTTTCGAGGCGGACTTCCGGCTTCTCCATACGTATTGGCGAGCCAGCTCAGTTACGCGTACACTACTCGTGTTTTTCGATTATTCCGTGCTTAACTACGATTGTCATCATACACCTTTTCTTTGCACTTCCCTTCATTGCACCGGCTTGCTTTGGACCCATTGTTTTTCCCTTAATTCTGCAATGACTAACGCAAAAAAACACGGAAAAAATGCAACGCTCCGCCCAGTGCTCGAAGAGATCTCTGCACGAGGGAGATGCGATGAGAAAGACTTACACTGAAATCATAAGCACCCTCTCACGCCTTGGCCATTTGGCTCTCTCGCATCTCAAAATTTGTCTCGTATCTCAAGGCAAATATTTGCTCGGAATTTTACTCGCATCTCAAATTCCTCGTATGTCGGGGCACTCGTACGTCAAGGTATTACTGTATTAGGAAAAAAGTAAAACAGTGGAGAAAGTAAGTAAAATCGAGCGATTTGACGTCATCTGTAAGTTTTGCAAGGCTTTCTGAGACAAATACTGTTGACGCTTTGTGGAGATGCAACTGTATAAAAACGTGTTTATCGACACTTACAGTTGCAATTAGTAAAATAAAAACACAAAGTGGCACATTTATGTCAGACTGAAAGGTGATTACAGCGAATGCACCAGCTTAATTTCAAGTTTTATCGCATTATTTTTATTCCGCTTGATTGTTTCGCAGTCTCCTCGTTATAGTGTCGTGCTGACATTTTATAATAGCAGCCTGCTGTGTAAGTCTGCGGCCTCCTTCAGGCATCTGAAGCAGAAGGAAACTCAAACACACCTCACCAGAAACTCAACATGAATTTTTTAACACGGGCGGTTCTTTCTAATAAAAACAATCGCACATGCCGTAGGATTATACAGAATATCCGACTTTTTATATCTGAATTATTCAAAGTCTTCACGATGTATTTAAATGGCAGAGCTGAAGTGCTTGAATAATGTACCAATCCTTTTTCCCTAGTAGTTTTTACTCTTGAACTACTGTCATCGTAATTCGTAATTTTTTAGTTGTACACTGTGAGTACTCTACGGAATGTGTTTGAGGCTTCTTGCGTATATCCGCAGCCATCAATGTAAACTCACACAAAAAGGTAGTCATCGTTTATTCATGAATCCACTTTACCCCAAGGAAGAGAGCTTGGTTGATGAAGCATTCAGAACTTAAGAATCAATTTAAATGCCTCCAAATGTGTATATTTTCCAGCTAATTCATCTAAAGAGGATAGGATTTCTTAGTTTAAAAAAATATACAGCTGTCTTCACACTTGTAATTCGGAGCACGAATGGTCAGGGCGGAAAAAAAGTGCGTCTTGCGCACATTAGGGGGTATGGAGTGAGCTGTGCCAGTTTTTGCTTAAAGGGTCTTAAAGCATGAGGATGAAAGTACTGCCTACGACTAAAATATGTACATTTAGTTTGGAGCATGGTGTATCCTTGGCAACAATCTAATCAGATCATTAATTAACAGCATATGATGTGTAGCTTTAGAAAAAAAAAGTGGTGTGATATGATTTTTATTTACAGTGGAGTCATCCGACAAAGTTAGCTCCAGCATTTTTTTTTAAACGTTTCTTCATCTTTTGGCTTATTTATTCCGTAAAGCTAAGTTGTGTTGTGTAAGTTTGTAGCTTTTGAGTTTGAATTATTGTATCCCCATATATTTATGTTTTCATGTATTTCATAACTTAGTTGCTCGAGAAAAAAAATACACTGGTTGCATTTTGTATGTTTCTAATGGTGTAACAATATCTCGGAAATATATGAAATTTCAAGTTCTGCTAACATTTTATCATTATTATTTTTACTGAGTGTCTCGAAAGGTTATGACTTTATACTTTATAGGGGTCCTAATGAGCTGCTACTAGGCTATGACCTATAAAAGTTGCTCACACTGCAAATTATACAGTACAAAGACCCATGCGACTTCTGCATGTGTGTGCGCGTGTGCGGCTGTGTTGAGGATGTGGTTAACACTGTCTTGGAGAGAATCTGCGAATATTTTTGATATAATAGGCAGTATGAATGAAGTACATGCAACAGAAGTGAGTTGCTGAAGGCATTTCCGCATTTTAACTGTTACACGATTGTTTGTTGGGCAATCTCCTTCTAAATTTGGCATCATTTGAACATTGAGCATAAGCTGATCTGATACTATCCGCGTTGATTTCTCTTGCCTTAAGGTTGACAAATGGGACTGCTCGAAGCATTATGGGGGATATAATGAAAATACAATACCGGGACTGAGCTCGTATGTCGATATTCTCGTAACTCGAACGAACGTTTCCCATTGAAATGAACTAAAAACAAATTAATTTGTTCCAACCCTCTGAAAAAACACCAAAAACAGGATATTGGATTGGAAAAAGATGTTGTATTTCTTCTAATTCACCATCTATTAACAAAGTAACACATAACTAGTGGTTTAATATTACTAAAATGTGTTTAATAGAACTAAAATTAGACAGATTTTGCCGTCATTGAGGGGTGGGGGGGGGGGAGTCTGGGGTTCGAGCGGGGGAGACTTTTTGCACCGGTGAATCGTAATATAACAAACAAATTTAAATAAACTTGGATTACGATGCAGACACACTCAAAAATAAGTTTAATCTAACCTTACACTAAACTTAATTCTAATTTTGTTTTACATTTTCATAGATTTCTTCTCGCGGCCGGGTTGGCTCTGTTTGCCCCGCCTCCAACCTGACTTTCACTATCGATGGGCTGTTTGCTTTTGTATTCCCTAAATAATATTCCGAAAATGATGCACATCGTTCCGCCATTCGCACTGCGTGACGGGGGAAAAAACACTGAAAAAATTGCAACGCTCCGCCCAGTGCTCGTAGATATCTGTTATACACAAAAGAGATGCAGCAAAAGTGCGCTAAAGTCATAAACAGCCTCTCATGCCACCTGGCTTTCTCGTATCTCGAAATTTATCTCGTATCTAGAGATAATTATTATCTCGAAATTTTACTCGTATCTCGAAACGCTCGTATGTCGGGGTGCTCGTATGTCGAGGTACCACTGTACTACTTCAGTCCAAACACTTTTAAATAAGGACCAGCACACAGTTACAGCACACTACAGGCTGAAGTCCGTGACAAAGAGTATGCATGCACTCTACTTATACACTACCTTGTATCCTACAGGCAAATTTAAGTCCACAATTACCAACTCAGTTCAGATGCAAAAGAAAACAAAAATTGTGCTTCATAATAAACCCAACAGTGCTCAATAAAGGCTGGGCAATGCTACATTTTGTGCTCATTTAACAAATGACAGTGGAGATGGAATTCAAAGTTTGTAAGAAATAAAAGAACAGCCACTATTTGATAGGCCTTCAACCTGTAATAACCATATAATTAGTAATGTGTTGGTAGTATCCAAAAGGTGAGGTCAATAATCAATGCCAGTGTAGCGTATTCAGCAACCTGACAGCAAGAGACTCCAGATTAATAGGAAGTCAAAGGTGAGGAAAAGCACAATCAGATGCAAATGAGCACAAACAAGGGGAATGATCAGGACACCTGCACTAACATACACTTATACAGACAAGTCAGGGCATGCAATAATTGCATCCCACATGGGGTTGTATTGGATTTATGGTCATCATTATAGTGTTTCTATTCCTGGTGTGCAGAGCAGTGGGCAATGTTATATTTGGAACATCTTCAGGTTTTGTGTCAATGCAGGCCAAAAATTTGCTCCCACTTGCGACCCTACACACACGCAGACACTACCCTATTCCCTATTTCCTCGACCCCTTCGTGACCAATGTGCAGTCCAAACTGTCCTTTTCAGTTCATCAAGAAACACAACCCTACAATGGCGAGAGAGACAATTTTTATTGTAGTCTGATCCAATCTTAAGGCTGCACAACACTAACTGAATGCAATGGCCAGTGCATGTAAACATTAATTCGTTCATTTTCGGAACGCTTTATCCTCACAAGAGTTGCGGGGGGTGCTGGAGCCTATCCCAGCTGACTTCAGGCAGGGGACATCCTAAATTGGTGGCCAGACAGACAACCATTCATGCTCACACTCATACCTAGGGGAAATTTAGTGTCCAACCATCCTACCATGCATGTTTTTGGGATGTGCGAGGAAACCGGAGTACCCGGGGAAAACCCACGCAGGCCCGTGTAGAACATGCAAACTCCCCACATCTCAGAACTGTGAGGAAGATATGCTAAACCCTTGTCCACCAGGCCATATCTTAGTTTATGCTGTGTAATTAAAGTGTTTAAAAAATAAACTATGACGGAACTCATTACCTAATTAGTGTAGTGACAGATTTGAAAATAAAGTATTTAATTGGATAAAACCTATTTAAAGAGACGTTACAGGTTAACAGGTTTCAGCAAAATATAGAAATGACATACTTTGCATCATCATTCTCTCTGTGCGTTGTAACATTACAACCCTGTAGTCTCGCCCATGTAAACACATCATTAGACATTTCAAAAATATCTCCTTTAAAATAACTTCATGTTGACCTTAATTTAATTTCGTTTGTACATAAATGTGTTTACTTCTATATATATTTGAAATAAATCTCCCCATCTCGCCGTTTGTTCAGTGGCTGCTGTACACAATTATTTGTCTTTCGAGCCAACTGATTATAATTGCTGATGTTGGGGGTCATAGTGCTTCCACCTGCATTGACAATTTCTGAGAGCATACACTTTTTAATGAGATATTTTCTTTAAAAGCCTTCCATGTGGACCTTTTCTTTTTTTTTTAACTGGTGAAAGGAAAATCCCTCGTTATACGCATCCTAATTGCAGGGGCTCTTCTTAATATGTGTTCAAGAAAAATGTTAATCTTTAACAGATCCTGCCAAATCCAGAGTGAAAAGGTTATTTTCCCAATCTCTCCTTTGACTGAGAAAAAGGGAAATACTTGCTCAATTATGTAATTGTCGATGCTTCTCTTGTTATCATTTCACATTAATTTTGAACAAGTTGCAACTAGGTTATGGCTGGGCTTTGAATTCAACCTCATTAAATGTGCCAAGTTGTACAAATGTGTTGATTTTAACCTTTTAGAAAAAAATCATTCTAAAAATTGAAGAGCAATAGATAAAGCGATACACAGTGTGGATTTGCAAAAGCCTCTTTCTTGGGTAGTCATCATATTCGACAGAGTGAAAAATATGATAACACAAAAAAGAGGAAGCGAAATATGTCGTGTCATGAAAAATAAAACCGCCATGACACTACCATTATTTTTTCTTTCTCAAAATATATGAGAGCACAGCGGCTATGGAGTAGAGATTTAATGAGAGTACTTTATAATATGAAAAAATGACATGACATGGTAGTTTTCGAGGTTATTGTGACAGAATCAAGGGTCTTTATTTTGGTGCTGCAAGAATGTTCTCAGCACAGCAGGACACACCATTCTTCTCAAGGCAAGCCGCCCTGAGGGAAAGTCTTGCAAAAGAAAAGTCTAAATAAATGAAGAGAATGCTTGCAAGTGGGGTTAACCAGATGGATGTCTGCCCACCGGCATGACAAAGAAACTTAACAACAGAAGAAGCTTTATTTTTAAGAGCGGTGACCCAGCTGTGCGCGTAGAGATAAGATGTTCACACAAAGGTGCGCTGTTATTTATTTATGTGTTAATATGAACTAATTTTAGCTTTTACATAACAGAAATTAACATTGCTGCTGCTTAAAAGTCGGATTATTATATATACTGTAGTACTTACGTGGATATACTGTAAAGCAGAATGTTGACTGAGAATAAATGTCTCATCCCAATAGATTTAGGTTAGGTTAGAACTTTATTTCATCCCGTATTTGGGAAATTTCTTGGTTGCAGTAGTAAGACAGACACAAGACACACAAGACATTGTAGACCTAGATTAAAAAAATATATATATATTTATAAAAAAAAAACATTTATTACCACAAGGGGAAAAAAACAGGTGGCAACTTCCAGTAGGTGATTAGATGCTTTTTTTTTAAAAAAAACATTATTAATTTCAAATATGACACCATTGCTTCCCTGCAGGGCTTCAAACAAGAGAGTTTTAGTCTTGTGACTCACAGCCTAATGACGCTTAAAAGCCAGTTAGGCATTCTAACTCCTTTGACGGACTCGGGAGGGAGTGGAAGGACAGTGCAAAATGAAGTTCAGAGTGTAATGGAAGGCTTTCAACATTTGTCAATCTATTTAGTGTGGAAATTAGCCCATCTCAACTGGGATCATTGGCTCAGAAAGGTTTGCTAAAGGTCTTTATTGAGCTGAAAACAAAGACAGCTTGCCTTATGTCCCACAAGTTTTTTATCAACGTGGTCAACATATAAGCGTTAACAGAGCACTTGAAGTACTGACGAGTAGCAGATAACATAACATCTTGCATAATATAAATAAATCACAAACTAACTGGAAGGGGCAATTTTAGGAACACAAGAGGGTTCCAAAATATATATTTTGCAGTGGCACATCTATAAATTCTTTACAGCTTTGCACTTATTGTAAAAATTTGAAGGGCTACAACGAAACTAAAAGCCACATTGTCAGCATATCATTATACTGTTGTACTAAACTGTCCAAAAGAAAACTATCTGAAAGACATTAAGGCTTAGACTCTTTAATTATGTCCATCCCAACACATACAAAAATACATCATTTCATTTTTTTAATGAGGTAAATAAAAAGAGTATTTCCAGGATGTGACCACCCAATATGAGGACCGACATTTCATTTTTGCGGGTACTATTACAACCAATCAGACGCGAATATCCAAGAGTGCCCGCCCTCTCCCGTGACATTGTTAACTCACCACACTGACTTATTCTTAAATCAAATGTGTATAACAGCTGTCCAAAAATGGCTGCATTAATAAGCGGTGCCATTTTGGACAGTATTTCTTTCACATGAAGATTATTGATATTATGTGTCGTCTATCCTTTTAAGGAAATGTCTACTGATATACTTTGGTTTTATTGCATTACATTTTTAATGGGACTAATGGTCTAATGTGCACATACTAATAATAGCACAGTTATTAACATTTATAGCATGAAAGGCAGTGGGATGGCCATTAAATTTATAGGAGGGCCGTGGCCACTCCTGGCCAGCCTCTGGTGTGCCATTTTAATTTTGTTTAGGCATATAAGCAGGGGTCAGTTCCGAGTCTGGTCTTCTTTCCAACTGGTAGATCAAATTCATACGGGCCAGGTTTCTTGTACGTCATTGTTATCACTGAGTGGAAGCTGTTGTTGAACAAAGGTCTGACGTTTCACTGAGCTGTCACTTTGATGACAGCCCGGGATGTGGCCAACTCGTATAAGATGAATAAATCATAGACGTGAAGGCCATCCTACGATGAACACATGGATGCAAAGAGAGGCAACATTAGACACTGTGTGACTGATGGCTGCATTCAGACATTTTAATTGTGGGACCAAGTGAGAATGTCAAGGCTTGGTTAATGGGTGGTTTTAGATGAGCACCATTTTATCCATATAACATGAGAGGCTAGGGGCATTATGCAGCACAAAGCTTGCAAATGCAGAGCAGGTAATGTGATTAACCTCACTGCTGCTTCAAAGTGCTCGTCAACACGTCGCATCCGTGTGCCCATTGGGAAATGGACAAAGACACACCATGCCACTCACGATAGTGGGATCATTATTTTAGGCTAGGATTTCATGCCACAAATGGACTGTTAACACAATTTTTGTTCTCCCAGACTGCAGTAAATGTTTGGTGAAGAAAATAACTCATCAAAATGACTTTTTTTCCCATTGCTTTGTCACGGTGACCTAGTCGCAGTATGCCTGCCTCACAGTTTAAGGTTTGAAAAAATGATTTCAGGTCTGGATTGGTGTATTCGCAAATACCAAATTCATACCTGTCGAGTCGTATGGTGTTTGTAAGGTTTTTTGGGGGTTTGTAAGGGGAATCATAATCATTTATAAGGGCAGTTATCGGCAGAGGTTGACAGGTATGCAAATTGCAAATATGCAGAAAGGTCACTGTAAAATATGTTCATGTAAACATTCTGAAGACATACAGTGGCTCTTTGTTTTTTCATTAATTTATTTCTTAAGCTTTGGTTGACAACTACATTCAGATCGATAGGCAGATAGAGAGTGTGTCGTCCATTCAAAAGGATGAGGGGTTTGAATCCAGCTCCCACTTGTGCACATTGGCATTGTCTCTTTGGGAAATAGACTCCACCCTATTTGCCTGTGTGAAATTAGTGTGAAAACGAGTACTTGATAGAGGTCAGAAGGGCCGCTGGTTCGTTTCTTTCAGCCTACCCTAGGGTAGATTTGGCTCCTATAATAGCTTAACACCGTCTAAAATAATAATGCACTACTATATTCATATACTATATCTATGTTTCTATCACTTGTTTTAAAATGGGCTAGAGAATATAACCAATGAATTACTTTTCTGCTCTTTGAAAAACAGTCGGGCAATAAATCTATAAACGGAATGCGGTTTCATATGTTCACACCGCATGGGTATGGGAAACATAACCAATTAATGACTTTCTCTGGAAAAACAATCAGCCAGTAAATGCAAAAACAAAATGTGGTGTCATATGTTGACATTGCACACCACACAGATGCATACTTTTAATGAGTCTGCTGTTTACCAAAGAGGACCAATTATTTTTACACTCATGCACATGCTGAAGTGATGATGTCACTTGTCTCTGATGATGGCAGGTCTCACGACATCGTGGCATGTTTTCCAGTTTCAGAACTTGGGGCAGTATTCTTACATGTCACCTCAAAGATGCAATATGTTAAGCTTTGATTGTTTGTGGTGCCGTACTTTTTTCTCCTTTAACCAACACTGTTCAGAAGATTGGTTGTACAACATGGAGAATCCGTTTGCCGTTTTAAATTGGAAAAGGTATTTTTTTTGCGGTAGGGTAATATAGGAAACCTACAGTGTTGTTCATGGTAGCCATTTTAGTTTTAGTTCTTATGCTAATTTGGAAAAATGTAGTCATCTTGAAATGTATTAGTCAGGACTTGAAAGTAACGCCATATTTTTTTCTCACACTCAGTACTGTGTGGGAGGCTGAATTGTATGAAGAATGCATCAAATACAATATGCTAAGTATGAATTCATTAAAGAGTGGAAACATAACTGCATCATGACAGTGTTTAATACATTAGGACATTAGGTGATTTGTAGGTATTACACCCGCTTAGTTTTTTTTCTTGGTGAGAACAAAAACTAAAATGGCTACACTTCTGTTATATTTTAAGTATATTTCATAGGTTAGTATGTTTTAAGGATGTATACACAACAATTCTCAGAGCCAGATTGTTATTTTTTTTGTCTCAGAGCTGATTGATGACATTCATTAATTGTGCACTTATTGTTGCCTTTACATAATTCAGGTGTGCTTATTATGTATCTGGGCTGATGAGATGTTTAACGAGCAATCCAGGCAATCATTTAAACTTTTTGTTGTGTTTGTTTTTCATAAATCCAATTTAAAAATGTATGAATTGTGTACAGGTGAAAGTTGAAAAGAATATTTTTCTGCTTGAAAAATTGTAGGCTACTTTCACTCTGCGGGTCAATTATAATTTTTCTTTCCCCATATGCAACATGTATCTGATTTATTTCATTCAATATAAACAGTCCATAACAGATTTTTCTTTATATCCAACCTGTGCCCTTCGTACGTGTATTATATATTATTGATAAAATATGCAGGTGTTTTTAATGTATATATATTTTTGAATTTACACATTCACATCTCAATGCACATATTTATCCAAGGTTGCAAATGCACACAGGAGGCAATGTAGAACAGAGATTCTTACATTTTTACGTAAACAACTTCAAATAGCATACTCTCATCCTAATCCTCTCATCTTTTGATTGATTTTACAATGAAACTCTTGCACTCACTAAGAGCCAGGAGTATGTATAAATTATTCATGGCTTCGAACTCCATTTTTATGGAGAATCTTTTCTGTCAATTCCATTTTCACAACCTCTTATCACCTATAATAGAAATACAAAAAGTATATAACCTCGTGTTTTGCAGTGAGACTCTTGAAAAGCCTTCGTGGCCTTGACAATTAAAGCAATCTTTTTCTTCTCTGACGTCCCCCTATGACCCTGTGTCCATTTTCTCTTTCTCAAGATACTAAAAGAATGTTGCTGGCATGCCAACCGTAGTGTGCGGTGAAATGGGCTCAGAGGAGCGTGCTTCAGTCATGTCACAGAAGATCTCTTTATCACGCAGCAACAGCAGCTCCTCATCCAAACATGACAGTCGGCAGGTAAAACAACACTACAAAATGTCTATCATGAACATCCACTTAGACGTTATCATTCTATGTCCGTGTTTCCCAACCTTTTTCGGGCTTGACACACATTTTGCATTGTAAATATCTTAAGGCACACATCAAACTGAAAATCATCTAGTAATTTAAAATGTCACCTATATTCACAATAAAAAGTCATTATTATCAGAGTTTTATCAACAGGAATCAAAGAAACAAAAAAAAGTTTCAATATTTTCACACAAACTTTACTTCCACAAAAGTCGATGCCCGTGAAACCGAACAACTTCCAGTTCAGGCTACATTGAAACTAAGCAACAAAACAACTTCTTGTAACATTACAATTAGAATTTTGTAATATTACAGTATGGACCTGTTGTTCGTCATCTTGTAATATTACTATTTTTTACGGAATATTTCTTCTTGGGGGGGGGCTCACAGTAGGAGACTTGGGTTCAAATCCAGGTCACGTACACCTGTGTGGAGTTTGCATGTTCTCCCCGGGCCTGCGTGGGTTTTCTCCAGGTACTCCAGTTTCCTCCCACATTCAAAAGACATGCATGGTAGGCTGATTGGACACTCTAAATTGCCCCTAGGTGTGAGTGTGGGCGTGAATGGCTATTCGTCTCCTTGTGCCCAGCGATTGGCTGGCCACCAATTCACGACGTCTGCCGCCCCTGGCCCAAAGTCAGCTGGGATAGGCTCCAGCACCCCCCGGGACCTTAGTGAGGATAAAGTGGTTCAGAAAATGAGATGAGATGAGATTTTTTCTTGGCAGATAATTTTCCGCGGCACACCTGACCATCACTGATGGCATACCATTGTGCCGCAGAAAATACAGCTCTGTTACAACTTCATTCATTCATTCATTTTCCGGACCCCTTATCCTAACAAGGGTCATGGGGGAGCTGGAACCTCTCCCAGCCAACAATGGGCAGCAGGCCAGGGACAGCCTGATTGGGTGGCCAGACAATTGCAGGACACAAGGAGATGGACAGGCATTTACGCTCACACTCATACCTAGGGGCAATTTAGAGTGTTCAACCAGCCAAGCATGCATGTTTTTGGGATGTAATAGGAAACCGGAGTACCCGGAGAAAATACAGCTCAAGCCTAGAGAGAACATACAAACTTCACACAGGAAGGAAGGTCCGGACCTGGGATTAACCCCAGTAACCTCTTTAAAAAATGAATTAAGAAAAAATGTATCTGTATCTCTGTCTGACAGTGTAAATCTTCAGTGTTGATATATCAATTTTCAGCTTGACCAATCTCTGCACTCTCTGCCCTGTCCCATCTCATATCATATCCTATGAATGATATTGACATTTTCAATCAAATCCAATCTACCGCTCAAGGCTCTACAAATGGCTGAGGTTATTGGCGTCACATTTGTGGTTGTTGCTCCTAGCAGTGCACTGTTAATTTTTCATGACCCACAATAGCTTTTCCATTTGTAAATAAAAGTGGAAGGTTGTTACTGCTGCAATGCTCATAGGTCATACTAGCAAGAAGAAGGTTGGTGCTCCAGGACACGTTTATGGCTCTGCATCCAAACACTTAATTAGCAAAGCTGGTGAGAATTACATGTCCACCATTGTCATCTCGTCTTGTATTGTGCGTCAATCCTGACGTGTCCCAAGTGTGTTTTGACCTTGAAAATAAGTGTCCAGTGTCTGTCAGACAGACAGTATGTCCAATGACTCACAGTGTGTCAGTGTCACTGAGGGATTTGGCACACCCTCTGATGGGAAAAAAGAACCAAGTCTTTGTTTTAATACTCCTTCATTGTTTATAAGTCTTTTAGACAGATTTGCTCCCATCCAACGACTTTGACTTTCAACATTGCAACAGTCATTTATTAAGAGTGTTCCACCTAACTCCGTAAATATGCTTTGACAAGGGGTTACAGTGTTGTAGATTTTACCTTGTGCAATGTCATTTTATTTCCAATAATTTGTGTCTAAACTGCAGGACAGCTGGGAAATTGTCGAAGGTCTGCGTGGTGGCTTTAGCAGTGTCGTTGAGCCGCAGAAACAGGAAAGCTATGTGCTGAAGAAAAGAAAATGGCCACTGAAGGGCTGGCATAAGGTATGCTGTCCTTCTCACCATACGTTTCCTGATGTTTTGCAACATTTGCAAGGTAATTTGGTCAGCCGTATCAATTATCAAGTTGAAGGAGTTGGTGCACAAATGAAGTTGAGTGTCATTGTTAATGTTACGCTCATCTATGTGCTATTCTTTTGAAAAATATTTTTTTCCTTGTGATATTAAGTGAATATCACCTCACGCGTTCTAATTTTAAAGTAATCTGCAGGCATTCTGTTTGAACACGTTTTTTTCAAGAAGTCATGAAAAAACAAGCTGAAAGGGGTATATTTCAGATTAAGTACATGTTAGAATTATTAGGTAATATTCTATATGTGTTGTAAGCATATAAAACATATAAAAATGTTGTTGACACTATTTATTAATGAGATTTTCTTTTTTCTCTCACAAAAACTAGAGCATTTTAATCTATAAAGACTAAGATGGCGGTTCAAAACAACAGTGCTTCACTGCTGTTACTTCGGCGCTACAGCAATTCTAATGCAGTCAGTTACGGTAACTTTGAAGTAATCCTAGCAGGCAGCGAGTAAACGTTAGTAATTTGTTTGACGCTGCCATTGTTTGCCATCTTTGTCCATTGTTCAATGTGTAGTGACAGGCAAAAGAAATGAATTATCTCTAACGTGTGCATTTAGCCCCTTGATCGATGAATTTATATTTAACTCCGTTAGTGCAATTGATAATGATAGACGTCCAATCATGTGACATCCAGTTGACCTTCTGCTATTTATGGAAATGAGTTGATCATTAGTTTTTTTACATTTAAAGTGGCAGCTAATGAACAAACATTCATTTGTTGTTAGCTCTCCCATTTCAAATGGTTTGGACATCTAGCGACGCTACTAGCAGGAAATTAATTATCAAATCTGATAAAGCATTGGAGTAATACAGTTAAAAATGAGAAATTCCTAAAATATTAAAAAGTCAAATTGATTTAAAAAAAATGTAAATATCTAATATAAAAGAAAACCAAATGTATATATTTCATTTTTGTCTGAATCAATAAATTGTGAAAAACTTTATATTAATAAATACTTCTTTAATAATTGTTTTATATTTTTATAAAAATAGTTATTCTTGATTAATTTTCAATATTTTCTTCTATTTCCTCTTAGTTGTTTTAGTGTAGTTATTTAGTTGCCCGAAGTTAGCTGGGATAGGCTCCAGCACCCCCACCACCCTGCCGATGACAAATAGTGTTGAAAATGAATAAATATTTTCTTCATTTATCTTTGGTTTATTTATCAATTAGTGGTTTTCTCATTTTTTGTTATATTTTTCAATGTATTTCTATATTTATTTTTTTCATTATTAATATTCTCATGTACTTTTGTATTCCTCCAAGGCTTTCTGATTTATTAAATCCTAAATTCAGGTATCAAGTTTTTAAGTATGTATTGTTCTCATACTATATACTTTTTTGTAACATTTGATTGTGTGAGGTTTTTCTACTGTAATGGGCATCAGCCTAATAAGTGTGGTGAAACCCTACCCGAGGTAGTCAAGAATTCCCCCCATTGAGAAGTCGTGTGTGACGTGTGTCGATGCTACACACACACACACACACGAGTGTTCCTCATGAACGCATCAGCCAATGGCCTGCTGGTTAATATGGCTACATGTGTTTAGTATTGATATTTTATTTTAGTGCTTTTCAATAGTCATTTGGCAATAAAATCTTCAGCAATAACCGCCGCTCTTCCAAAGAGTCATTGTTGAGAAACTGGATCATAGTTAGATGATAAACAAATAACGAGGGTGTATCTTTACTTTCTCAGTGTATTTTATTCGTACTCTCTTTAGAGATACTTTACGCTGGATAAGGGCATCCTGAAGTATGGCAAGAGCAATGCTGATGTGAGTACTTACTGGCTACAAAATTATATGGCCATGCATTTTTACAGCATGCGGTCTACCATTGTCTTCTTGTTGTACCTACTAAAGCTAGACTGACAACGGGCAATTAATTTAGTAGGGATTTTAAAATTTATGATCCAGTGTGTTTATAACATGTTTTGACTTGCAGATTGAGAAGGGGAAGCTTCACGGATGCATTGATGTAGGGCTCTCTGTTATGGCCATTAAGAAGAAAGCCAAGTGCATCGATCTTGATGCTGAGGAGAACATTTATCACCTGAAGGTAAACCAGAAGGCTAGTCAACAACCCCCCCCTCATGTCTAGGAAATGAGATCCCCCATCGCATTCCCATTATTTTCCTTGGAGGTAGACCATGTAGTTGCTTAACCAATTGTAGGGTGACGTTGGGTGTACCAAGTCTTCGTTTTTAGCTGTCACCTCATTGTCCAATGTGTGAATGTCTTGTGCAGATCAAGTCACAGGAGCTATTCGATGAATGGGTCTCCAAGCTGCGTCACCACCGGCTCTATCGGCAAAATGAGATTGCCATGTGTCACAATGAGAAGTCCTTCCACTTCCCGCGCTACCCCTCCCCCACGTCCCCCAGCTTTGCTGACAGCGCTCCAATTAGAAAGGTCTATCTCCCCGAATGAACTTTGTGGCTGTTGCCAAACATTCTTTTGTTTCTGCTTATATCCATTGTGCCCAATATTTAAGTTAAAAAATTATCCAGTGGTACCTCTACTTACGAAATTAATTCGTTCCAGAAGTGGTTTCGTGACTTCGGGATTTTTCATAGGTTTATAATTCGTTCCTTGATCTTTAATACTACCCCTAAACCCTTTTGAAAAATTATCCAAAGAATACCAATTTTGTATGAAATATGTATGGGAAAGTATGGATGTATGCAGAAAAGATAAGAAAATGAAAATAAAAGAAATGCAAATACATTTTCCAATAGGGTGGAGTTGTGAGTGGCAGCTGAGTAAACATACGTAAACACACAAGTTAGGCTTGGTGAAATATCGATGCAATGACAATTGCTTTGGACGACATATAATTTTCCTAAATGCGCAAAGCATAAGTAATCAAGCTTTTCCCTCGCACTGGGAATAACTAACTTTTTGGGAGCCCGTGATGAAAAACAAAGCATAAAGCTGCATTAAACACCCTAATAAAAACTCAAAAAACAACATATTAGAACTTTGTGAATGGGGGCGAAGGTACACGAATCACCAAAGTCCACCATAGTCCAAGAAAAATATGAATCTTTTCCCAGAAAAGAGCGCTTTGCTCCTCCGTTATAGCGCCCGCCTACAGTGCACTAACTTTGAGTCCAGCATCATGGAGACGCAGCTCACCTTTTGGCCAATGACAGGCCAGTGGAGTGTTGGGAGATAGCCAATGGGAGAGGAACTATATCGTGACAATTTTGAAATTAAATAAAGGATGCTACAAGAGGATGTTTGTACTTTTCAGATTCCGTGTTTTTTTATCCTGAGACAACATTTTCCCCTTAGGCCTTCTGTAATCTGAATATTTCATATGTGGAGACATCCATAAGTAGAGGTACCGCTGTGTTTGTAAAGCGTTCACAAAGAATTACTTGGGTGCGAACCTTCTACTTGTGTTTGTTTATGCAGTGCGCGCCTTTACGTCGCCAGTCCACCGTGCATTCAGGGGGAGTGTTCTCTTTCAGCTGCAACAGCCAAGCCAAGGTAACAGCCTGGCTGCAGTCATCTGACGACCTGGACAAGTGCTCCAAAGGTGAACACGCACAGCTGCTCATTGACAAATTTATCACGGCTTCCCCATCTCGAAACATATTTAAATTGGACGTTATTCTCCTTTTTTAATAGTCTGTGCTTCTACAAACGGTTTACACTTTGTGATAAAATCTCACTTCACTAACTTGTTTTCCGCTTTCTTTTTCTGAGAACTATTTCTCTCTTATCTCATTCCTTTTGACATGCCGGCTTTTTCTTTAAAGCTACTTTGTCAAGATGTAATACTATTCCTATCAAGTATTGATCAGTCGCTCTGTTTAATTGCCCAAAGAGACTTCTGTAGGAAGAGGACATTTTCTTGCCGCTAATTGAAATACAATAAAAACTCTGCTACAGTAGCTAAGATGCAATTTTGTAGGCTGCAGTTGTACTGCATCTGTGCTTTGCAGAGTTGAGTCTAGAGAGTGAACAGAAACAAAATAGATTTTTCTGCTCCAATAGTCTAATTGTCCAATAGTTGTACAAATAACAAATCAACAGTAGACGTGCGTTTTCTTTGGCGGGTCACATTAAACATCTCCAGCTTCTAAACAAGCATGGTGACTATTGTATAATTTTCACAGTAAGTACAAAAGTCAAACGCGTTCATGAGAATAAAAGGCTTTGACTATTTATCCTTATCTCTACAGATTTGTCAGTTTGTGAGGCGTACCTTCTTGAGCTGAGCCACCTTCTTCAGAGCATGGAGGTACTCCATCGTACCTATTCTGCGCCCTCCATCCAGGCTCTTCAGGTGGTATGTTTGGCAGATTTATTGTTTTGAAATAATACCGTGGGATTTAGTAAATGTGTGCCTTTTGAAGCACTACCCCATTGTTTTGGACTCTTTTTACTTTAAAAGGATTGACTAAATTACAAAAAAACTACAGTGAATTTCAATTGTATTCAATTCATTTTTTTCAAATATTTAGGAATAAATTACAACTTTATTATAATTTAACTCAATCTTTTAACGTACTATATTACCATTTTCCCTAAAATGTAAGTGCAGTGCCAATGCTCAAAATTTAATTTAGATTAGATTAGATAACTTTATTCATTCCGTATTCGGGAAATTTCATTGTCACAGTAGCAAGAGGATTAGAATACAGACACAGGAAAAGACTTTAGACATAAATAAATACATACATATATTTCTCTCTCTCTCTCTCGCTCTCTCTCTCTCTCTCTCTCTCTCTCTCTCTCTCTCTCCATATATATATATATATATATATATATATATATATATATATATATATATATACATACACACACACACATACATACATATAAATATACATACATATACATACATTACACAGATGCACATGTATTGGTGAATATGGTCTACTACGCTACACAAATGTCAACTAATTTCCTACCACTGACGGCAATATACGACCAATCCATTTGAACTAAAGAGACTTGTTATGAATGACACAATTTAGTGTCATAAATGGTGATTGACATCCAATCCATTTGTAGTAGGAGCGCTGGAAGCAGTTTTCCGCTGCCATCCTCTTGAAGTCAAAATGTGTTTGACGTCTAGCATCCTCCATGACAGCCTTTAAGTTAATATATCGGCCAAATGGTGGCCAACCATCACAATTTGCTGCTAACTCTCAAGCTTCCCCCTTTGTTACATTTTGTTGCTATTTATGGAACTTTTCAAATCTATTTTTATTAAACAAGGCTCCAGTTAAAAGGGCTGTATCCATTCAGTGTGTTATGATTGCTAGGCCTCTACATTTGACAGCCCTAAGAAAGAAAAGAGACTTCCGAGAAAGTGGCGCACAAAGAATTACAACAAAGATGTCAAAACAACCCTGCAAGTAGGTTGTCAAAAGCGCCCATTTTTAACGTCTTTGGTGAAAATCTATTGAATAATCTCTGCTTCTCTTGTAGGTTCCAAGCTGCATCTCCGGATCAGTCCGCCTCCACGCCTCGAACCCCAACCTCTCCACTGCTGCACTCGCCAATGACAAAACCGACCAAGAGTGTTTAGATTCTCCTTTTGATGTGGCCAAGCTGCAGGAGGATTTCTGCCGTGTCGCCACTAACCGTGAGTGACACTCCCAAGAGCCGCACTTTCCCATTACTCATATTTATTTAAACTTGAAACATAGTCCCTCTCTTTCCATGATTCACATGTAAAAATGTGTTTCCAGGCACTTAAGCTAAAGTCACCGAGTGAACTGGAATTCATATCCAATCCTTTCTGGTCTAAAGAAAGCACTTGACTTTAAACCGAACTGGCCAAAGTTCACAAAATTTAAGAAAAAAAATACAATATACTGTATTTTTCGGACTATAAATCGCACCTAATCGTTAAGTCCCCGTTTTGGGAGTCTTTTTGGCAATCTTTTTATTTAATCAGAAACCAAGAACAAACATTGGTTAACGTAGCAATAGTAAACTGAAGAAAAAATGGGCTATTAGACATCCGTTAACATTGCATAACTATAACCTAAAAAAACATAGCAGACTGTCCTGGCACTTGAGTATTAGTCGCAGACCCAGCCTAATATTCATTCATTTTCTGAACCATTTATCCTCACAAGGGTCGTTCTGGAGCCTATCCCAGCGAACTATGGGCACCAGGTAGGGAACAGCATGAATTGATGGCCAGCCAATCACACACACCCAGCCAACCTGTAAAAAAATGTGTGAGTTATAGTCCTGGAAGATACATTATACACCGCACCTGACGACAACTATGTTTTAAGGCAGGCTATTTACATAAAGAGATGCTACTTATGAATACTTGATTCATCAAATCATCTTTTTTTAATAGAATAAATACCCATCACAGTACAATTATTCAATTAAACGCCACAACTTGACCTTTAAAAAAACATCTAAATTTAATAAACAGCTCACTTACAAAGAAGAAAAAAAATATAATCCACTTTACCTTGCCTTGTAAGCTTGAAGCAGACAAAGTCATCAAAAATCCCCACCTTAGCATATAACAGTATAGTCAGGCTTAACGGCTTTCTTATACCACACTATGGCAAAACAAAACAAAGTCAGAGCACCTCGGGCTAGCATCAAACTTTTCTTCTATAATGGGATCAATCATCCTACGCAACAAAGTTCAATAATGTCCTCTGAGTGCTGGTTGGAAAATGGCTAATTGGCACTCAAATAAAGTCTTCTTGTCACAGCAAGCAGTAGATATCTATCCTTTTTAAATAGTTCTTTTTAGCGTTATATAGCATCAGATGTCCTGGTTATCTCTGACATCCCCAGAATTTTTAATGAAATCTGACGAAGCTTCTAGGACGCTTTGTCGGGGTTAGTTTTAGCTGACTAGTGCCATGAGATGGAAAAATATGTATTGTTTGCATATGTATTCTTTGGAAATATTTCTAATCATCCATGGTTGGACTTGAATTATTCTTCTGTAGTGGCCACAAGGGTCTTTTCTTGAAAAGGAACATATACTTGAAAATAACTAATTCTCATAAAATGGACATATAGAGCTATTACTAGCTGTATTTTGTAAAAATGTAACACTCCAATTTTGCTGTGTACCCAAAGTGTCATCACACCGCGCCGTGGAGCAAAAATGAAAACGTTTTTTTTAATGTATTTTATTTAATGGAGAAAAATTAAGGTTTTATGCTCTAAAAATATTTTTTTTCAAAAAGCCTTTTCATTATACGAGCCTCAGCATACAAATGAAGAGAAGAAATAAGCATCTTATAGTCCAAAAAATACACTTATTCCGGGTAAAAAAAAATACATTGGCAGTAAAGTGAAATGGGTGGCATCTTCATTTAAGCTTAAATGAAACAGCTTCATGATGTGAGTGGTATTTTAAAATAACTAATGAAGCACAATATCAGCAAAAAACATGCAAGTGAATTTAGTAATGACTCATTATGCTTCTTTTGAACAAGAAGATTGGTACAGCATGAGGCACCAGAAGAAAACATTAACAATCCAGAGGTTTCGTCTCTGTGTGTGAGATTGAGGATTTAAAAAAAAAAGGAAGTAGAGAGGATATTCAGGAAAATACTGTACTTTTGAATGTCGACAAAGGAATTGAATCATTGCTTCTACTTTTACTTGGCTTTTTTACACACACACCCAAGTATTTACACCATAATCTTTGGACTAAAAGTCGCTACTAAAAGTTACTACTTATTCTCCCTGCTTGGAATTCTGCGTATTAAAGTCAAAGAAATGCATTTTTTCTGGTCAAATTTGGAAGATTAGACTTATAGTTAGCGGCATCTAGTTATATGTTTACCACCAAATGTTTATATTATAACTTCTGTGGTATTATAGATTAGTGATAGACTATACAACAAGTTCAAAATGGAACCTAATGGTCGGTCCCCTGAGGACCCACAGAAGCTTAAAATGCTCATTGTTGCGTTTATTGAGCAACAAATCGAATGGATTCAGCACGTTATTGTAGTACCTGCCGTCATGGTGCAATGGGACATGGCTCTCTCCGGCTGTTAAATCAATCATCACATTTTCCTTAGTTGCTCCTAAGTGAAAACTTTCTTTGCAATTGCAGCAAATATTTAAGTCATTAGAAATAGTGCCTCCTCTGGGGGTGATTATTCATCTGTCATGCTAAGTCTCTGTTGTTATCAAAAGGCTTCCAATTTTCAATCACAGCCTGCGTTCTCCCCTCTTCAGTGCACACCACCATGAAGTCAGCCCTGAGTTCACTCACCTCAGAGAAGGAGCGATTAAAGCAATGCATGGACCAAGAAAGCTGTCCCCCCACTTCCCCACAGGTGGTCGGTTTGAAGAACGCCCTGACAACGGTACGTGAGCTGTTTCCGTTTTTCATAGCTCTCAAGTCTCATTGAGGGTTAGCCAGCGGAGGGTCACCCGCCCACCTGCCTTAGACTTGAGTCACTGGTGCTTTCCACTCAGACTCCTTCCCCTCTTTCCACTGTGAACATTGATCGTCACACCGACACAGTGGACTTGGGCGCTTTTGACTCCGACACATTTCTTTGACAATAATAGCCTTCTGTCTGTAAGCGCCTAATGACTCAGTCAACCTACGCGAGCGACCACACAGCGTGGCAATAATGGGCCGGTCTTGTCTTCTCCTCTGCATTGTCGGGGCTTCCTGTCGCCAATGATAATATTTAGCACAATCCAAAATGATTGTCATGCCGTGTGCCACATAATTAATTTAACCAGAACGGCACACTGTAGAGCACTTCATGGATAATTACCTTCTGCTCGTGCATCTATTTCTTTTTACTATGATTAATTATTCACAGTAAAATTTGATGAAGCAATAAATATAACTACAAATACAAGAATATTGAAATTGGGGCCCACCTGTCGTTTGTTATGAAACCTTTTGTCACTCGCAATAAATTCTCAACTCAATTCACTATTTTACCATGCTATTATGCACAGTTCATGTAATTATTAACTTAACATACAGTAAGCAGTTAAACATTTCAGAATTTTTTTCGGGAGTAAAAAATGTCATATCCACCAAAGGAGTTTTCAATAGTTCAAAAAGTATTCATTATTCCAAATACTTAAAAAGTGGTTCAGACTTTGAAGAAGAATATTTGGCAACTCATTTCAAATCAACTCTCAGGGTACCATTGTGCGTTTAAATGGTATTTACATATATTGGTTGTTATTTTTCAGGCTCTCACCCAGAACTCAGAGTTGCGCGAGCGCCTTTGCAAGATTCACGCAGATTCTCACATCGTAGAATCAACACTACTCAATCTCAGTGCCTCTGTGCAGGTGCGTATGTGAGGAATGTGGCAACTTTCCCCACGACGACCATGCTACCAGCATAATGATAATTCCCCTCCCTGTTTTCCTCCCACATCCTGAACCAGTCTTTTTTTTCCTCATCATCACGCAGCGTGTCGCTCTTCACTCACCCCCTCGTTAATGACGATAAAGAGCCGTTTAAAAAAAAAAAGAACACATCTCAGTATTGGCAATGAAAGCCATGTGTTTCGTGTACTCACACAGCTGCTGTCATATGGCACTTTTATCTCATCTGCAAATTTTGTTAACTAATTAATTGCTCATTTGTTAAATCCACACAATTCATACGTATCCTCTGGGATTATCTACGGTGAAATTAGAAGTCTAGCTTTCTCAAACAAAAAATATATTTTCTTGGATATGTGACAGTCACAATTGAATTATTCAGGTCCAAATTAGCTTTAAGTGATCTATTAATATTACAATAGTCTTTTCCCTGCTGTTTATATACACCATCCAAAAGAGAGATATACTTTAAGACAGGGGTCGGGAACCTTTTTGAAAGAGAGCCATAAAAAATCATATTTTCTAATGTTATTTCTTGAGAGCCATTCTCAGAATTGAAAAGTAAAAATACATGAAAATGTGTGATTTTTTTTGGTCATTTCACCACTTTTAAAGTACAAAAAGTCTGAATTCTTTTGACAACATTGTTATACTGTTGCTAATAAATCAGTATCAATGATATCATGCATGCAGAAGAGTAATGAAACACCAAATTATGATTAAAGTGGTGGTAGAGGTACTGTCAACGCCACAGTGACGCTCCTATTAGTGCGTTCGGGACTCAACTCTATCACCAGTGATTTCCATATTTTACCTCACAGGTTAGTGGAGAGCCCTATGCACCCATGGAAAGAGCCACATATGGCTCCCGAGCCATAGGTTCCCTACCCCTGCTTTAAGCTAAACTCCATTGTTAAAAGACTTAGAGCCAGATATTAAATTTAGAAATGCTATTATTCCCCCCTAATATCACCTCAGTGGTTCATTGGTGTTCTGATTCAGATTCTGGTAGTTATAATGAGCACTCGCCATCATTAACACATTGTTATTAAACCGTTGTGGCCAATACTGCTCCCTTCCCTGACCCGCTCCTGAGTAGGCAGACTTCTTTTTTATTGTTTTTTTTTTAAATGTGGATGTTGTGTGTCCTAGAAACAAGAGGAGGCTGCATGTCAATCTCATTCCTTGGTGCATCAAGAGTCCAATGAGAGCAGAGCCTCCATCACAGAGTCGCTGTCTGAGTTTTTTGACGCACAGGAGGTTCTTTTGTCCAATAGTTCCTCTGAAAATGAGGTGAATGGTGGGCTTGGACCCAAATGTCAACACCAAAGAGTGAAGGGTGAAATGTTCTAAAAGATCTAGTACATACATATTTTTAAACAGAACCTTTTATTTTATTTTTTTTACAGCTTTTTGACACCAGAAACTACCCACCAGAACATGTTAAAAATGTTTTGGAGAACCTACTGTCACAATGCTTGTCTTTATTGCTCAAAGAGCCGTACTGTGAAAATGAAAGTCAATTACTTTCATCTAAAAATAGTTTTACATTCTAGCTCCTCAGGGATACAATTTCCCAAAAAATGTGACAGCATGCTAAAAAAAACTGCCCTTGCTTTTATCACAGGTGCTTTTCATATTTGTCTTATCTCAATTGTTCAAAGTTTGGATGTTTGTTGGGTTTTTTTAGCTTTCAGAAGATGACTCCTACATCAGCGACGTCAGTGACAACATTTCCATGGACAACTTCAGCAATGAAACAGAAACTATACGACCAAACTCAGGTAAATTACATACAGAAAGGGCTTAAACACAGATATGAAAACAAAAAAGAACAAATCCATCCCAGTTTGTCACGTTTTGGGTTTTGTCAGCTTCCGAAGAGCACGGCGCCGTCCTGTACCGCCGTAGATCTCGTCTGCCGTCGCCCAGCCCCAGTGGCAGCACCATCAGCCTGTGGAACATCCTCAAGAACAACATCGGCAAAGACCTGTCCAAAGTGGCCATGCCGGTGCACCTCAATGAACCGCTTAACACCTTGCAGAGGTTGTGTGAGGAGCTGGAGTACAGCGAGCTACTTGACCAGGCTGCTGGCACGCAGGATCCATTGGAACGCATGGTTAGAGGATTGATTTAGTGCTCCGGTTAAAGCAGTTGAAGGCTGTCAAAGGTCGTTCTTACGGGTCTTTCTTCATCCGCCCATTGTCATCCAAGAGATCTAGTGTCGAAATGTCACAAAACTACATAAAGCACACCAAAATAGTGCTGAGCTGTTCTCAATTTACTCTCAAATCATAAATGGAGTGGTTAGCATGTCCGCCTCACAGTTCTGAGATCTAGAGTTCAATCCCGTGTCCCAGCCTTCCTTTGTCAAGTTGTCATCTTTTCCTTGTGCTCGTGTGGGTTTATTTCTGGGTACTCCAGTTTCCGCCCACAAACCCAGAACCTACATACATGAAAGGCTGATTGTCCACTTCAAATTGTCCCTAGGTTTGAGTTTGCGTAAATGGTTGTTTGTCTCCTTGTCCCCTGTGATGACTGGCAACTAAATCAGGGTTACACCATAGTTATCTGGGATAAGCTCCAGCACCCCCCGTGACACTCATGGGGAGAAGTGGTACAGAAGATGAATTGCTCCAAATTCCACTGGAAGAGCATGTAAACAGTGGGGAAGTTTCAAGGTCTTCTACCTCTTCAAAGAAGGACAAACAAAAAACATCTGGACCATTAAAAAAAGTACCATAAAATTAAAAGGAAAACATTTAAAATATGATTAAATCGATATTTAGTGTTCCATTTAATTTAGTTTAATTGGCGCATCATCAGTTCACATCAGCAACTACTGTTTATTTTTCTTCATCCTGTAAGCATATCATCCAAAAAGAATTTTCAACATCCTAATCTGTGTGCACACCAGCCAGGTTTTACTCTACTCGCGTGACAATATCCTTTTCAAAGACAATATAATCTTGAGCTGAAGGGCAATAGGTGGCCTGGTGACCAACGATGCGTGTCCCGTGCGACTCGATGTCATCTTTTTAATCAAATAGGCCCCGCCTCCCAATGTCATGCGAGGAATGTTCACGCCATGAGAAGATGACTTTGGTTTATCTTCCTGTCAGAGATATAAGCAACAATGAAGAAGCAGCCAATCCAGAAGGACACAGAAAGAAAGAAAAAAATAGAATGACAGGAATATACTTTCAATATTACAAAATAAAAGTTGCAATGTTACGAGATCAAAGTCCTACATTGTAAAACTATACGAAAAAAGTCATAATATTTCTCGGTAAAAGTTGTACTATTGCAAGAACAAATTCATATATTGCAATATTACCATCCTAAGTTGTAATATAACAAAATAATAATATTACAAGATTAGTGTTGCTAAAATACATCTTTTCATAATATTAGAAGAAGTAATGTAACGTAAACATGGAAAACGAAATGTGAACAGGAATGCATGAAAGACCTTTTTATCCCTGTTTTTTTCCCCAAAAAAATCGCAATGGTTCAATTTTGATGTGAATGCAACCTCACAAGACCTGATTAGACATCTACATCTACATATACATTGATTACTATGTTGTAGTAATAAGCCCGCCCACCAAATTTTACAAGGAAAACCACATTTCATCATATATAAACCACACATAAGCCTCATATGCCCACATTGTAATATGGGATATTTACAACAAAAGACTTGCACCTCGTTATCTTATAAGGATTCTGTACACTGGACTATAAACCGCAGCGTTCCAAGCATGGGGAAAAAGTCCTATCTTATTGTGAGAAATTTACATCATATCATTCTGTCTTTCAGCAATGTTGCTGACACCGATGAAACACAAACATCAATTATTTAATAATTATCACTGGCCTATGGTGCTACATACATTTTCAACCTAAAGGGTAAACGTTTCAACTGTTTTATTCTGTTGCGCATTATAGGTAATAAGAAAAATATCGATCACAATTTGTTTTGTCCATAACTCCACCACTCATATTTTATGGCTCATGACCTTGAGCCCCAATTTTGTTTGTGTGTTTAGGTCTTCATTGCTACATTTGTGGTGTCTGGTTACGCATCCAGCTTCTACAGAACTGGCGGGAAGCCTTTCAATCCCGTCCTTGGAGAGACTTACGAATGTGATCGGCCAGATAAAGGTTTCCAGTTCATAGCAGAGCAGGTAAGCTTGGTGCACTAAATATGTAAATATACAGTATGAGTTGAATATGATCTTCTGGTGACATCCAGAAACAAAATGGCCGCTATATTGCACTTGGATTTACTAGTCGTAATTTGTTATCTACATCAACAGGTTAGCCATCATCCACCAATCTCAACTTGCCATGCTCAGTCGAAAAACTTTATCTACTGGCAAGGTGTGTGAAGAACCAGTTAGTTGATTCCATGCTTGAAGTTTTTCCAAGATGTTCATTCATTTTGCAGACGTAAGGTGTAAGAACAAGTTTTGGGGGAAATCGATGGAGATTGTGCCCGTAGGCAGCACACACATTACTTTGCCTGGGTGAGGTTTTTTTTCACGTGGAACCGTAATACAAGCGTTACATGGCAAGTCTTTCTGAAGCATCCTTGTCATCATTGCTGCAGGTCCGGAGACCACTACGAGTGGAACAAGGTGACGTCATGCATTCACAACATCCTGAGCGGACAACGCTGGATCGAGCATTACGGCGAGATCACTATCAGAAACTCCAGCAGCGACGCCTGCCAGTGCAAGATCACGTTTGTCAAGGTGACCCGAGTCTGCGGACTATCTAATCTTTCTATTTTACTCGAGAATGTCTTTTTTATTGAAATGACTGCAGAAAAATAGCAGTCTCAGGCTGTGATTTTGGTGTCTTGGGAACTTAACGGACTAAATCCATCTGTTAATAGTACCCTATATTTAAAAAAAAAGCAAAAGATTAAGTATAGTGCTTTTTTTCTCCTAGCAGAATAGCATATTTGCATATTTAAACATGGACACTGTCTTTTTTGTCATTAGTGAGATGTTTATGTTGGTGCGATTTCAAATCCAGAATCCTCCAATGGGTTTTATATTGTCTAATGACTCCAGGTCTAGGACTTTTTATGTCTCAATGACCTTTGCTCACAGTTGGTGTTCTTCACTGACATGCAGCAAAGAAGCTCATATGCTGTTTTGGAGGTTTGATGTATGGAAGCCTATACTGATCTGAGAAGGTTAATTACTTTAGGAGTTCTCATTTGAAAGGTCCCCTAAAGGTAGGCGAGTCCAGGAAAAAAACAGATTTATTCCGAACCACCTCGCATTAAATATACCGGACATGCATTACAAGACATGGTGAAGAGCCAAAGAAGACATTACCATGAGGTCCTGGATGATAGAGTGTGATCTATTATTGGAAAGAATTACCTTTCATTTTGATGAATGTTCTTCCTTGTGACAGTCCAAATGGAACTCCAGTGTGAACGAGGTGGAAGGGACCGTCATGGATCAGAAGGGGAATGTGCTCCAGAGGCTTTTTGGGAAGTGGCACGAAGCAGTTTACTGCGGGGACCCGCCATCGGCAACATGCATCTGGAGAGCAAGTAGGACCGTTTCGTTTCTTGAGGAATTGCACAATATGAGAACATTAACTTCTCTATAGTAGGGTAGGATATGTCATAGTATTGCGCAATGCAGTATAGCATAGCATAGCATCATATATATTATAGCATAGCATACCTGTCAACTTATAAGTTTTTCCCGGATTTGATATGTTTTTTTTATTTCAAATTGTGCACGCCGTATAACAACTTTTGACCAGGATTTTTTTAAGTAAGTTTTTTGTAAATCTGATCTCGTTTTAGCCATTTCGGCTCTATTCCGGATCGTCTCGGTCACTGGTAGCAGACAAAAACGCCATCGTTGATTGCTAATGTTGTCGTGCTTTGAGCATGATATATCACGTTTTTCACTATATAAATATAGTGCGTCAGCAAACAATGTACCCAGACAATCAAGCTGTCATCGTCTTACAGCGACATCCACAGAATCTTGAATTTAGTGCATACTGATTGGGCACCCTGTCCTCTTTGTAGAAAATTTTAGACTTAAGTGCACCAGATATAACTAAAAATGTGTTGCGTTGCATTTGTACGGGTTTTTATCGCTTACTAAGGGGAATCGCAATCATGTATAAGGGGCGCAATTGGCCGAGGTTGACAGGTATGGCATAGTATCATATCATGTATAGTTACACATTTTATGCTTCTATATGCAGATGCCATGCCACTAGACCACGAGCAGTACTTCGGCTTCACCAAGTTTGCCATTGAGTTGAACGAGCTGGACACTTCCCTTAAACCACTCCTGCCTCCAACTGACACCAGATTACGTGTGGACCAAAGGTGGGACACACACAAAGAAAAATCCCTTCAGTAGACAATCTCATGTGACAGACTCCTCAATAGGAAAGAGTAGAAGAGTAGCTGCCTCTGTCACGTTTTAGAATTGATCCGAAGTTAATTTAAACCCACGTTTGCTGTTTTTAAAATAGACAAGTCAATGCAGGGGCGGCCCGTCGGATGAGTGGTTAACGCGTCGGCCTCACAGTGGGAGACCTGGGTTCAAATCCAGGTCGGTCTACCTGTGTGGAGTTTGCATGTTCTCCCCGGGGCTGTGTGGGTTTCCTCCGGGTACTGCGATTTCTTCCCACATTCCAAAAACATGCATAGTAGGCGGATTGGACACTAAATTGCCTCGAGGTATGAGTGTGAGCGTGAATGGTTGTTAGTCTTCTTGTGCCCTGCGATTGGCTGGCCACCAATCCTGTGTCTCCCCCGCCTCTGGCCCGCAGTCAGCTGGGATACTCTCCAGCACCCCCCGTGTCCCCAGTGAGAATAAAGCGGTTCAGAAAATGAGATGAGAGATGATACGAGAAGTCAAAACAGAAAGTCCTTTGCCAAGTGACATCGTAATTGTGATTAAACATTGTGTGATCTTGAAAAGCTTATACAGCGACATTTTTTTTATTAACAACTATTCATAATAACACAACTGTATATGTATTGGTTTCCCACAAGCTATTGTTCAATAGCCCAAGGCCAACCATCATATTTTTTTGCAAAAAGCCATAGTACGTCTATCTTATACGCACAATGACGACGCTCTACATTTACATTCACAGCTATAGTAAATTAAAATCTTCAATAAAGACATTGTTTCCCCCTAATTGGTGGAAGAATACACAAGCATCTAAGATTTCAACTCCTAACCCCAGAATTGTGAGCTCTACATGTTAACCACCAGGTGACCTTATTGTCACAACTAAAGTAAATAAAAAAATCCAATAATTAACAAAGAAAAAAAATCACTCAACATTTTGTATTGGAATTGCAGTGCTGCGCAAAGATATCTCAACTTTGTTGACTGAACATTGTGCATCGAAACGACCTCCATTTTGTAAGACAATGCCAATTGAGGCATCTACTCTTGTTTAACAGTCACGCATGGCAACTTTCACATTTAAACAGGTGTTTATTCCTCATTTGCATGTAAATGATGTCGGTTCTGCGTGGTATGCAGATTGCTGGAGGAGGGAAAGCTCGAGGCTGCTGAAGAGCAGAAGCAAAAGATTGAACAGCTGCAAAGAGAAAGAAGGCGAGTTCTTGAGGAGAGCAACGCCACACATCAACCCAAATTTTTCAGGTAGTCTTTCTGTAGTATTTTCCCGTATAGATGGATACCAATTGGAACGAGACCATTTTGCAATCTGGAATAGCTCCTTATCCTCTCACAGTGCATTATATCTGTTTTTTTGTCTTCATTCACGCTTAGAAAGTCAAAGGACGACACGTGGGTGAGCAACGGCACTTACTGGGAGTTGAGGAGCAATCCTGGCTTTGCCCGTTTAGATTTCCCGACCTTGTGGTGACATGAAGTGAAACACATTTGCAGGAAGAATTCCAGTGGAAACATCCTCATTTAGCGCCAACCTTCTTCAATGTTATTGCCTTAACAACAAGTGCTTATCTACGTTGTGTAAATATGTTATGCACCCCGAGAATGTTGATCAATATACAGTGAGTCTAATTTGGAGTAATGTGAAAAGGATGATGCGTTTCACCTCATGACAAGATGCTGATGAACTGGTACCTCATCAAAATGATTGAGTGGCACATCATCCTGTCATTTATAGACAATCTCTACCTCAGAGATACAGTAGCCTTGTTATGCCATTGATGAACATTAACATCCAATATTTACTCTGCACACGCCTGATGCCTTATTGGTGATACTTTTATTTCATGCTTTTTTTGGTACATGTTTTTAAAACTTTTGTCTGTATGGTGCTCTGAAGATGAAACAGATTTGTACTGAAATTCATTGTTATTAACCAAGAGGTGGTTGACATTGACTACATAGACGTCCAATCCTTTTTTGAAAAATGGATTGGATGGCTATTGCCGTTAATTGGATTGTCATTGTCAACGACGGGCAATGAGTTCAATGGTAGTATTTTAATTAAGGAAAAAATACTCCAATGTTTTAGTCATTTTTTATTTATCATGTTTGTTTTTATCCTACATTTTATTAATGTATAATTTCAGCTATTCATTATTATAACATCAAATAGTCCCTAGCCCTTTAAGGGTTAGTAATTTATATCAAGAGTACGAATTATTCAAGTGGAATTTGTGAATGATGTAATTGAGAAGAGCTGGCCAGTAACAAAACATCACTACTGATTCATTTGCCCATCAAATTCAATGCGCAGTCTAAGGTGAGGTGGCAAATAAATGCTGCGATGCTTCCCTCTTGTGGAGTTTTATTATATGGGGGTCCATTTTGTGTTGCAAAAAGTACAGGACGTTTAAAAGCCCTCTATTAAATAGGCATTTTTTTAAAGACGGACACATTTTGTACTGGAATCAAAACTGTACAATGTTCTTGTACAATGTTGCATTTCAATCAGAAACGATAATGGCAAACAAATTGCACGTTATTGTTCGCAATGACCATGTTAAAAAATATAGCGCTTCGGCAGGAGAACTGCTTTCTCAACATAGCAGCACATTGACAAATGTATTTAATTAACAGTATCCACGAACACGATTGTGCACTGATGTGGGAGGGCGGGACTTCCGTTGTAAACACACTTAATACAATAACTTTTCATGGCCCCGAGACGTCTTTTAAAAAGGGGAAAATCTCGCCATAACACTTGAAAATTGTAATGACTATATAGTTTAAATTTAAAAAAAAAATCATTTTTCTTGAATGTCGAAATCTAAGAACCATCAACCATTTAATGAATAATTAAAGTGCCAATCGGACATAATGCTCCTGGTCGCATAATCACAACATTGTGTGTGTGTGTTTATTTGATTTGATTCAAATTATCTGTATGGAATTATTAATATAATTTTTTCATATTTACTTTACTTTTCAAAACGTGCTGTTTTTCTGGTGCTTCCGGGGTGTGTCTTATTGTGACAGGAAACCTTTTGTTCGGTGTTGAAAATGTTTGTTGGCGTCTCGTTTGCTTAAAGTAAGTCATTTTTTATCACGATTTTTGGGTAAATAGTCGTTCTTTTTGCTGCTCGCTGCTACGCAATGTTCTCGTGAACGGCTGAAAAATATCTTATTTGCCTTTGTTCGCGTGCAGATATCTTTAAAAAAAAATGTTTATTATAGGACGTGGGGCAACTAACTGTAATTGACTGATAGACGAACCAGGTCGACTCGAATGCACTGATTTTATATTGATTACTCATTAACTTTGGCGTATTAGCACTAACAAACCGTGAAACTAGATAAGAGAAAATGATAAAACCTATTTTCACCTTTTTAAAAAATCAACACTTTTAGGGCTGTGGTCCCCAACCACTGGTCCCTGGACCGGTACTGGTCCGCGAGCCACCTGGTGCCGGTCCGTCAGAGTAATAACTATTAACATTTACAATCCCGCCCTCCTACCTGAAATGATAAAACTTATTATAATGAGAATGAATAATTACTATTATTCTTAGGACTTGTTTTCTGTTGTTGTTTTGCCGTTGTGGACGTCGTTCGTGCACCGATCCCACCGCCACACAATTTTGTCACAAGTAGTCGCCCTCTCCATTCTCCTCGAGAAAATAGACAGCTTTACCGGTCCGCGGTGAGAAAAAGGTTGGCCCCCCCGCTGTACTAGGGTACTCATTTAACTCACTGGCTATCATTGACGGCGAGAGCCGTCCAATCCATTTTGATTCCCAGTCAAAAATGATCGGCTGTCTTTGGCCATCAATGGCACTGAAACACGATCATTTGATGTCTTTCACCGTCAATGGCAGTGAATGTGGAAAAAAAATACATGTACTAATCCTTATAAAGGATCTTACAAGGCTTTGATTTTCACTTTTATATTACTTAAATTTGAAATGGCACTGCATTCCATGAAATTGTGTCTTGAACTTTCTGGCATATTTTCGTGGGTTTGGTTGTGAAATTAGCCCCCAAATTGTCATTAATTTCAGTTTTAAGTTGTCTTCAAAGTCTTACAATTCACTTAAGGAGGACTGGCAGGGATTGTATACATTGATTTGAATGCTTTTATTGTCATTATACAAGTATAATAACAATGAATAATGAATAAATAATCAATAAATAAGTTGGTCAAGTAAGTAAAAAATGGATTACTAGATCGCAGTCAAAGTCATTGAAACATGATCATTGACCATCAATTGATTTGATGTCTTATCGCCGCCACTAGTAAACCCTGAGTTAAGTTCCTTTCACTGTGAAGGCGTGTCTGGACGGTGGATCATTTGCCTCGCTGACCTCCTTTGGACGGGGAGATGTTTGCAACAGCCACCAGGAACTTTGTGGACGAGGTGGACCGGGGCGGCTTGTTGATCCCAGTGAGAAGCCTCAACGACTCCATCGCTCTGCTCACCGTGGTGGTGAGCCAAAAAGGCTTCTGGTTCTGGCAGAAGCCCAAACATGTTCCGACTGACTTCACCCTCAATGACATCCTGACAGGAGACATACCAATCACTCCAGGTGAACAAAGCACTCTGTAGTTGTGTAAAAATTTCATATTATGCCTTGAATATTGGTATCCAAAACTTTGACCTCTATAGACAACCTCCGTTTTCATTTTATCGGTTCCATTCGTCAGCTGTGAATTCTTTTCCAATACCACAAAAAGTTGCTGCACTTGTAGATTGCACTTTTACAAAAAAAATAGGAGGTGGATAAGGCACTATTAATTGTGACAACATGACAAAAGTCTTACTTTTTTATCGGACTATTTCACACACCAACATCCATCTCAATGTTTCCAAAACCAAAAAAAAGTTGCTACATTTTCTCTTCACCATTTCCCCCAAAAATGAATACTAGGAAAAGTTGCAAAAATAATTGTGGCAATGTAATAAAAGTCATACTTGGCATTTCAAGAGGCATAACACAGAATGAGTTTAACCAAAGTGGTGATAACATATGTTCCAATTCTTTACGCATGCTTTATTTTCACCAAATAATGTGAGACCTTTTATTACATTACATTAGATTACATTACATTGAATTACATTACATTACATTAGATTACATTATACATTACATTGCATTTCATTACATTACATTACTACATTAGATTACTACATTACTGCATTACTGTATTACATTACTACATTAGATTACTGCATTACTGTATTACATTACTACATTAGATTACTGCATTACTGCATTACATTACTACATTAGATTACTACATTGCTGCATTACATTACTACATTAGATTACTACATTAGATTACTACATTCCTGCATTACTGCATTACATTACTACATTACATTAGATTAACCTTTATTCATCCCATATTCGGGAAATTCAGTTTCTAGCAGTAGCAAGACAGACACAGAAAAAGACAATGTAGACCTAGAAAAACTGGAACCACATAGGAAGCCCACACATGGTTGGGACCTTCTGTAGAAAATTTGCAGAATCACTCTCACTAGTCTGTAGCTGATCATCAGGACCGGTAGCCTTCGTGGCCTGAATGATTAAAAAAAAAATCCGGGACTAGCATAAAGAAACAACTTTAAAAAACAACTATTTAAAAAAACAACTGGGAACTCTTTTCACTTGTGACTTGTGTGTATCCGATTTATTTTTTATTCATTTAACGTATTCTTTTAACCTACTTAAGTAATGTTGCTTATGTGTCTTTAGTTTTATCAGAGACGGACTTCATCAAATACAATGGGATATATGGTGACAGCATTCAAGGGTCAATGGATGCTACGTTTATCCACTCAAACATGAACGCAGCGGGCAAAGACTCATCCAAACTGGAGTTATCATTCGGCAGTTTGAAGAAAGATGAAGTGGATGTGCGCCAGCTACTGCGAGACACTAAAAACAGGTTTCCTTCCTTCTTAAATGTCCTTTCGGTCCAAAAAATGCTATCATGTCTGCTTTCAAAAGTCATCCAAACTGTTTTAAACAGGAAAAAAATAGGGAATATTCATTGTGCTTTGCAATTGACCGAGAAAGGCTCCGGCAATGAATTTTCGAAGTTATGGTACTATTGTGTTTTTGACCACCCCCAACCCCCTCCCAGTGTTTTGGACATGTCCCACAGTCTGATCAAGCAGACCCAGAAGAAGCGGCAGGTTTTCGGTCTGGTCAAAGAACGCATTGTGACCAGCCAACCTTGTAGCGTCACCGAGGAGGTACAGCAGGCGGACCAGTGCGGCGGGACGCTCGGCTTCTGCGGGCCCAAAAGTCCAAAGGTCCAGCTAAAACTCATCGCACGCACCTTTATGACCGTAGTTTCTCTTTATTTACCTGTTACGGCTTGTGAAATATTGATAAAAGTGCCTCTTCAGAAACATTTAAGTCGAAACAGGCTGCAAAGTTAAAAGCTCCAAAAGTTATACAGTCATAACTCTACTTACGAAATTAGTTGGTTGTAGAACTTTTTTCGGAACTTGAAAATTTCGTAAGTAGGGGTGTACTTTAAATTCTCAAATTCGTTCCACGGTCCTCACACAACTACCAACTAAAGCATTTAAAATTGGTCAAAGTGCCCAAATTTTGTATGAAAGATGTGAGAAACACACAAAAATGAGAGAAAATAATAAGACAATTATTTATTAATGTCTTGAAATGAATATAATGGCCAAAAATCCCTGTGAAAATGTGCCTGGCGCCGCTGAAATAGTTCCCTCTGTGGCCGTTATATTAGGAGATGTAATACTCGTGTTTGTCCACCAGATTGAGGCAAAACCCCATTCTACCAGGGCCTAAAGCAGGGGTCGGGAACCTTTTTGACAGAGAGAGCCATAAACAATTCCTATTTTCTAATGTTATTTTTTGAGAGCCATTCTCAGAATTGAAAAGTAAAAATACATGAAAATGTGTGATTCATTTTTTGGTCATTTCACCACTTTTGAAGTACAAAAAGTCTCCAAATTCTCTTGACAGCATTGTTATGCTGCTAATAAATCAGTATCAATGATATCATGCATGCAGAAGAGTAATAAAAAAACAAAATTATGATTAAAGTGGTGGTAGAGGTACTGTCAACGCCACAGTGACGCTCCTATTAGTGCGTTCGGGACTCAACTCTATCACCAGTGATTTCCATATTTTACCTCACAGGTTAGTGGAGAGCCCTATGCACCCATGGAAAGAGCCACATATGGCTCCCGAGCCATAGGTTCCCTACCCCTGGCCTAAAGCGATCCACTTTGTAGTACATACTACATACATTTTAGACTTTTACATGTGCCCTGAGTGTGTGTGAAAATATGTGCCTCGTTGCATTCGTACGGTTTTAATCGCTTAATAAGGGGAATTGCAATCATTAATAGGGGGAGCATTTAGCCGAGGTGGACAGATATGTAAGATAGAATCTTGAAACATGGATAGTTGTTGTGAGAGAGCCAATTGAATTGAATTGATTGCTTTTTTGTCATTATATGAAATAGAATGACAGCCCAGTAGAAGGTATTATATTTTCAAAATAAATTATTTCGCTGGTGTGACTTAGTACAAGTACAAAATGTCATATATTGAGTTGATGTTTTTGAAGGGCTCCTTCAAAAACATTGAGAAATGATGGACATAATATTTTCAAAATAAATTAATGGATAAGGAAATGCATTTAGTCCTTTTTGGGGGATTTTGTAACTTTGATGTTTTTTGTATCTCGAGTCTCTCATTTGCATATAAAATTTTCATACCTAGAGGCATTCGAAGTACAGGTATGACTGTACAAGTCAAATTCTACAACAATTTTTGTGGAATTCCACCAGCACCACAACAAATTGTGTTCATTTTGAGGTTGCGCTATATATATTTACACCACTTGACCTACTTTGTTGTTTCATCACGTTTTCACATTTGTGTTTGCAGGTTTCTCTGAAAGATAATGGCAGCCTGAGCAAAGACAGCAACGTTACCATGGAGATTCCCACTAACACCACCATTGCTTATGCTCTCATTGACCTCGAGGTGAAGCACGATGGTCACTATGGTGAGAAGACAGAATTAAAATTCCATGTTTTTGTTCTTCCTACACTGTGCGTCATATACACAGTGATCTGACTGTATATGAGCTTGACTTTTGGAATAGGACTGAAAGAGAAGTGGATCTGATATTTGAATGAATTAGGATTTGAAATGGCTGTGTTTCCACAGAGCTATGTTTGATGTCCAACAAGGGGGGCTTTGAAGTGGACAGTCGCACCCAAAAAGGGCTGCTGGGTGTCACGGGAGCTGTTTCGAATAACCCAGACGACGTCAGTCGACTTGCACAAGGTTACTTTGCACACAGCTTTTCTTTTTCAAACCTTCAAATTGCACAATATGTCCGTCATTTCTCAATGTTTTTGAAGGCGCCCTTCAAAAATATCAACTCAATATATGACATTTTGTACTACAAGTCACACCAGTCAAAGAATACACAATGTAGAGAGAAACTGCACTGGAGTATAAGTCGCATTTTTGGGAGGGCAATTTTTACTTTGATGAGAAACCGACTGACACACACTTATTAAACTAACAATGGTAAAATGGAGAAGTTTTTCATCCTTAAAAACAACATAGCAGGGTCAAAGTGGTCAGAGAGAGAAAAAAATACATGTATAAGTCGCCAGCCCTGCCAAACTACGGGGGAAAAAAATAGCGACTTATAGTCCGTAAATATATATATATATATTTGTTTGTGTGTGTGCGTGTGTTTATTCATGTATTTATTTTATTTATCAACTTACTTATTACCTATCTATTTATATCTGCATTCTCACCCTCTTGCTACTGTGACAACGAAATTTCCCGAATACGGGATGAATAAAGTAATCCAATCCAAAATACGGTGGCCACATAAACAATGACGATGTTTCTCTTGGACAGAATTGAAGGATCTAAGTGATCATTTCCAGCTCTTGTCAGCTCTTCCTGCCTCCAGCAAAGCTTCTCTTCTCAAAATCGTGACAGACGTCACAGAAGACCGAGCGGCCCTCGGTGCTCTTCAGAGTGTGGTGAGAAGACTCAAATGGTTTTGATTGCCTGACGTTATGATCATCGTCCGTCTCTCTTAGCTGAACCGGATGCTTGTGGAAAAGAGCGCAAACATAGCCGACGTTTCGGAGGCGCACAAACAAAGCATCCAACCCGTTCTAGAAATGTTAAAAGAGTCGGAATGCGGGTCAGTGGCAGAAACGGAGTGCTCTGCTTCTCTCCTCAGTGCACTGCACCTCATCACTAGTGCTTTGGATGGTAAGGTTTTCTTCTTTGCCTCATCTGAGAGTGATCACTTTCTCAAAACCCAGTCTTTGGTTGAATATCTGTTGACTTTTCCCAACCGCTGAGCATTTTGAATCTCTTCTAAATGTGTTTTTTCTCCTTTTATTTGTCTCACAGAACTGACTCATGAGAGTCTTTCTGCGCTCAGAGCCTGCAGGAGTCCCGCTGTGTTGAAAATCACACAGCTTCTGGTTCGTGGCGAGAGTCCCCAAACTATTAAAAAGTTTGTTTTTTATCTGCGTTTTTCATTGTTCATTGGCATCTGTTGTAGGTACACTGCCTGTGTGAGAGCGGAGAGTCACCGGCGAGCGCCACAAATGTCGGGGTGCTGTCGGAGGACGTGTTGGCGAACTTGGAACATCTGTTCACCTCTTCTGACGTGAACCTGCAGCGAGACGGTGACGCGGCGACGATTCAGATAAAGCAGCTGCAAAAGCCAGGCAACCGCCCGCTTATTATGTTCATTGCTCTCAGAGGTCTACATTCACTGGCCCAGGGTGTTTAATATAACCCTACAAACAGGCACTTTTACCGTGAAGAGCAATCATCCAAATGTTTTGGCAGGAAAAAAAACAAAGCACCAAATAAGCTGCGTAAAAAAACATGAAGGCCTATATGTATTGTAATATTGGATTGGATTGGATAACTTTATTCATCCCGTATTCGGGAAATTTCATTGTGACAGTAGCAAGAAAAGGCATAGTTATAAGTTAGAATATGGTGCTTTTAATATTTAACTGTGTCATGAGTAAATGCGCTCTTTTATTTCATCTTTTCTAATGATTACTGGATTTCTATCAGTCAAATCTTGATTTGTTTGAACCCTTTTCCACTAGACTATGGACCAGTAGAGGGCCATCCATTTTACACCTAGTCGTGCTACGTCTGAATCAATCCAACCCTCGATAACTATTTTAGGGCTATAAAATAGCACTAAAATGGCAGCCTGAGCAAAGGCTGCGACACGTTTTTTAAAAAGCATCAATAATATCCTGGGTGGCCCGGCGGGTGAGTGGTTAGCGTGTTGACCTCACATTGGGGGAGCTGGGTTCAAATCCAGCTCGGTCCATATGTGTGGAGTTTGCATGTTCTCCCGAGGCCTCCGTGGGTTTTCTCCGGGTGCTCCGGTTTCCTCCCACATTCCAAAGACATGCCTAGTAGGCTGATTGGACACTCTAAATTGCTCCTAGGTATGACTGTGAGTGTGAATTGTTGTCTGCTGTTATATGTGCACTATGTGGTGAAAGCTTTGAATCTCATTATACTTGTATAATGACAATAAAAGGATTCAATTCAAAATGGTCTCCTTGTGCCCTGTGATCGGCTGGCCACCAATTCAGGTTGTCCCCCGCCTCTGGCCTGAAGTCAGCTGGGATAGGCTCCAGCACCCCCTGCGACCCAAGTGAGGATAAAGCGGTTCAGAAAATGAGATGAGACAATGAAACATTCTTTGTGTTTCACATGTTAAACTTTTAATGGACTAAGAGGGCCTGGAATAAAGGTGAGTTGATGTAAAATACTAAGTAAAAATTCTACTCAATATTTGGTAAAATTAGTGTACTTGTGTAAAGGTGAGTTGATGTAAAAATGTTACTCAATATTTGGTAAAATTAGTACTGACACCTGTTTTATAGCATCAAGACCACAAAAATCACAAATAATCTGCGTCATCTTCAAAACATGGACATCAAGTTGGGAGGACAAACCACCTCGTGCAGCGCGGTAAGCAAGCCACAATCTTTTCCACATTCAATATGACAGGTCAATATGGGCGTGGTTACGCCTATTGTCGACGCAGCTGCGTTAATTACACACGCGCAGTACTATATGTTTTGACAAAAGTTTGGCGACACTCTTTTTCCTTGTCGACGATAATGTCAAATATTTATTCATCTTATTAGACGTGCTTCATAACTGAGCAAAGAATACCCCGAGATTTGGTACAAACGTAAAGCTGGCATGCAAAATGACTTGAATGGCTGGACATCGTAAGGCTTTTTCTTTAAAAAAAAGTGGTCTATGTAAAGTAAAGCTTTTATTTGTTTAAAAAATAAATACTATGTATATATAGTCAGGCTTTTTTCTTTAAAAATGACCATGTATATTAAGGGTTTTTATTAAAAAATGACCATGTATAGTAAGGCTTTTTTATTTTAAAAAAAAAAACGACCATGTACAGTAAAGCGTTTTTCTTAAAAGACGACATAGTATAGTAAGGCTTTTTTTCTTAAAAAATGACAGTATTGTAAGGCTTTTTTCTTAAAAAAACAACATAGTATAGGCTTTTTTCTTTAAAGACGACATAGTATAGTAAGGCTTATTTTCTTTAAAAACGACACAGTATAGTAAGGCTTTTTTGTCTTTAAAAACGACATAGTATAGTAAGGCTTTTTATTTACAAAAAAGACCATGTATAGTAAGGCTTTTTTCTTAAAAAATGACCATGTATAGTAAGGCTTTTTTGTTTAAAAAAGACCATGTATAGTAAGGCTTTTTTTCTTAAAAAACGACATAGTATAGTAAGGCTTTTTTTCCTAAAAAAACGACATAGTATAGTATGGCTTTTTCCCCCTAAAAAAACGACAGTATAGCATGGCTTTTTTTCTTGAAAAACGACATAGTAGAGGAAGGCTTTTTCCCAAAAAAACGACATAGTATAGTATGGCTTTTCCCCCTAAAAAACAACATAGTATAGTATGGCTTTTTTCCTTTAAAAAATGACATAGTATAGTATGGCTTTTTTTCTTAAAAAATGACATAGTATAGTAAGGCTTTTTTTCTTAAAAAACGACATAGTATAGTATGGCTTTTCCCCCCAAAAAAACGACATAGTATAGCATGGCTTTTTTTCTTGAAAAACGACATAGTAGAGGAAGGCTTTTTCCCTAAAAAACGACATAGTATAGTATGGCTTTCCCCCCTAAAAAACGACATAGTATAGTATGGCTTTTTTCCTTTAAAAAATGACATAGTATAGTATGGCTTTTTTTCTTAAAAAACGACATAGTATATGTCAGAATGTTGGAATAATGATTCAAACCTTTTAAATCATTATTAGTAATATTTAATTAAAAAAGGAAAAACATCTTTCAACAAACTCTGCCTACAACTTGCAAGGAAAATGCGCTGTGACGTCGTCTTAGCCCCCAGTGCATTCTGAATTGCAGTAACTGAATCATTGTATTTAATCGCGACACTCGAAAAACATGGTTATGTAATCAGTACAATAACACCCTCGCTGGTTAGAAAAACAACAGTGTGAGGAATGCTTTCAAGGTAAACAAAGCAAAGCCGTATTTTCAAACAATAATGCGATTATCGCCATCTTCTGCTGGAGTCCCGTCAAAACAGTCCCGTTGTGTTCTGCCGAAAAGCGTGTGTGAAAACAATGTGTCCTCGAGCTGTGGGGCCTTGAGAAGACGATGTGGAGGAAAAGTGTCCATGGTTCCATGAATTGGTTTATAGCCTTATTACTTATTGAAAAATGCTTACAACACATATAGAATATTCATAATAATTCTAACATTCCCTCCTTTTACTATATGTTTGTTATTCATTTTATGACAAATTCAAAATAGAGGGATATCACCGTTGGCTGTTTTAATTTTACCCGCTTAGGCTCTACTCGTTCGGCAGAAAATAAGATCATTTTCGTCCAATCCATCCTCGTAATTACCATGCTCTTGGAATTCACTGTTAGTGTCAGCACTTCAGTAGGAGATATAATTCATGCAATTTGGAATTTGTAGGGGCAATCGCAGTGGTTATAAGTCGGCTCATCAAAGATCTTAAGCAGGGAATAATACAACACCCACATAATGTCAAAATCGTAGCAAAAAGGGCTACCACAAATTAGGCCAAATCATTATTAGTGAGGCCACAAATCTGTCAGCGGACATTATTCTACTCCAGGATGCTTTTTCATCTTGCGGTTCGAGGATCTACTAATGCGGAGTGGATCCAGACCTTCCGGAGTGTGGAGTATTCCTGGTGTCCTCAAGAATTCGTAGGTTTTCTCTGGGTACTCCAGTTTTACTCCAACAAACCAAAATTGTGGATGATTGGGGGAGCACTCAAAGCAAATTCCTTGATTATGAGTGCCAGCGTGGATGAGTGTCTGTCTTTTGTGTTTCAATTGGCTAGCCACCAAGATATATCAATATTCTAATATCAAGGTGGAATATTTCTGAAATCGCTGATAAGCCTTTCGAGGACGGCGTTGGCAGAGTAGGACAGAAACAAAAAAGAAAAGAATTTCGCCAAATGAAATTTTTTGATTTCTGCAATGGGAAATTTTGGGAACCTGGGGGACTAAACAAAAACAAAAGACTTATCTGGGAGGGCTGCCATTTTGAGTCATGGTAAATTTCATGCCTCAAAAAAGGGGGAGGTTATATATTCAATCTATATGCAGATATATGGCAAAAACACGGGCGATTCCCCCTTATGTCAAGCTACAAAAGCTACGTATCCATTTCAAGGGATACACATGGAATATGTGTGGTACATAATCCTAAAACAGATTGGGGAAACCTTGTTGCAGAAACTGGTCTAGATTGGCAAGCTTGGATGACACACGTGTGCAAAAAACCATCAGGCCTTCGATAAAATTAACCCATACGGTGGGGCATTACAAATCATAATTCAGACTGACAAATTAACTTGTGAATCTTTGTCTGACGTTTTTCCTAAGTCCATGGGTAAGAAGGTCGTCGGAGATGGAAACACCCGGATCCGCCATAGTAAAATTAAAATCTGAGATGACCAGAGAATTCATTTCTGCAACGGGGAGTTCCCAAACGGGAGGCGGTAAGAAATAATTGGTTATTGTGGATGGAAAATGCAGCTATTATAAATCAAACCTGTATCAAACCTGTATCAAACCTGTATAACATGTATGGGGGGCCGACCTCTCTTAAGAGTAGTACCCGCGCAAATTACCCCTGATTGTGTAAAGGAGATAATGCAAAATTTTTAGTGTTATATAAAGGTCTCATACTACAAGTTCTGTTTAGAAGTGTTACACAAAAGAGGAAATAATTTATAATTAGAATTATACCAATATTTATTACAATAATTTATACCAATTATTGTGGCATAAAGGCTCATTGAACTGTACTCATATATTGATCTTGGATTGAATCGAATTTTGCCAGACTGTAATATCTGTACATACTGTATCGTTTTTCAAAGAATTGATATTGACAAAAGATGTAAGCCCAAAATGTATGAAATGGAATAATGTCTACCCAGTTACAACGGCAGCAAAGGACAAGCCTAACTTTTCAACACATGTCGCGTTTAATCATTTTACCTGCTTAGTCCTCACAGGGCACGGACCGGCACTGGGAGCGATAAATGTGACGTGGTGTGCCCACGTCCTAAAACAGACTACACCCCTGATTCCACGTTCTGACCTATGGTGGTGGTGGGGTCAAAACAAATTATACGACTCCTGCCAAAATGACAGCAGGACTTTGGGCCTTGGTCTCACTGCTATTACCAGTGTCTGTTTTTCCATCTACAGTAGAGGAGATACAATTGGCCGCACAGAAATCAGGTATGATGGCGGGCCCCTCGCGACGGCGTCGCATGGAGAGAGGGTGATCCGACATACATTGATGCGATTGGCATCCACGAGGATGAGTATAAGTTGGCTAATCAGATCGCAGCAGGTTGGGAGTATATTTTTCTTTTAATTACTCCAAACAAAAATGTTGATTGGATAAATTACCTGCATCACAATGTCCAAAAACTTGGAAATTATACTGAACAGGGATGTGTGGCGATAAAGGAACAACTGGCAGCCACTAGTCTGACGGCGTTCCAGGATCGTGCAGCGGTTGAAATGCTTCTTGAAGGAGCAGGGGGCGTATGCAACGTTTGAAAATGTTGCACTCAACAACACGCCCCCCACTGGGTCCCACACCAGGGCCAACGATGGCCTGCAGACCCTAAACCGCAAGATGAAAAAGCATCCTGGAGTAGAATAATGTCCGCTGACAGATTTGTGGCCTCACTAATAATGATTTGGCCTAATTTGTGGTAGCCCTTTTTGCTACGATTTTGACATTATGTGGGTGTTGTATTATTCCCTGCTTAAGATCTTTGATGAGCCGACTTATAACCACTGCGATTGCCCCTACAAATTCCAAATTGCATGAATTATATCTCCTACTGAAGTGCTGACACTAACAGTGAATTCCAAGAGCATGGTAATTACGAGGATGGATTGGACGAAAATGATCTTATTTTCTGCCGAACGAGTAGAGCCTAAGCGGGTAAAATTAAAACAGCCAACGGTGATATCCCTCTATTTTGAATTTGTCATAAAATGAATAACAAACATATAGTAAAAGGAGGGAATGTTAGAATTATTATGAATATTCTATATGTGTTGTAAGCATTTTTCAATAAGTAATAAGGCTATAAACCAATTCATGGAACCATGGACACTTTTCCTCCACATCGTCTTCTCAAGGCCCCACAGCTCGAGGACACATTGTTTTCACACACGCTTTTCGGCAGAACACAACGGGACTGTTTTGACGGGACTCCAGCAGAAGATGGCGATAATCGCATTATTGTTTGAAAATACGGCTTTGCTTTGTTTACCTTGAAAGCATTCCTCACACTGTTGTTTTTCTAACCAGCGAGGGTGTTATTGTACTGATTACATAACCATGTTTTTCGAGTGTCGCGATTAAATACAATGATTCAGTTACTGCAATTCAGAATGCACTGGGGGCTAAGACGACGTCACAGCGCATTTTCCTTGCAAGTTGTAGGCAGAGTTTGTTGAAAGATGTTTTTCCTTTTTTAATTAAATATTACTAATAATGATTTAAAAGGTTTGAATCATTATTCCAACAGTATAGTAAGGCTTTTTTTCTTAAAAAACGACATAGTATAGTATGGCTTTTCCCCCCTAAAAAACGACATAGTATAGCATGGCTTTTTTTCTTGAAAAACGACATAGTAGAGGAAGGCTTTTTCCCTAAAAAACGACATAGTATAGTATGGCTTTCCCCCCTAAAAAACGACATAGTATAGTATGGCTTTTTTCCTTTAAAAAACGACATAGTATAGTATGGCTTTTTTTCTTAAAAAACGACATAGTATAGTAAGGCTTTTTTTCCTAAAAAAACGACATAGTATAGTATGGCTTTTTTCCCCTAAAAAAACGACATAGTATAGCGTGGCTTTTTTTCTTGAAAAACGACATAGTAGAGGAAGGCTTTTTCCCTAAAAAACGACATAGTATAGTATGGCTTTCCCCCCTAAAAAACGACATAGTATAGTATGGCTTTTTTCCTTTAAAAAATGACATAGTATAGTATGGCTTTTTTTCTTAAAAAACGACATAGTATAGTAAGGCTTTTTTTCTTAAAAAACGACATAGTATAGTATGGCTTTTCCCCCCTAAAAAACGACATAGTATAGCATGGCTTTTTTTCTTGAAAAACGACATAGTAGAGGAAGGCTTTTTCCCTAAAAAACGACATAGTATAGTATGGCTTTCCCCCCTAAAAAACGACATAGTATAGTATGGCTTTTTTCCTTTAAAAAATGACATAGTATAGTATGGCTTTTTTTCTTAAAAAACGACATAGTATAGTAAGGCTTTTTTTCTTAAAAAACGACATAGTATAGTATGGCTTTTCCCCCCTAAAAAACGACATAGTATAGCATGGCTTTTTTTCTTGAAAAACGACATAGTAGAGGAAGGCTTTTTCCCTAAAAAACGACATAGTATAGTATGGCTTTCCCCCCTAAAAAACGACATAGTATAGTATGGCTTTTTTCCTTTAAAAAACGACATAGTATAGTATGGCTTTTTTTCTTAAAAAACGACATAGTATAGTAAGGCTTTTTTTCCTAAAAAAACGACATAGTATAGTATGGCTTTTTTCCCCTAAAAAAACGACATAGTATAGCGTGGCTTTTTTTCTTGAAAAACGACATAGTAGAGGAAGGCTTTTTCCCTAAAAAACGACATAGTATAGTATGGCTTTCCCCCCTAAAAAACGACATAGTATAGTATGGCTTTTTTCCTTTAAAAAATGACATAGTATAGTATGGCTTTTTTTCTTAAAAAACGACATAGTATAGTAAGGCTTTTTTTCTTAAAAAACGACATAGTATAGTATGGCTTTTCCCCCCTAAAAAACGACATAGTATAGCATGGCTTTTTTTCTTGAAAAACGACATAGTAGAGGAAGGCTTTTTCCCTAAAAAACGACATAGTATAGTATGGCTTTCCCCCCTAAAAAACGACATAGTATAGTATGGCTTTTTTCCTTTAAAAAACGACATAGTATAGTATGGCTTTTTTTCTTAAAAAATGACATAGTATAGTAAGGCTTTTTTTCCTAAAAAAAACGACATAGTATAGTATGGCTTTTTTCCCCTAAAAAAACGACATAGTATAGCGTGGCTTTTTTTCTTGAAAAAAGGACATAGTAGAGGAAGGCTTTTTCCCTAAAAAACGACATAGTATAGTATGGCTTTCCCCCCTAAAAAACGACATAGTATAGTATGGCTTTTTTCCTTTAAAAAACGACATAGTATAGTAAGGCTTTTTTTCCTAAAAAATGACATAGTAGAGCATGGCTTTTTTTCTTGAAAAACGACATAGTAGAGGAAGCCTTTTTTTCTTAAAAAACGATATTGTATAGTAAGGCTTCTTTTCTTAAAAAACGACATAGTATAGTAAGGCTTTTTTTCTTTAAAAAAATGACATAGCAAGTAAGGCTAAGAGAGACGGAGAATAAATCTGACTTCTCATTCTTCACCTTCTAGTTGTTGCTGTGGTCCACTGGCAAAATCATTGGGTCAGAACATGAGGCGGGAATCAGGAGTGAGTTCAATTCCACTCGTTGCAATTCTCAAATTATTTATTGAGGTAATGAAAAGGATAAATACAACTTCCAACTTTACTGTGGTGCAGTGGCAAAGACAATGGGTCAGAATTTCAGGTGGACTCAAGTTCAAATCAGAAGTGAGTTTGATTCCACTCTTTGCAATTCTCAAATTGTTTATTGAGGTGATGAAAAGGAAAAATATAACTTCCAATCATATCATTTCAGAAGACATTGTGGTCCAGTGGCAAGAACAATGGGTTGAAATTGAAGTTGGACACAAGTTCAAATCTGGAGTGAGTTCAAGTCCACTCTTTGCAAATCTCAAATTGTTTATTGAGGTGATGAAAATGATAAATATAACTTCCAATCACCTCATTTCAGAAGTCACTGTGGTCCAGTGGCAAAGACAATGGGTCAGACAGACCTCAAGTTAGTGGATTTGACTGCCACGTGGGAAATGGGGTTCGAATCTCGTTTGACTAATCACTACACTAGTAGTTCAGTAAATGGGTAATCCTTTTTTCATTCAAATAAAGACTTAGTCATTTTTTTCAGCAAAACAATAATTCCGGTCAGCCTTTGGCTGACCGGAAGACAGTTGGGAGGGGGGGTTCCTGGTGGTGTTCGACAGTCGGCCTGTGGCCGACTGCCGACACCATACAGTCGTTGACTGGCGACACCGGGACGTGAACCCTCGACACCCACGTCGCAGGCAGGTGACTTACCCACTACACCACGAGGCGGCCCGCCTATACATGATTGGAAGTTATATTTATCCTTTTCATTACCTAAATAAACAATTTGAGAATTGCAAAGAGTGGAATTGAACTCATTCCTGATTTGAACTTGAGTCCACCTGAAGTTCTGACCCATTGTCTTTGCCACTGGACCACAGTGACTTCTGAAATGATGTGATTGGAAGTTATATCTATCCTTTGCATTACATCAATAAACAATTTGAGAATTGCAAAGAGTGGAATTGAACTCACTCCTGATTTGAACTTGAGTCCACCAGAAGTTCTGACCATTTGTCTTTGCAACTGGACCACAGTGACTTCTGAAATGATGTGATTGGAAGTTATATCTATCCTTTTCATTACCTCAATAAACAATTTGAGAATTGCAAAGAGAGGAATTGAACTCATTCCTGATTTGAACTTGAGTCCACCTGAAGTTCTGACCCATTGTCTTTGCCACTGGACCACAGTGACTTCTGAAATTATGTGATTGGAAGTTATATCTATCCTTTTCATTACCTAAATAAACAATTTGAGAATTGCAGAGTGGAATTGAACTCATTCCTGATTTGAACTTGAGTCCACCTGAAGTTCTGACCCATTGTCTTTGCCACTGGACCACAGTGACTTCTGAAATGATGTGATTGGAAGTTATATCTATCCTTTGCATTACATCAATAAACAATTTGAGAATTGCAAAGAGTGGAATTGAACTCACTCCTGATTTGAACTTGAGTCCACCAGAAGTTCTGACCATTTGTCTTTGCAACTGGACCACAGTGACTTCTGAAATGATGTGATTGGAAGTTATATCTATCCTTTTCATTACCTCAATAAACAATTTGAGAATTGCAAAGAGAGGAATTGAACTCATTCCTGATTTGAACTTGAGTCCACCTGAAGTTCTGACCCATTGTCTTTGCCACTGGACCACAGTGACTTCTGAAATGATGTGATTGGAAGTTATATCTATCCTTTTCATTACCTAAATAAACAATTTGAGAATTGCAGAGTGGAATTGAACTCATTCCTGAATTGAACTTGAGTCCACCTGAAGTTCTGACCCATTGTCTTTGCCACTGGACCACAGTGACTTCTGAAATGATGTGATTGGAAGTTATATCTATCCTTTTCATTACCTAAATAAACAATTTGAGAATTGCAGAGTGGAATTGAACTAATTCCTGATTTGAACTTGAGTCCACCTGAAGTTCTGACCCATTGTCTTTGCCACTGGACCACAGTGACTTCTGAAATGATGTGATTGGAAGTTATATCTATCCTTTGCATTACCTCAATAAACAATTTGAGAATTGCAAAGAGTGGAATTGAACTCACTCCTGATTTGAACTTGAGTCCACCAGAAGTTCTGACCATTTGTCTTTGCAACTGGACCACAGTGACTTCTGAATTGATGTGATTGGAAGTTATATCTATCCTTTTCATTACCTAAATAAACAATTTGAGAATTGCAGAGTGGAATTGAACTCATTCCTGATTTGAACTTGAGTCCACCTGAAGTTCTGACCCATTGTCTTTGCCACTGGACCACAGTGACTTCTGAAATGATGTGATTGGAAGTTATATCTATCCTTTGCATTACCTCAATAAACAATTTGAGAATTGCAAAGAGTGGAATTGAACTCACTCCTGATTTGAACTTGAGTCCACCAGAAGTTCTGACCATTTGTCTTTGCAACTGGACCACAGTGACTTCTGAAATGATGTGATTGGAAGTTATATCTATCCTTTTCATTACCTAAATAAACAATTTGAGAATTGCAGAGTGGAATTGAACTCATTCCTGATTTGAACTTGAGTCCACCTGAAGTTCTGACCCATTGTCTTTGCCACTGGACCACAGTGACTTCTGAAATGATGTGATTGGAAGTTATATCTATCCTTTGCATTACATCAATAAACAATTTGAGAATTGCAAAGAGTGGAATTGAACTCACTCCTGATTTGAACTTGAGTCCACCAGAAGTTCTGACCATTTGTCTTTGCAACTGGACCACAGTGACTTCTGAAATGATGTGATTGGAAGTTATATCTATCCTTTTCATTACCTCAATAAACAATTTGAGAATTGCAAAGAGAGGAATTGAACTCATTCCTGATTTGAACTTGAGTCCACCTGAAGTTCTGACCCATTGTCTTTGCCACTGGACCACAGTGACTTCTGAAATAATGTGATTGGAAGTTATATCTATCCTTTTCATTACCTAAATAAACAATTTGAGAATTGCAGAGTGGAATTGAACTCATTCCTGATTTGAACTTGAGTCCACCAGAAGTTCTGACCATTTGCCTTTGCAACTGGACCACAGTGACTTCTGAAATGATGTGATTGGAAGTTATATCTATCCTTTGCATTACCTCAATAAACAATTTGAGAATTGCAAAGAGTGGAATTGAACTCACTCCTGATTTGAACTTGAGTCCACCAGAAGTTCTGACCATTTGCCTTTGCAACTGGACCACAGTGACTTCTGAAATGATGTGATTGGAAGTTATATCTATCCTTTTCATTACCTAAATAAACAATTTGAGAATTGCAGAGTGGAATTGAACTCATTCCTGATTTGAACTTGAGTCCACCTGAAGTTCTGACCCATTGTCTTTGCCACTGGACCACAGTGACTTCTGAAATTATGTGATTGGAAGTTATATCTATCCTTTGCATTACCTCAATAAACAATTTGAGAATTGCAAAGAGTGGAATTGAACTCACTCCTGATTTGAACTTGAGTCCACCAGAAGTTCTGACCATTTGTCTTTGCAACTGGACCACAGTGACTTCTGAAATGATGTGATTGGAAGTTATATCTATCCTTTTCATTACCTAAATAAACAATTTGAGAATTGCAAAGAGTGGAATTGAACTCACTCCTGATTTGAACTTGAGTCCACCAGAAGTTCTGACCGTATGTCTTTGCAACTGGACCACAATGACTTCTGAAATGATGTGATTGGAAGTTATATCTATCCTTTTCATTACCTAAATAAACAATTTGAGGATTGCAAGGAGTGGAATTGAACTCACTCCTGATTTGAACTTGAGTCCACCAGAAGTTCTGACCGTTTGTCTTTGCAACTGGACCACAGTGACTTCTGAAATGATGTGATTGGAAGTTATATCTATCCTTTTCATTACCTAAATAAACAATTTGAGAATTGCAAAGAGTGGAATTGAACTCACTCCTGATTTGAACTTGAGTCCACCAGAAGTTCTGACCGTTTGTCTTTGCAACTGGACCACAGTGACTTCTGAAATGAAGTGATTGGAAGTTATATCTATCCTTTTCATTACCTAAATAAACAATTTGAGAATTGCAAAGAGTGGAATTGAACTCACTCCTGATTTGAACTTGAGTCCACCAGAAGTTCTGACCGTTTGTCTTTGCAACTGGACCACAGTGACTTCTGAAATGATGTGATTGGAAGTTATATCTATCCTTTTCATTACCTAAATAAACAATTTGAGGATTGCAAAGAGTGGAATTGAACTCACTCCTGATTTGAACTTGAGTCCACCAGAAGTTCTGACCGTTTGTCTTTGCAACTGGACCACAGTGACTTCTGAAATGGAGTGATTGGAAGTTATATTTATCCTTTTCATTACCTCAATAAACAATTTGTGAATTGCAAAGAGTGGGATTGAACTCACTCCTGATTCCCACCTCAAGTTCTGAACCAATATTTTTGCCACTGGACCACAGCAATAACTAGGAGAAGAATCAGAAGTCAGATTTATTCTCCGACTTTCTTAGCCTTACTATACTATGTCGATTTTTTAAAGAAAAAAACCTTACTATATACAGACGCTCCCCTACTTACGAACATTTTAACTTACGAACAACGGTACATTCGAACATGTCTGCAAATTGCGTTTAAGTCCAAAAATGTTCGCAAGTCCAATTTTGTATTTCGCGCCTTTTTCGGAGTAGTACTTCTTTCCGCCGCTAATACCGACGCCTGGCGCTGTGAGAGCTCAGCTCACCCAGCATCTACCTTCTTCGTTGCAATGCGGAAGTGCGTGAACGTATCTCCAGTGTGCAAAGAACCTTTTTCATTTGTATCATTAAATATCTCATGCATCCAATATTGAATATGGTTGGTAAAAAGCTAAAGGCTTCTATTGAGGGAGTTGCAAGGAAGAGGCAAGCCATTTCATTTGAAACGAGTGGCAATAATAACGAAGCTTGATGCCCGTGAGAGTGGTGAGCGTTTCACGGGCATTGAATCGTTCGAGCGTGAGTACCATTTATAAACAGAAAGATCGAGCAGCAGGACCCAAATATTGAACGTTGCACAAAGTTTGCAAATCAATTGAATGATGCCATACAGTGCTACTGCATCATTTATGATGAAAAAAAGAAGAAAACTGTGCAATCGTCATTAGGTCGCTTCTTTTGGAAAGTTTCTAATACATGTCCTTTCGGACAGCCTTTCTATGAAGACGGACGACGAGCACGCCAGCGAGGTAAGTCGGTGAGCAATTTACTGGCCTAAGTGCATTTTTATCACGCCACCGGGAGATTTTTTAGGAATCAATTGAGCCAAAAACGCCAACAAATGTGTTAGTTTAATGCCAGGTTGAACACACCGTCAATAATTTAAGTTTGGGCTGTGTGCTCCATGTGGCTAGTTATCTTAGCATTAGCGTCACGCCGATTTAAAAAGTATGTTGTCTGTTTTCTCTCCATTATTGAGTCGTGTAGAAAGACTTTTAATCTAATCAAACAAAGCCGAGACATCAATGGACAGTTTGCTGGCTAAAGGCTCACTCAAAAATGACACCCAGAGGCACGACTTAGTTCCTGATGTGTTGTATGTAATGATAGTTTTAAATACGAGTGCTAAACACCCGTTTCCAATTGGCAATTGTTCTGTTTTCACAATAAATCATTTCTACAAAAATTAAAAGCCAACTTTCTCCTAGTTGTTTACGTCAGTCTGTATATTTAATCACCTTGTCCGGAAAATAGCATGGAGCACTCACTTATTTTCATTCATTCTTTATTTTGATTGTTTATTAAATTTCATGTAAGGTTTCTGTTTCCTGTAATAATTGTTTGGCAACTCCCAAATAGGAAGACAAGATGCAGCCCTTCATGCCTGCCCAGAACACTCATCCTTGAGGTTACAGGAGAGCAGACTTTGCCAGATCAAGGTAAAACGAGTTCCAAAAAAGAAACCACCGAAACCTATCTATTGAATCTCCAGTCTTTATTAATGATGTTCTGCTTTTTTATTTGCATCCATCAGGCCCATGTCCTGGTGATGTTCCTCACAGGTTGCCCACTTAAAGGTGATGCTTCTCTGCACTTTGGAGAATGCTGGCAGGCTTCTGGTAGGTTAATATATTTGTTTATTGTAGAATATACATCCAAATTAAGCAAAAGCTTAAAACATATTATGAATTATATCACCATTGTGAAGTTTCACTGAGCATAAGTTGCATTTTTTTTCCTCTCTTAGGTTAAAAAAACAGGAGTCAGTAGTAGTTAGATTTAAAAAAAAAACATTTATTTAACATTTGAAAATACATCTCTGAAATAAAAGTAAAACAACTTGGTTTTTAAGTCAGTAAATATGTTTGGCAGTTTACATCAGATCACATCAAGAGGGACATCTTATTGAGGCACAGCACCCTGTTTATTCAAACGATCTTTTTTTTTAAGTCAAATGTAGCACCATGAGGTGAAAACAAACAACGTTCACATTTATGTGACCTGTGCTTGGCGTAGTAAGGGAAATGTATGGACACTGCAGTTTCTTTGTTCCATTAGATCCTCCATCGGAATTTCCACTTAACTTGAAACGGAGAAAAAAGCAGCCTCATTAAGTGGTGCTAACGACTAAAAGTAGAACTACAAAAAGTGGCAAAATGAGATGAGTAAACGCAAACACCGACGTGAGGTATCATTCAAAAGCAAGCCCTCCATTTTCTTAGTAGAATAAATAGACCACTTTCATACAAATGTGACATTAAATAACGTGTTAAATTGTTTTCTAGCCAAAACACTGTCACGAAATGACTCCCAATGGATATGATGACTGTGTTGATAGTTTGCTAATAAATAAGTACACTTCCCGTGCGCTGTGACTTGCATAGTGTGCAGTGCGGCATCCCGTTTCACGTGGCAGGCGCAGCAGCTCCGGACGAGCAGGGTCAAGTCCGATCAAAGGGGGTGCGCAACATCAGTAGACCCAACTGACCGGAACCCACTGTGGCTCTATGAGTAGTCTCTCTACAGCCTCCTGCAGCTGGTCGAACGCCTTGTCCAGGTTGTCGTTGTAAATGGTCAAGTCGAAAAAGTGGCTGTAGGCGCGGCGGATTCTGCCGCTCTCCTCCACTGTCTTCTTTAAATCGTTCTCCTGTGGACAGAAATCATTTGGCTTTTCCCAGAAAAGAATCTTCAATACAGCCTAAATTCTGTTGCATTTCTCACTTGTAGCACTAAACTGAAGCAGTCCCTTAAACATTGACTCTTTGTTATTTCCAACCAATGTAGAAAACTGGATTTCAGTATTTTGTTTTACATTAATTAATGTGTAGAAAAAAACAATATAATCTGATAGATATCTTGGTTGTGATTTTCTTGACTTTTTATGCAGTAAATGGACTTTCTCTAATTTATGAAGTTTGTTTCAGTAGTGTGTAAATATAGTATATACACAATGGTGTTGTCAAGCGATTAACCATTTTAATTGCGATTAGTGACATGCAGTCCATAGCTAACTTACGATGAATCCACTTTTCTCATGTTCCTAATACAAAAATTATTTATTTTACAATATTTTTATAGCTCAGGATTATTTTGTTGCTGGTAGTCCCTAACTCTTTCACTCCCACTAACATTCAAATCCATTTTGACTGGGAAAATAATCATGTTTTACTGCCATGGACGGTCTACTTTATCATTAGATCGCTGCCAGCCCCCCTGTCAAATTGGATTGGACATCTATTGCCGTCAATGGTAACCAGTGAGTTAATACTTGGGGAAAAAATAAACTTGATCTTTTTAACAAATTAAGATCCTCTCTTTAACACATGAAAGTGGAAGGATTTCAAGTTGATTTCAATTTTCTGAAAAGTGGCCCTTGGAGAAAAAAGTTTGGACACCGAGGGTCTAGCCTAGCGGGTGCACCAGGCTTGATAAACTCACTGTAAGTAGTTTGGTTGTAAGGCCGGCATCCACTACAGCCCTGTGCATATCTCTCAAGGTGTCCAGCTCAGGAGCGGCGATGAAGACCACAAAGGGCATGAACTCAGCAGTTTTTAGCACTTTCAAGGCCTAAACACAATCAGGTAAGCATCAGAACATGGCATCAAATGGAGCCGGGCGCTCACCTGAGGGTTGACGTCCAGGATGCAGGTGCGGCCGGCCGCCACCACCTCGTGGATGGAGTCGATCTTGGTACCGTAGAGGTTTCCGTCGTACTCGCCGTGCTCCAAGAAGCGACCGTCCTTGATGTCCTGCTCCATCTGATGTCGCGTCACAAAACAGTAGTTCTGGCCGTCTCGCTCTTCTTCTCTTGGACTGCGTGATGTGACTGAAAGGACAAAATATGGAAAACATTGGATGCTGGCCCTCGAACACTGGACTTTGGCACCCCTGGTCTAGATGTTTGGGCTTAAGTGTGAGAAAAAAAACACTTGTCAGACCAAGATGTAAATCTTCTAAGTATTATTTATTCATTCATTCATTTTCTGAACCACTCCTCACTAGAGTCGTGGGGGGTGTTGAAGCCTATCCCAGCTGACTAAGGGCCCGAGGTGGAGGACACCCTGAATTGAACCCAGCACCCCCCGCAACCCTAGTGAGGATAAAGCGGTTCAGAAAATTAGGTGAGATGAGAGAATTCTCTTAACAAAAGTTAAAAATAGAAATATAGCTCTCTTGTCCACAGCGATTTGTTCACCGACTGAGAATTACTCACAGGGCACGGTGGTTCCATATCGCAGGGGGTTTATGATGATGAGTCTGTTCTTCAGGCTCCGCCTCCCGACACCCTGGGCACCAATCAGAACCAGCGTTTTCCTCTGGAAAGGCGGCATCTTGGCCACCTCTTCGTAGATCTGCAGCTCGTAGCGGTCAAACTCTGAGGATTTCAACACAAGCACAAGTGTTTCCACAATTCCTCCTCTAGTGTCTGAAAAGATTTTGAAGGGAAAGGTGGAGCGGGCGTACCTGCATTCTTTGTCATGAGATACATCATTTTCTTCTTCTTCTTCTTTACTGAGAGGTTTCCACAGAGCATGCCTTGGTACGCACAAAATTCATCAGTGGTTTTTTGGGCTGCGTGCCCACTTTGACATGCCAGCTGGTGATACTCACTTTTATCCGACAGATTCCAGTCCTTTCTCACAAATGCTTTTCTCTTCTCTTCTAAAAACTGACTGGGGATCAGGCCGGTGACTCCGCCCACAACGCTGCATGCCTGCAAGGCAAGGGAAAAAAGTCACACAATTTTTCGCCTCCTGTAAAATAGAAATTGAACACCACACGGTAGTTGGCCATTGAGCAAAGCGTGTCAACTCACCTGCCACCAGTTGGGGTCCTCCTTGTTAACAATGTGCAGGATGTCCCCCTTAGAGAAGGCAAGCCCCGCCTCTTTACAAGGAATCACGTTATCTGAGGCTGGGTTATAGTTAAAATGTGGCTTCAGATAAACCTGTCAAGAAATGACAGTCACATCTCAATGTATTACTACAACACAGAGCATGGAGCTGTAGTTGTTTCAGTCATTTACCGTATTTTCTCACATTTTGTTTAGCGTTTTAGCCGTTTATCTTTTCTGTATTTTGAAATAAATGACTGCATCGGCGGCATTGTGTTGCGTTTTGGCATTTTGTCTTTGTTACCTTGCAGTTACGAAACTGCAAGGTAACAAAGACGAAACGCTATAACAAGTAATGCCATGTCAAGTCTAATTTGTGCGCATATAAGCCGTACCTTTGACCCAGTCTTTTTTTTTTACAAATACGACGTATATGCGAGAAAATAGGGTAATTCCGAATGTGAAATGGAGTGACAGTAACACCCTTATGATACATAAGTGCCCAGGGAACTGAATTCAAATAACACATTAAATTGGTACCTCTACTTTATCAAAATTAATTGGTTCCAGAAGGTTTCAGAACTTGGACTTTTGTTAGTAAAAACCATATTTTACATTGAATTAGTATAATTCCTTCCACGGTCTTTAAAACAAATACCCCTAAATTCTTTAAAAAATATAAAAGCATACCATTATTTATGTAATATGTATGGAAATCTATGTATGGAAGCAGATATTATAAATAAAGTTTAAACGTCCTCATTGGTAGATGAATTTTGACTCTTCCCTAGCAAGAAGGTCACATGTCTTGTCCACAGCTGCTGTACTGTCACTGTAAGCGTAAGAGAGGTTACAGCTCAGATAGTGTTTTGGGGGCTATTTATAGACGCTCCACTGGGCTGATTTTACTCTGGTTTGGTATTCTGAGATCGCACACTTCAGAGAATTCTCTTTCCTATCAATAATCAAGAGGTTCTTACCAACATCTCTACATACAAAATATTCAGGTTACGCCTAAATGAGAAAATTTGATCTCAGAATCCACACCAGGTGAGACTTAACACCATCACTGGCCTATTTAAGCCACCCAGAGCCTGACCACCTCACTTGATCGTCTTGAGCATTTTTTTCCGCCAGTACTTTCCCACGTTACCTCTTATTCTCCTTGGCTGATCTATGACTTCTTGTTTTTGCCATAGGACCACGTCTACGCCCACGCCTCTTGCACCTTCGCCACGGATTTCCCCACAGATCTTACGGCTCTTGACATCCACGCCACGTTCATCGACCTCCCAACGCTGCTTCCCTCATACCTTCACTCTGCCCTGGTACATTTTTAATAAAAAGAAACTCCCACGACCATCGTGCTTCTCTTTGTTTTTGAAGGTCTTACATACCGGTCAACCTATGCCGATAACTGCCCTTATAAATGATTATGATTCCCCTTACAAACCCCCCAAAAACCTTACAAACACCGTACGACTCGTACGGGTTCCAAACTGGTCCTCAAGGGCCGCAGTAGGGTGCTGGTTTTCATTCCAACCAATGAAGAGGATACAAATTTGATTTCTTAAAACTGTGATCAGTTGATTACAGTCAGGTGCTGATTGCTTCAAAAGCATTCTCCTTGGTTTAACAGTACATGCTGGATCAGTTGGAACACAAACCTGCATCCACTGCAAGCCTATGTGGAATAGTTTGGACACCACTGGTTTAGAGGTATTGGGAACCTTGGAACAGTTAAAGTTATGAAACCACTTCTGGAACAAATTAATTTTGTAAGTAGTGGTACCACTGTATAAATGAATCCCCAGGGGATAGAGGAGAGGGAGCTTTCCCACAAAAAAAAAATCACAAATGTTCAGGTTTTAGTTTGGTCATCTTTTGGCATCTTAGTGGATATAAAAAGATTTTTTTTGTGAATAGCCGGGAGAAACTACATGAGTTTCCTCACCTGTGGAAGGGCAGGTGAGTCTTTGTAGCTTGGCAGCACCTTGAGGGTGACACTACCACTGCAGTCTCTCAGCAGCTCCTGCAGTCGCTGCGGGTCGCCGCTCACCTGGCAGCCGTTCACCTCACGGATGATGTCCCCAGTGTTCAGCATGCCCTGGCGGTCAATGGAGCTGTCGTGAAGGATCCGCGCGATCACCATCTCCCCTCGCTCCACGCGGAAGGTCACCCCCTGAAAGAATTGCTTTGTTATCACGCCGCCACACGTCATAAATCACACAACGGGTAGACCTTATGGACAAAGTCATTTAGGTCGTGCAGATGGTGGATAAAGACGGATGTGTGACATACATTGGATATGAAATGTTAACATACACAAGTTCAATGCCAGGTTTTAATTATATAAAAGTGTCAAAATAACAATAAGAAAAACTATCCATCATTATTTCCATAATGGTAGCATAATATATCACAAGACATCAATTGCTGTAGTTTGTAATTTTTTTAAACTAAAAACACCCATTAACTGCAATAGATGCCAAATCCATTTTGCTTTGGACTGTTGACAGCCAGTCAGTCAAAATGGATTCCACACTTATTGCCGTCATTGACAGGGATGACAGGGAAAAGCCGAGAGTCACTTCTTGATTTCAGTCAGTTCCAACATGTGAAAGAATTTTAATATTATTTTAGAACACTTACAACATAATTTAATTATGATTCCTGGGAAAGTTCGCCAAATTCAAGGATGTCAAATAATTGGTCAGACACACTATCAAGCTTAGGTAGTAAAGGTAAGATTTTTGAGACTACTAAAGACATTCGGCTAAAAAGTTGAGCCTTAGTTTCAGTGTACACAGTTTACATCTAGTTGTAAAATTTGCTCGCCCCCCAGGTGAGAAGCAATCATTAGTGCTGTAGGACGGATTGTTTTCTTACCAGTGGTTCTCCAGCTTTCTTCTGAATGCCAATCATTCTAATGGCGTCAGCGGGTATTAGACAACTCGCTAAGGTGGCGGTGCAGTTTACAGTGTCATTGGGTATCTCATAGCACTTGGTAGCCACTTGGTCATGAGCCTCAATCAAAGACTACAGAGAAAAAAAGTCACAATATTAGTTTTCCCAGTTGCGCAAATTGTAATGCTAACACCCACAATCCACTCTAAAAGGGTTTGTAACTGAGAATTAAAGCTACAAAATGAAAGTAATGAATGACTGATACTTGACTATCCTAAAACTATACAAATAAAATGAAGTTATGGTTGATTTGACTAGACAGATAGAAACAACAACGTGGTGAACTTCTGTTATTAGAAAGGACAGTTTGCCCCTAAAAAGAAAAGCTTCTTAACAAATATTTCCAACATGGTGCCTGAAAAGTAAAAGGTTACCAATCCCTACACTACAATACACAAATAACATCCCACCAAATACACGTAGCCTGAGTTATCCTCACTAATATCAAACAAGATCCCTGTAGGTGTGTATATCCAACGTCTTCAATACACCTCTTGAAACCGGATTAACGTGTAGTCTTGAATGCAGACAACAGGACAAGAAAGTTATATTTAATCTATTTAATAGCAATCTCCATAACAAATCATGTCGCATGGTCCAAAACCATGTCGCTATCAGCAGGTGGTTTCATCCGACTGCCGTTAACTGAGCCACACCTATTAAAGCCGAGAACAGGTCACATGACCAGCCTGACGTCAAGAATTCTTAACAATAAAAATGTTTTATCTCACTTGTCTGCACCCACACTTCCAAGTCAATGAACTCCAAAGGCAACTATGCTGTGAAATTATCATAGTCACCCCAACTAAATGATCAAACATAAAAAATTAAAGGAAATATATACCAAACAACACACCAATAAGGAACATGACCCAATCAATCCCTGATTGGCTCCTACAATCCCAATTTATGTTCTTACCCCAGAAACCCCCACAACATTGGTCAGACTACAACATGCATCAGCAACACCAAAAGATTTACTGAGACTGGAGATGATACAGTCCTTGTACCCAATCATTACGCACATTAACCTATGTCTGCCATTAGTCCATTTAAAACACTGCCCTCCTCCTGACTAACACAGCTAATGAGGGGTGGAAAATGGGAGCAAAGTACCAATTGGAATAAAATAGTTCTGACAAGCTAAGAAAACAAGGTATGATTATTATCTGGCCAAGGAGGGAAACCCACCTTAAAATGAGGCTCCTGAAGGATTTGGGAGAGCTCGGCAGTAGCAGCATCTTTATTCGGGAGCTTGCCGAGAGATTCCAAGATCTCGGCAACTAGTTGAACGTTTTCATTATGCACCGCTTCTAACTTGACCTCCTCGAGCCGCTCTTGGGCCTGTCAACACCGACACAGAATGTACACGTTGTCTGTTAGTCACAAACATCTGTAGAATTTTTCCAATAATATTTTGTCATCTATGTACTGTTTGTTTTTTTAGATGAATTTTCAACAAATGTTTTCTTTCGTTCTACCAGGGCCGAAAGCCGTCCACTTTGTAGTACATTTTAGACTCTTACATGTACCATATGTGTGTGTGTGCTTTGCTTTTTGGTCACTTTAATAGGGAGGGAACACAGGAGACATTATGAAAATGAAGAAACTCCAAAGCATGGTTCTTCAACTTGGAGTACAATAGTAGCTACAGGATGGCCCATTTTTTTGTACCTTAGCAAGGGAGCGGACGATGCGGCTCTCCATAATGCCACGAAGGAAGATAAGGTCAATGTCTTTCGCAACTGAGCCTGTGGGCAGGTCTTTCAGGTTGTCCAGAACCTGCTGCATGGCTTGAGAGGCAAAATGAATAGAACATGAAGAACATGGCAAATGAAAATACTGAGATTAAAAGAGCAGACCAATCTGGGACGGTCAATCAATGGGCTCCCTAATATATTTTCACGCAGATAGTCACAGTAACATTCTTGCCCCAATGTATCTACCAAAGCACACGCAAAGCTCTGCTACTGAATAAAAGCCTTGTAAAATGCAGGAATCAGTCAGTAGTTTCAAAATGGAAATTGTGCGAAATGGCTTTCAACACATATAGAAGGGATGATCACAAAATTAGATAAGTGGACAAATATTGTAAGGTATTGCGAAGAAATCCAAAACACTCAGAATGTCATTTAGTAATTTTTCCCTTGTGCAACAGGGCCAACTGTAAAATCTTCAAAACAACAACAGCAAAATAATTCATGATTCATGTCCCACAGGTCCTTAGCTTACCTGAGCCTGACTTTGCATTGGCCACGGTCATGTTGCGTCCTCTTCGGTTTTGGTCAAAGCCTCTTTGCACAGTCAAATTCCGACCAATGGCCCGCCTACAGAGACTATGGCGACTGCAGGGCTAAAGACAATGCAGGAAAAGCACTCAACATTCTGGCTGCAGTTGGACATCATGAAAGACCAAAGTGTGAACAAGCACAAGTATGAACTTGTGTAAACGAGAAAAATATGTGATAAAACTCACCCGCATACATTGTTCAAATCATCTGTGCAACACTCCAATATGGACACTTGTGTCTCCTAAGGGCATCTGGAATCTGTAGATCATGGGAGGATAGAATTACAACAGGCTAAATAGGAATCTGTTAACGTAATATTGTTTTCAGATAACTATAGCCTAAAAAACAACATAACTGCCCGTCGATGGTCAAAGAGAGAAAAAAAAATCATATATGAGTCGCTCTGGAGTATTAGTCGCAGGCCCAGCCAAACTATGAAAAAAAAGTGTGACATAATGTGGAAAACACGGTAACTGAGTGTGTTTGTATGGCTTTGTTTTTACGTTCTGTGACCTCCTTTAAATCGTGTCTATTTGGTTGTGTTTAATCATTAAATAACAAGTAAACATGATTATTTGGTTATTCATTTATTTATTTTGCAAACCGCTTATCCTCTCAAGGGTCGCGGAAGGTTCTGGAGCCAATCCCAGCCAACTACGAGCACCAGGCAGGGGACATCCTGCAACGGTGGCCAGCCTGTCACAGGGCACAAAGAGATGAACAACCATTTATAATCATACCTATGGGAAATTTAGAATGTGCATCCAGCTTAGCGTGCATATTTTAGGGATGTGGGAGGAAACCCACGCAAGCCAGGGGAGATCAAGCAAATTCCACATAGGGAGGAACCACCTGGGATCAAACCCCCGATCCCAGAACTGTGAGGCCGACGTGCTAACCGCTTGTCCACTGGTCCACACATTATTTGGTTAATCACCAGTAAATACGGATTTTTTTGCCTTCAAAATAAAATTTTACCTGATTCATCTGTAGATTTATCAATAGAATAATATATTTGTTTAGTGTTCAATCGTTACAGCCCAGGAATCATATTTGTATGTTTATTGTAATAACATGAATGAATGTTGCTTGTATTTAGGGAAATTAGAGAAGTCCACTAAATTAGTTTTAGCCTCCAAATGTAATACTTAAATAGGAAATAACACTATAAACATCAGAATATGGTCTTCTTCATCTTGGATGATAAAACTGCCAAATGTTAGGAATTAAGACCTTGAAAATACAGTGTGTTAATTCTTTGCAGTCATAAAAACGATACAACAGACAGCAGGCCCTATTTAATACGCTACACAGCAGAACTATCTGGAACTCAGCTTCCTCATTCCAAAGTAAAAGGATATGTTTATAAATGGGAAGTTAGGAGTAACTGTATGAGGTGTTACACTCCTCTTTGGGGAGGCAGTCTAGATAAGGAAGAGAAACACAGCGCATACCATAAAGAGAAATTTCCTGGTAGTTACACACAACATTGAGGGTGACTAATTTCTAGGGTAAACAATGTCTATAAACAATGAACTATCAAAATAGGCATTCATTTGATAATCAATTAGATCACAATAAGTCAAGTTGTCGGGAGGGGTCACATAAGCAACTAAATGGTGCAACATTTGGAGAAATTGTGTGGGAACCGCACTGTTTATGGCTTTTTGGTTTAAAAAAAATGGGAACATGTAAAAAAATAAAAAAAGTTTATTTTTTTGTAATGTGTTGAAATTGGGATGAGATTAGTTGTGAATATCAGATGAAAGTTTAAATGAAATGAATACTGATTTGTTTGATCGATGAAAAAAACCTTTTTTTCGTCTGCAGGTGAATTTCTGGCCATTTAGAATCTTAAAGTAAACAATAAATGGCATCAAATGATCCCTTCCAACTCTCCATGTTAAATACATTTGTCGTCTTTCGCCGTCAATGGCAGCGAATGAGTTAACGCGGATTTTGACAGAAAAAAAAGATATTCTAACCTCGACATACATGTAGCTACATTTACCAGCCTCTTTATTTATTACACACGTATCTATATCACTACTCATGTACTATAGCGTGAACATTTTTGCCACGTCTGAAAACAGCTGCCCAGAGCTCAAATGTACGCCCGTATTGTGTTACTGTTGTCACTTTTCACACAATTTACAACGCCGTGTAGCGTGACATGAGCTAAAGTCACTGCGGGCCATCGATTAGGACTTAATTCCTTATTTTTTCCTTTTTTTCTTGTTTTTCGTTCTCATTAACGACGCCTAATAAAACGTTTGCCACAATTTGAATTGGCAAACACGGCAGCATGTTAGCGTAGCTAGCAAGCGCTCACGTGTTTATTCATTCGGCTCAATTTGATATCATAAATCATGACCGGGCTGTAAATCAACCACCCGCGTTCATTTCTATAAAAACCACAGCGTGTGCATGTATAAATGTCAATAATAGTCATTTATAATGAGCCGGGCAGAGCACAAGGCACGTTTGAGTGTACTAGGAGCTAGCATGAGGTTGCTAAGGTGACTCGAGTTTTAAAGCGTGTTATTACCTGCTGTGTTCACGGGAGTCCGCTCATGCGTTCTGAATGACTCGCAGCCAAAATGTCCATTTTTGCCGAGTTATGGCACACGAGTTGGCGTTAGTTTTAATGCTCGGCGTGGAGCCAGGATGCTGCGCCCCTTCTTTTTTCCTCCTCCTCTTAACTCGCACAAAGCTTCTCTGTGGAGCACCTCATGCGGATTTCAAAGTTGAGGAGAACGCCGTCGCTCGTATTTGTTCAAAACTATTCCTTCCGACGACTAGTAGACACTTCAAATAAAGTTTTCAGGTTCAATTTGCCAAAATATTGCGACTAGTACTTCTACATAATGTAATAATCGATTTAAATATCGATGTTGACTACTCATGTATACTTATTTATTGATTGTTTATTTATAATCATTTGTTATTATTATTTATTTATTATTGTTATTTATTGATGGACTAGTACGCACTTCAAATAAAGTTTTTTTGATTCAATTTGTTTTAATATTGATACCACTTCTACATAATGGAACCTTCGATGTAAATATTGATGTTGACTAATCATATATTTATTTAATAATTATTATTTAATTATTTCTGTTATTTGTTGATTATGTAGTTTATTATTTGTTAATTATTTGTTTGTTTGTTGTTGTTATTTGTGCACTTCGTTGTGAAGCTTTAAATATCATTAAACTTATAAATTATATACTTGTATAATGAAAATAAAAGCATTCAATTCAATTAGCATGACAATGTGCTGAATTCTGAATAAATAATTTACTACAACGACACTGCGTGACTCAAAACACAAGCAGGTTGACATTTGAGTTGAATTATTTCACATTTATTTAGAGAAAATACAACCATAGACAAAGAAAAGTGCTTCTCCACCTTGAAATATAGTGATGAACAACAAAAACGAGCAATATATATTACTTTTAGTCCACTTTTAGGCGTAGATGTATATTAAATATTATTGTATCCCATGTTAAAATATGCAATTTCAACATTTGAACTGTATTTCAATATAGAAAAAGCCATATTTCGCTGGTATCTTTTGTACACGAACATTAAACCGTACTCAAATAAAACAAAAAAATAGCACACGTAAGAGCAATTTAAATACAACATAACAAACCATTAATCGCAAAACATTAGTACCACGCTAAGCAACAAAATGAACACTATTGGGCATTGTTATTAAAACATAAACATGAGTAAGTAGGGTTTCAATAGGTTTGTGTTGTTTATAATAATAATAATAATAATAATAATCGGACATAGGCCCTGTCGTCATTATCAGAGAAACTACCACAAATTCGTTCATTTTCAATATGACCAATGTGATCAAATCTATTAGTTTATCACGGGAGCGGTTAAATGCATCGGAGAGAGATTGAAATATATTGATCATAAGCATTTGACAAGAAAAGCCAAATAATGAAGTACCAAAATATCCTTGTACCGCAATTCACCACTAGAGGGTGTTGCTTAAAAGGGGACTCTGCATGTAAGACAACCAGAAAATGTGGATAAACATCTCAAATATATTTTTTTAGAAACACAATATACACTATATCATGCAACACAAGTTAGAATTGATGGGCAAGCCAAAATTAGCCATTTTAAACAACTCCAGGATCATCACCACATTGGAAGCTCATCATACCTGCAACACAACAAAAATAGGAGTCTTTAGCTTAAGTAGAAAAATAGGAATTTATAAAAATAATCATTAAAAAATGTCAAGTAAACTGTTATAAATAAATAAAAATACCAAGAGAAAAAATATGTTAAATTCACAACGTTTGAAATTACTTATTCTAAATTGTAGGGAACCTATGGCTCGGTAGCCAGATGTGGCTCTTTTCATGGGTGCATATGGCTCTCCACTAACCTGTGAGGTAAAATATGGAAATCACTGGTGAGAGAGATAAGTCGCGAACGCACTAATAGGAGCGTGATTGTGGCGTTGACACTACCACCACTTTAATCATAATTTTGTTTTTTATTAATCTTCTGCATGCATGAATATCATTGATACTGATTTCTTAGCAACAGCATAACAATGTTGTCAAAATAATTCAGAGCCTTTTTGTACTCTAAAAGTGGTGAAATGACAAAAAAAATCACACACTTTCATGTATTTTTACTTTTCAATTCTGAGAATGCCTATCAAGAAATAATATTAGAACATATGATTTTTTATGGCTCTCTCTCTCTGTCAAAAAGGTTCCCGACCCCTGATCTAAGAAATAATATTTGGGGGACTGGGAATAAACCATAATAGCAAGAGGGTTCATTATACTTGCTTTAAAGATAAATGAATGAAAATAACCAAGGTAAAACATCACAATTATCATCCAAAGAAATTATACTGCATGCAAAATGATACAAATGGTTTTTGATAGAACCTACCTGACAAAACTAGACCCAGGGATAGTCTCTGCGCTCTCTTTTACAAGCACATCAGAAAACACTGTGTCTGGACTGTCTCTTTTTCCATACCTGTGTAAAAAAAAACAAAAAAAAACAGGCAACAAGTCAATACTGCATTTGTCAACAATGATTACAACACTGCTTCCGAATCAATTACCTCTGCCTTGTAATGAGATTGATGTAGTGTCTGAGAGCAGAGTAGTATTTTGCCATCTCCTCGGGGGGTGCTCCTTCTTTAGGGCTGACAGGCTTGCGTGGATAGGCATCAATGCCAGAGTGAACACAAGCCAGCAGTAGGAGAACCACGACCAGCGACATCCCAGCAAAGAATCCTGGATCACGCAAGGGAAAACAGAAACTTTACAATCATAAAAAGCTGTAATAGTCCAATATCCATTCAAAAAAGCACACAATTTCTTAACCCAAAAGCAGAAAAAGTGATCATCCTCAAGTACGTACGTCGTTGAAGGTTGAAAACTGTGATGTTCAGTGACTTCTACTGTTTTCCAAGCTCTTCTGCTGGATTGTGTGCGCTACTAAGCGTTTTATACAGGGTGTGTCTGAAGGGGGAGGCAGGCAAATTATGTTCACTTTAACAACCCTCTTGAGAAACAGTCACCGCCTCATTCAATTAGTAATCTCTGCCATTAGCACATATGTCAGTCTTTTGTGACTTCACAACTGAATTCATGCGTAAGACCTTTTGGAGCATTTCTCATTGCACAAAATGTCATTTTTGAATCACATTTCTAATTTCAGCCAAAGCCTGACGCCATAAATTTTGCATACAAAGTCATGCAAACTCCATTGTTGTGTGTATGAGTACAACAATATGCATTATTTGGATATATTTTTACATCAATAAATCAGAGAAGATTGCCACTCCATTTTTGGACAAAGGGATGTTTGTAAATGCACACAGAATTAAAAAAAATTGGATATCCTTAATCTCAAGACACATACTATTGAAGACCAAACCTAACGTGACCGCAAATAAGTAAAAGCATCTTTAATAAAGACAGTCAAGCTCCAGACCTTCATTGATGGAAAAGGATCATTGTCCAAGAAATGAAACCTTTCTCCAAATATACATCTAAACCTATGAAAATGGGTGTTTTTTAATTTATCGACTGCACTTAGCCATATTGCAGTAGAACATTTATTGTTTGAAGCTTGCTCTATCTTGTCTGTATTACATTATTTCATAAACATTTCACACAATTTCAAGACAAGAAAACCCACACAAGCCCGGAGAAATCATGCAAACTCCACATAGCAAGGTCAAGACCTGGTATCGAAAACCTCGACCTCAGAACTGTGAGGAAGACACACTAACCACTCGCCCACCCAGTTGCCCCAAATATTACAATGATGACTATAATTAATTTTGTAAGAACATCAAGGACACTTTGAAGTGATTTCGATCCCTCATATAAAAATATTAAAATATGTCTAAATGCTTTTGTACCTCACTGTATCCTCCATTCAATAGAAAATGGAGATATCCAACAGGCTACTAAGTGCATTAGAGTGCAGGGGAGTCCACTTGCGCATTAAAGGATCAATAATGCTCGTAGATTCTAGCAAATGTTGTCTTTTATTGCGCGATTTGCTTCCAAGCAGCCAGCGTCCATTACGACATTAATCTTCAATTAATTGCACAAACACTCACAGGCTACCATACGACAATTGATTTCAAATTACAGCCTTTAAATATTGAATGACTAAATGAATGGGGAGACCCAATCTTTGTATGTAATGTTGGCACAAAGTAGGGAGGTATGTTTGCATAAATGAGATCACATTTCGCTCTACTGACAAAAGCAGTCTGCATACAAAGACTACAAACAGACATTAACCCAAATGATTTCAATAAAAGTAAATTGAATTGGAAAATAAAATTTGTCTGAATAACCATTGAATCCACATTGCAGTTTGAATCACTTGTGAACAATGGCACTGCAACTTAAAAAAAAAAACCTTTTGGGGAGGTGAAATAGCACACATTGCTCCTAAATCGTACAAAATCGGTCCCACCACAAATGTTTGAGGTGTCGGTAATGGAGGTCTGCAAAGCTTTCAATCCCTAAATGACAAGGCCACTTTAACACAACTACTTTGTCAGAATGAGAAGAACATTACGGTGGATTCGTGGAACAGACAATGTCTTTGTAGGAAATGTGCAAAAATAACTCTGCTATTTCCCTCTTTTACATTAAAATAAACACAATAGTTGTACATTTGCATACGCAATCCTGATAAATGGAGTGAAAAGCAGTTCAAACTTTGTGTGACGTCAACAGAATCTGCAAATGCAACCCCGACATAAAAGAAAGTTTTGTTAGTGATGCAAATTACGCCACTGTATGCAAACAATATAACCGCCAAAACTATGGCATGCTGCAAAACGCCTCGTTGCCATGTGAATGTCTCTTTGTGGGATGCAAATTGATTTTTCTAACCACCAAAGCCTTTTATCCCATATATTACTGCGGCTTGAGCATGTATACACACACAGAAGTCAATCACAAGGCAGGTAGATATAAATGACCATTCCCACGTCACTGAGTAGCAAGTGAACCCATGCTGTCATTACCAACGTCAAGCAAGTGAACAGCTACATCATTATCATTAGCGACTCGCTATGTTTGAGCTTTAGACATTTTCAGGAGAGTAATGAGCTTTGGCAGCTTATTTTTTGTCTACGGGATGTAAACCCAATGGTCATTTATAGGAATGACTGTACAAAAGACGTCATAAAAGCCACAGTAGTACAATGGTTGGTTGTTTTTTGGGTTGCCCAGGACTGTTATCCTCCATTCTTTATGTCACATTTTGATTGGTGGTGCACATTAGTTATTTTTATCTGCACATCATCTATTATGAATAAATAAAGAAGGCAAAAAGTGTGGTTCTGCTCATTAATTCATTATTTAGGCATTTTGCTAATGTCCTGTGTGACTCACAGGGGGTCAATGAAACAGAACGGTTACTTGGAGGGCCACAAATCTCCCCCACTCTTCATTACAAAAATAAAGTCGTGCTGGTATTTCTTTGAAAAGTTAAACCTCATCAAATGCTTTAACTGCAGAAAAATAAATACATTGCTGATCCATTTTAAAGCTTTGTTTCAGACCTTGGCGCAGGGTTTAAATTTTGTAGTAGCTATATTTTCTCTGCAGCATTTGGACATCAGCAGAGACTGCAAATTACATTAACCAAACAGGGGATGTCATAGAGCTGGTTGTCCAGTGACCAAAGGATCACGGTTTGAATCCTGGCTCTGTACTATTGAACTGCTTTTTTTAAAAATAGCTGACATTTAGTGATCCAGTTTACGGCATTAGACATCCAATCAAATTGGAATGGGCATTACTGGTGTTAATTTAAAACATGCATTTTCTGATAAAATTTCCACACAAAAGAGTGGTTTCCTCTATTTTCTCTACCACTTATCCAAATTAATGTTCACTCAAGCTCTCTCAATTAAGGCCACAAGGACAAGAAAGCTCTACAACAATGTGTGTAAAAAAACAATTCATGTTTTTTGAATTGCCAAAACCAATTGACAGGCAATTTTTCACCAAACTTTTCAGCATACTTGCAAATGAAAACCCAAGAAATACTACCTAATATAAGAGAGGTATCCAGAAACTCAGTTGCACGATCATAATAATGATTTTGAGTAAGTATTTTGTCATTTCACTTCTTCTAGGTCATAAATGAAATCTTCTGGTAGTTTTTCATCAGGAATTCTGCCAAGCTGCTCATCATGGGAGCGCAGGGTCCACAGTTTCTCCAGTTCATACACTTCTCTTATTTCTGGAAGCATGAAGTGAACAATGATTTTGCCTGTGGGACATAAACCAAATGAGACAATTTACACCGGCAAGAGGAACTGCCCCAGTAATATCTCTACTTCCAAATTACGAAAAAAAGTAAATGCATTTCCTTATCCGTTATTTCATTTTGAATTTCCCTTATTAAGCATTTGAAAAGTGTACAAATGCAACGTGGCACATATTTTCTCTCTCACACACACAAATAGGGCACACGTAAAAGTCTAAAATGTACTGCAATGTGGACGACTTTCGGCCCCGGTATTACGGGCTCTTGCCACCATCTGGCGTAAAAGCACGGGTATTACATCTATAATGGCCATGGAGGGAGATATTTCAGTGGCGCAGGGCACATTTTCATATGCTTTGTTTATTTTAAGACATTAATGAATCATTTCCTTATAATTTTCTCTCTTGTTTGTGTGTTTCCTCACATCTTTCATACAAAATTGGGACACTTTGACCAATTTTAAAGGGTTTAGTTGGTAGTTGTGTGAGAACCGTAGAACGAATTAGAGAATTTACATATAAAGTACACCACTACTTACAAAATTTTCAAGTTACAAAAAAAGTTCTGGAACCAATTAATTTCGTAAGTAGAGGTACGACTGTACTTTATATTAAAAAAAAATCTTTGACATACCAAAATCAATACACATCCAGTCTTCGGAATTCTTTCCTTCAATCCTAACATGGGCATCGTGTTCTTTCCTCAGAAATTTGTACTAAAAGAAAAAGAGAATATTGTTATTGATATCAGCTCCCTAGTGAGAGAATAAAATAATTGCAGCCCACTTACTACTTTGACAGCATAAAGTGCCATCGCGCGTAGGTGTCTCGGTGATACGCCACTGACAACAATGAAGTGCTCCGCGTATTTGATGTGCTCGGGTACTTTTATAACGCAGATGTCTCCTGCGTTTTCCTGACGAAGGAGCGTCACCAGCACTTCCAGGTTCCACGTTTCTGTGGATCCTGAAATAAAAGCTATGTTTGAGGACAAACAAACAATCTCACCAGGCACTTAGTGCACGTGGTTAAGGAATATAATTCAAGGACACACAAAAGTGTCGCAAAAGTCTAGTTGTCTAATCTTGGCGGATCCACACAAAAGAGGGCAGAATTTTGCGCATTATGTAACTGAAAAAAATGTTAGGTTCTTCACAGATGTACTTATATTTATTGAATTAAATGCACTTATTGTCCATTTAGAAGTATAAGATTTAAAGCCTCACCACGAAGCGTACAATAACAACAAACAGACAAATAATCAATAATTAATACCTATAACACATTATATAATATGTACATATGTGATAAAAATATATATTATAAAACATATAAGTAACAAAAAATAAGTAGTCATGTCGGCGATATTTAAAAACTATTTCTTCATACCAATTCGATGAATTCTATCAATATTGCAATTCTGAAATGTAGTTGAGGCTGAAATAAAATACGTACATCCTTCACTACGCAATCATGACCTCAAACTACTTTTTAATGGTTTCCTAAAGTATGCAATTGATGAAAATGGTAAAAACTAGGGAAACTGACACCATCCATATTGCAACCACTAAAATTTGAGTACTATAATCGCTTTTGCAACACTCCTTCAATTTCTACAATCTGTGCAATGAAGAAAATTAACATTTTTTAAAACGCCTCGCAGGATCAAATTACACCCCTCGGCGGATATAATGAAATCAAATGGAACGTTATAACTCACTTTGGCTCGGGTGACGCTCGTCATTAGAGTCGTCGTCCATCTCCCGTGATTCATGCTGAAGAACGTCAGTCTTTGTCAGTAAATGACTTCGCCCGATGTCCATTTCGGAAAAGCATCTTCTCGTGGAGGCCAGACGAGCAGATTCCTGCTGCATAAGCGGCCATGAGGTTAAGTTACTTGTCAAATGTCGACAAATTAAACGGCTACGACAAGGAACTTTGGCGGTCGAGCAAAGGCTTGACAAAACATCGCCCTTTTTTACTAAAACTCTACTTGTGCATAACAATGGATTAACGCGCTTCAAAATATTCATAATTCAATTTTGTACACAGACAACCTTCTGGCGTCTATCTAATAAACACGGAAGTCAAATTTGTTATTAGATTTTGATTGGTTGCCACTTCTTTCTTGTTTGCTGTAATGCACGATAAAGAAGCACTTGTCGCCCCCTATCGACTGCTCCTCAGTCATAAAGATGCTAAATGCTTTAAAAAGTTATATAGTAATAAATTATACATACGTAGTATTTGCCGTAAATTAAGCGCATTCTATATCTATAAAACAGTTACACAAAGAACATTGAAAGAAAAACCCCTACTCATGAAAAAAAACTAGTCAAAATAGAATTCAAAAAAATATTTTTTCCATATGGCCTATCACCCACAAAAAGTCTGGAATATTCAGCTGCCTGGCAACCATTTCAAAGTGTACTCTGCTCCACCCCTGATGTTTTTGAATGAGGTATTCATTGTTGTGTGGACTCGTTCAAGAAATAACCAAATAGGTCTCACAAATGTACAATATTTGCCAATTATGATGACTAAGAAAGTAATGTTGATATTACAAAGGTTGCCATGATTGGATTCAGGGGCCTTAAATCATTCAAAAATCAGATTGTATCCCACTAAAGAAATTCTGCTGCTGAAACATTTTATACATTTGAATGAAAAACAATCTTTTTAACAAAAGGCATGTAAGATTTTTTGATTCGATGTACCTGAACTAATCAATATAGCGAGTCTTGTAGCTGTAATTGTAATCTGTATTTAATTTGATCTTCTCTAAACTTTTGAGAAACTGTTCTCCAACATGCATCTGACTATAGTGGCCCCAAAACATGAAAAGCATGAAGAGCAAAAAATCCAATTTTAGTAGAACGAGGAATTGTATTGATCCATTCATGCATCGGACATGCATACATTTTTCTGTTGAGTTTTAGAGAACCACCTTGGAAGTTGGGCAAAAAAATTCAGACAGCATTTGAGGTTATGTCTTAGTTTCCCTTGAAATTTCAATCAAAAGTTGATTATCACTAACATTTTTTGAGCCATTTCTTTTTTTTTTTTTAGCTTCTGAAATACCAATTAAGGTCAAATGCAAGAAGCCGAAATGAGCTTCTGGTCAGACCGGTTCATCGGGCTATGACAGTAATCAAATCTCTATAAATAAGAGAGATCTCATCTCATTTTCTGAACCGCTTTATCCTTATTAGGGTCACGGAGGGTGCTGGAGCCAATCCCAGCTGTCTCTGGGCCAGAGACACCCTGAATCGGTGGCCAGTCGATTGCAGGGCACAAGTAGACAGACAACCATGCACACTCACACCCATAAAGTGCCAAATCAGCCTACCATGTATGTTTTTGGAATGGGAGGAAAACCGGAGTACCCGGAGGAATCCCACGCAGGCCCGGGGAGAACATGCAAACTCCACACAGGTGGACGTGACCTGGATTCAAACCCAGGACCCCAGAGCTGTGAGGCCGATGCTCTAACCACTCGCTCCACCAGGCCACCCTAAGAGAGAGATGAGTGTTTAAAATTGACAAGTAAACAGCTAAAATCAGAACTGGTATGAGAAATAATCATGGGTACTCTTTAAAAACAATTCTTTATTCCCTTAAGTATGCTTTGTAATGAAATTCACAAAATGTTTACAAAAATTCAGAAGCCTGAATGTGCACTAGTGAATACTGTCAGTATTCAAATGACCCCATATAACCACCACCTGAGATATAGTACAAACATTTCCGATCAGTCCATCTACATTAAGTTTCAAATTAAAATACAGCATGTAAACATCCGTTTATGGCAATACAGCAAAGTACCAATAGTACTTTTTGTTCTCTTTCTTTGAAAACGCAATTATGATCATTCATACAGTAGTTCCATCTCAACAAATTCATGAATCCATTTTGACATTCAGCCTCAATCCTACAGGAATATGGTCTGTCAGGCCAGCCAGCTGCGTTATAAATGATACCTCTTCCACTTCCTAAAAGAAGAAGACAAGGATTAGTATTCGTTTAACATCAACAACAAAAACAAAACAATGATTCCGCACGTTATTTTTGTCAACACAGTACAAATGAGCCATTAATGTGTTTACAACATATTTTGTTACTTCCATACACTGGTGAAATTGGTCTAAGAAGGAGAGAAGTGGCGAATGAGAAATGTTAAGTGCAGCCACATACGGTTTGGCAGTGCTTGGAAATGGATTTTTCCCGGAATAAGATATAATCAATCCGTCGTCCAATCCAGGGCTGGTCAGTTTCGGGGTAAACCAATGGCGAGCCTGTGGCGGGAACGGGCGGGCAGATGTAACGCTTTCTTAGCATTTCATTTTCCAACGTTCTGCAAAACAACAACAGAAATTGTTTAGTTGGCATCATTTTAGTTAGGTTAACACTTAAAATATGAGTAAGCACCGTTTTAGATTTTCAGGAGTGTTTACGTCATCGTCATACATAGTTGGCTGTTCTAGCAGAGTGCCTGTAATGTAGAAATTGTCAGTTACTATCTCCCTATATTATAAATTTAACTGAAAAATAAAATGTTTTGTCCAGGTAACATGTACGTACCAATTACCCAGGGCTTCTCTTTCCCTGGCCCTGCTCTGCAAGGGTCTTTGTATTCCTCAAAGAGATTATGATTCTGTTCCAAAGTGTCATCTAGACAGACAGGAGTACAGTTCGATGCTAGTAAAAAGCGGACGATTTGGGGGAAATGGCAATTGTGGGATCTGAACACACACACACACAAACCTGGTGAGCAATTGTCAAAGTTAAAGTCGCCACAGAGAACATCAAAAACCACTTCTTCGTCTGGCTGTCTGTTGGCCGCTTGGAAATCACCTATCCACTTGGTGACCATGTTGAGCTGGTCACAGCGGATCTCGCCTTCACCTTATTCAAGAAGCCACAGAGTACCTGTCATTCATGTTTATTTTTTCTCTTTGCTCAAGCTAGTCTTGAAAATGCTACTTACCTTCTGGTGCATGAAGGTGTGTACAGTTGAAATAACCAGTTACTTTTTTCTGCTTCTGGTTTGTCCCGATTAGCACCTGCCAATATAACAAATGGGTTTATATGACACAAAAGATACTCCAAAACTATTCTGGAAGTCAACCAGATATTGAGTTGTTTTGTTGGTGTCATGCAAGAATATCAATCACACTGGAGTATAAGTCGCATTTTATGGGTTATTTTTTTCCTTTCTTTCATTTTCCTTACAGGTTATCCTTACAAAGGTCGCAGAGGGGGGCGTTTACTTTTTGCCCATAGTTAGCTGGGATAGGCTCCAGCACCCCCATGACCCCTGTAAAGATAAGCGGTTGAGATAATACTTTAGAGCAGGGTTTCCAAACCAGTGTGCCGCGGGAAATTGCAATAAGTCATACAACGTAATACTCAGAGAGAAAAATTAATAGGAATTTAACGAGATTAAAACTGAACAATTACAAGGTTAAAATCAAAATATGATGAATGTTAAATTATAGATACTATTACAAGATTCAAATTGTGAAAGTCATTTTGTTTCTTATTTTTTTCTAGTTGTTTGGTTTCGAGAGCATCAACTTTTGTCGACGTAAAGTCTGTGTGAGCACAACAATTTTTTTGCGTAATATTAGGAGATTGAAGTCATATTTGGTGAAAAGTACTAAAATGATGCAATTAAAAACATGACATCACTTATTTTGCATCACTCGAACCGGAGGTTGTTCAGGGTCCGCAGACATCAACTCTTGGTGACATGAGGCCAGTGTGAAAAATGAGATTTTGGAATAGTTTTGGAGGTTTATGTGCTTTCTGCTGATAAAACTTTGATGAGAATGACTATTGTTAATATAGGCAACATAGTGATAAATGAAAAGATTTTCAGATGGTGGTATCTTTTGTGATTTTTTTCAATTCAAAAAGTGTGCCGCAGCTCAAAAAAGGTTGGGAAACACTGCTTTAGAGTCATCGTACGCGTGTGAAAACAAAACACGACAAATACCTTGGTAGAGAGGAGGCCCTTGGCAGCCAAAGCATCTTCGCCTTTACTGTTGGGAAAGCAGTGATACTGGGCCTCCAAAATAGGGAATCGACTGGCCAGGAAGAGGCCGCTGTTGAAGAATTTAAAAGAAGAAGAACAGCCGCACGGAGGTTGGCAAGCGTACCCTCCTACGTCATAGAGTATGTGTGCAAATAAAGGACTTAGGGCACTGGTGAGTTTCTGTGCGGCCCGCTTATCAAACACTTCTTCCAGGCAGAGAATGTCCACATTGGAAGGGAACATGGTGGACACCTCCCACGGAACGTCATCCCGGGTGGAGAGTCTCTGAGAAAGCAGAGAACGGGAGGCGCTGCGTTGACCCTTCCCGCCCTGCTGGTTGGAATTCTGGTTGGAGTTGTACTGGAAGGACGTAGAGGTGTCTTTAGTATCTCCACAGGGTACGTCGGCCACATCACTGAATGACTTTGGGATTGTAGCCGCTCTGTTAGCATCACCACATTCAGAGACGCTCGTTGCGGGGGTTACGCTGTCGGAGGGGCTCGGAGTCCCACAGCTACTGGGAGAGTCAATAAAGATGCGAATGTTGGGTCGACCCACACCGTGAGCGATACACTCGCCGATTGTCGCGGCCCTTTGCTGGGTGTGTCCCAGGTTGTTGAAGCGAGCCAGACTGTCGGGCAGAAGACACAAGTTGGCCGAGGCGAAGACGAACGACGCCTTTCCCTCCAGCTCGAAGCCCCTGTGCGTTTCACTCTGGAGGGATGCCGTCTCTCTGTGATAGCAGAAGGGACGGCGGCACGCCTGCAGCGGGGCCCATAGCAGGAAGCCCAGCAAGGCTATGGGCGCAGTCACGATAAACAGAGTGAAGAAGACGATGGAGCCGAAGAAAACCTTGAGAGGGTAGAGGTAGCACGTGTCCTCTTGCTGCCGTTCAAGAGTGGTCAACTTGCACACGGCGATGAGGCGGTCAAGAAACCAAAAACATGGCAGAATTAACACCCATCCAGCCGCATGGATGCCCTGGGCACACGGGTTAGGGAACGGGGATGTCTTCAGGGCCATACCTTTGGACCCTTGCTAAAACCCCCGGCCTAACGGAATCAGGGGCAGTGTCATTTCTTTCCTCTCTACTGGACACTGAAGGCAAGAAGAGAAAGCCACGTCATGATCAGAATTGACCCTTGTAATATTTATACAAGAAGGGCAACAAGGTCTGAACATGTGACAGCGTTACTGTGATGTTGGTAAAAACAACTGATTCATATATATTGTTTTGAATTCTCTGTTTACAAAGAGAATCTGAAATATGAGGTTATAAGATGAAGTTTTTAAAATGTATTTATTTTTTACGTATCAACTCATCGTCAGCCATTGACTGCCAGAGACGTCCAATCTATTTTGACTGGGAGCAGATGCCAGCCCATACAGTACTACATTCAATACCAGCCTTTGCAGTTGCAATTGATATGATCTTTACAAGTGTCGATGACAGTGACTAAGTTAAGTGCTACAAAAAACAAAATAATGGAGATGTATAAGTGTATTGCAAGATGTTTATAAACTATTTATATTACACTACTGAAACAAAATTTGCAGAACAATGACAAAATGTGCAGCGACAGCAAAACTGACGACTAAACGAGAAAATAAAGGGTAACGCAGTAAGGCTAGAGTAACAAAATATGACAGCACACCGGGGTTCGAACCCCAACCCTTTGCGTTGAAAGGTAAGCGTACTAACCACTCATCGATCGTACACATTTTATAAAATAATGGGCGCTATTATGAAAAAACTGAAAACTAACTTCATTGGGCCGCACAATGTTAAAAATGAACAGCATTATAGTGAAAAGGAAATATTTTAGTCTTTATAATGAGTCAGCTGGTTTTAGGGCGGAACATTCAAACAACCAGGAAGTTGCATATATGCGCTCATCCGATCCAACTCGCACCAATTCATTTTATATCATTTTGCTGTACTACGAATTGTATTCGCTCCATATGTCATCAACTTCCCATGTTGTTGTTTTTTTTGCGATTTACGACACATTTATTCCTACCTCAGGTGCGGACTCAAGTCACCGTATGCTAAGCTAACAATGTTGTCAATACAATCAAATGCACTATTAAATATGGGGGCCACTGTGCCAAAAACACCTTAAATTACCGACCCTGACCATGGTAATGCTCATATATATTGCGATATAGTAAACGAGTAATTTTGGGTAACGTTGGCTAGCATCTGACGGCTAAAAATTCAAAAGATTCTTTCTTACCTTATATACAAGTAAACTGGGGCGAACCGTCGAGTCGATAACTATGCATATATTGGTGAAATTATTCAATATGGGTAGTTAGTGTTTAGTATTAAACTCCACGTTTTAACAATACGAATAAAAAAACGACATCACACTCAGCATGTTCTAAGATTCATCATTAAACACCGAATAAGCCGAGCCTTAATGACGTCATACTGGATCGCCTGTCACGTGACTTCACCTGAGGCCACGTAACAAACATACCTGAAGTGTATTTAATAAATATTTTTACTCATTGAGGTGCCTCCTAGGTGAAATGGATTGTTAATCTGGCGTTGAAACATGACCCTTTACTGCAAGCCTTCCCAGTCCAAATGAATTGGACGTCTATTGCCGTCAATGGCAGCCAATAAGACAAGACTGCCTCAAATAAACAGTCATGGTTGAGGAAAATTTTACAACTTGTTCTCTTTTCTTTTGATTTCTAATGCTCAAATAATGCTGTCTGAATGCTTACATTTGACCACTTTTAAGGCCCAATGAAGGCGGCGAAACCCAAAAGAAGTGTGGACAAATGCAGCAAAATTTAGCCAAGGCTTTTCCAGGAAACCTCGATTAATCAGGTTATAAATAGTTCACATGGGGAACAAATATTCCAACGGCTGGTTAAAATCCATCAGTCTTTGGGAGATATTTAGCAGAGATAAAACAATGAATGAAATCTGTAATGGATTTGTTATACAAAAACTTTGCTTTGTGAAGTTTAAATTTTATTTTTGAAAAGCGGTCACTTTTAGAGAACCTTTACTTGTTTTCCATATTTTAAGAATCCCTTTTAAAACCTTGCAAGGAATGCATACATTTTTTTCTAGTAAAATATGACAAATGTACATAATAAAGGTTTAATTAGGAATACGATTAAAAACAATCAATCTACATTAATTTATATTATTACTACCACTAAATTATACGTGTTTTATAAAAGGCAAAAGTGAAGAAAAGGTATTAGGGTAGTACTTTGATCAATGGAAGCAATCATCAAAAACAGTCTTCTGATGTGTTTTCTGTCCCTTTGTTGAGCTCAGCTCCCTCTTGCTTTTCCCACCAAAGTAAGAATGTACATAAAAATGTTGATGATGTCCATGTACAGGTTAAGTGCAGCAAAGATGTATTCTTCAGGATGCAAGGATAGTTCCTTATTGCCAATCACCAGCTGGGTGTCCACTGCCAAGAACTGGAACAAAACATTTTTCTTTAAGAGCACCAACTTTTTATCATTTTCCTATGACTTTCTTTTAATGTCAAGAATAGTAATTAAAAATCATTTATAAAAAAACTATGATTGTCCATCAAAATTATTGGCATTTAAAAATAACGCGGTGGCCGGGCTGCTGAGTGGTTAGCACGTCGGCCTCACAGCTCTGTGGCCCTGGGTTTGAATGCAGGTGGGTCCATCTGCCTGGAGTTTGCATATTCTCCCATCCCTGCCTGCGTGGGTTTTCTCCGGGTACTCCGGTTTCCTCCCACATTCTAAAAACATGCATGGTAGGCTGATTGGACACTCTAAATTGCCCCTAGTTATGTGTGAATATTTGTCAGTCTTCTTAATTACATTTTTCTACTATTTTATTCCTTTTTAACTGGACAAATATTCCACACGCACAATGAAACACCAAATTGTCGACAGGGATGTGCTCTATTGTTTTTCTGCTTTGGTATTTCGTACCACCGACCAATGATTTGTGCATGTGGACTTACACAGGCGAAGAGTAAGGATGCCAGTCCAGCATAAAAAATATTCAGGATTCCGTTACGTAAGATGATGCAGAGGAAGCTGAAAAGGACGAGGACAACCAAGCACACAAACATCACGCCGTAACAGGAAGTGAAGTCGTACTTGGTCTATGGAAGGATGACAAGAATGACGTGAAGTTAGCATTAGGTTACACTGCTCTTTAAACTACCAATATTGTATGTAGGAAGTAGATTGCAACCTGGAGAGAGAAGATGACCACTGTAAAGCAAACCACAGCTGTGATTCCCAATGCCATGACCACTACGTCAGTTTCATGGAAGCTGGTAATCATTACAACCATATATGACATACTGAGAGTCAGGATGGACTGAAAAAAAATACAGTTGTTAGTTAAAACATAGCTCATACTGGCTAACTACAGTTCTAATAACAATAACTTAAATTGACAAGGTGTTCTTTTGGTGTACAGTAATACCTTGACATATGAGGAATTTGAAAAATTTGAATTAAGTTTAATGTAAGGTTAGATTAAACTTAATTTTGAGTGTGTCTGTATCATACTCCATGTTCATTTAAATGTGTTTATGTTATGTTACGAGTATTTAGTTCATTTCTATGGGAAAAGTTGATTTGAAATACGAGTAAATCGATATACAAGCTCGGTCCCAGAACGAATTAAGCTCATATCTCATGGTATTACTGTATACTAAAGGTTTGTTTATGGCAAATATAGCTTTTCCTAAACAGGAAAATAAAAAAACTAGCTTACTAATGCAACAAGGTTCCATGGATGTTTCCTACGGAGGTTCCCAGAGCAGCTGATTGCGTAAACGCATACAAAGAATGTGATGTAGGACAAAATGTAGGGCCAGAAGTTGTCCCTCACAAAGACCTTGATTTCTTTCACGAAGGTGGAAACCATTACAAAGGAGAACGTCACCAACAGCTGAGCAGTGAGCACCAAGAAAACCTTCAGGGTGGAAGAAACAAGTAGAAATTATATTGATAAAAGGTAACACTTGCAAAATTTCAATATTAACAATTATGCAAATACAGTAATACCTCGATTATCGGGGTTAATGTGGACCAGACATGGCCACGATAATCGAGAAAACCGTGAAGTAGGGTCACCTCGATTAAAAAAAATAGACAATATTTTTTTTCTTCAGTCCTAGTAGCAAGAGTGGCTTCTAGTTATGAGTTTCAGCGTGGATTTTGACATTGTTATGAACTTTTTTCTTTATTGCGGAGTCCTTGAACTTAAAAAATATTTTTTTTAAATTAAAAAAATGTCCCCAGAAAAAAATCTGCAATGTACTGAAGCCACGAAAGTTGAAGCACGAAATGGCGAGGAATTGCTGTACTTAAATAAATGAATCTCCTGAGATTCTCAGGTTTTAATCTCGAAGAAGCCCGGAGTTCCAGATATAGCCACTGGAGGCTGCCTTCAAATTAGAGTATAACCTATAATGTCCACTTGCATTAGAAAAGTGCAATTTTCCATTAGAATAAACCTGGTAACAGCCTAGTGAAAAATTTGAATTTGCTCTGTAGTGTGACACAATTTCTTACTGAAAATTTTGCTGGGGGTGATTAGATTTTTTTTGTGTCACAATCATTACACTGTAATTTCTCTTGAAAATATATGTCAAAATGTAAGCCTTTCTGGGCCATGCACCCTAACAGGGAGCTTTTCTGGCATATAATATCTTTTCAAAAACGATCTGTGTAGTGTCTGAATCGATCAACTCACATCCACTAATCAGCAATAAAAATGATGGGAAAATAAAGCGGTTAGAATTGTAAAAAGACTATCAAGCACGTCTTTTATGTCAGCGGTAAGGTGCATTACGCCAATTACAATATCATTCCAAGCACATTTCCACTTTTTCCCCCCTTATTTTACAATGCATAAGAGCAGAAATCTGAATCAATAGAAGCATTTTTTTTATTTAAACGTGTAAATGATGTTGACAAATATAAGAAAACGAGACAGGTCATGGCTACATTGGGACTGGGCGGCCATATTGGAGCTCTATACCACTGATGCTTTTAAGGAACTCAGATGGCTTACAATATTAGTTTAGGAGTGTGCCCTGAGATTTATATGATTTAAAAGCTGCCTTGGTTCAATAGCTTGGGACACCATTCATTCAGTCAGCGTTTCTTATATAGTGTATGTACCACCAGTGGGAAAAGGGCTCCCTCTAGTGGTAAGTGGAAGATTTATTTAATTAAATGTTTAATATTAGGACGAAATGTACTGTTTACGCTCCCTAATTAAGCTAAAGTGTTGTGTTTTTGCCAGCTATCGTCAACTCAATATCTTATTTGGCTAACATTTATTTCACATGGACATTCTGCATTTTGGCCCTACCTTCCGGATGAAGGCTCGTCTTATGGTTTTGTCATCAAACCCAGAACCGAAGTCCTGGTTCTCGTCAAAAGAAGGGGGGTCCTCCTCACTGTGGTAAGGTTCACCTAAAGTGTCGGCAATCTTAAATAAACATTGACGTTTCTTGGAATGAACAAGGTTGTTTACCTGATTTGTTGTCGAGGAAGTCATAGGGAGGCGGAGATACTGGGTTGCTCATACTGTAAGCTCCAGGTGCAATGGGCCCAAAAGCGTCCTGCGGAGGATGAGCGGGCCCCCCAGGAGGGCCCACCGACCCCGGCACGAACGGCTCTTCTTCCAATAGAGTGTATGCCGTTTTATGCGTGGCCATTTTCGACGGGGGCCGAATGTGGCCGTCGTGTTTGGGAGGAAAAATCAACGCGTTGACAGTCGAAACAAAAACACGCCCCCAACAGACCAGTGACGTCAAGTTACGTCATTTCCGGCTCTCGTTCCTCCCTCATCTCGTCATTTTTGCCATCTATAATGTATTGAAAATATACATTGGATTATACATTGCATTAAGATAAAAGTGCACTATATATATACGTATATATAATATGTATATGTGTATATATATAATATGTATATGTGTATATATAAATATATATATATATATATATATATATATATATATATATATATATATATATATATATATATATATATATATAGTGCACTTTCATCTTAATGCAACACATTGATATGTATTTTAAATGTCAGGAAAATGATCACACAGAATCTATTTTTTGGGGGGATAGATTTCCTTTTATTAGAAAAAAATGATAACCAAATTTCCAAATAATAATGCATTGCAAAATGCAAGGCAAAAATACCTCTGCACTTCACATTCCAAATGAGATATTACCATAGTCCCTTATGAAAGTGATCAGGTACATAAACTTGTTTTTAATATTCAAGAATCTACAAAAGAAACTTAACAGGTCTCGTTTTTTTGTAGCTGTTCTTTTACAACAAGCACTGGACTAAACTGTCATAAAACAACCACAGCGTGCTATTTTTTTTTAACATGGTAGTGAACCTAACTAAACGCCAAACACACAAAAAAATGTTTATTGAAAGCTTCCATAATAAATACATAAATAGCATAATTTAAAAAGGCACATTAGGAAACAAAATGAAAGATTCACATTTAACTTTTTTTTTGCTGAGCTTGCTTGACCTGCAATTCAATGAGGAAGGTGAGGTGCTTTTTCCATCTTCAGCCCCTCTTGTTTCATTTAAAAATGCATGCACACAACCAACAAAAATGTCATCTTTTGTGAAATTCCAGGATAAACCTGAAATGCACCAGCACTTTGACCGGTGACTTAATTAAAAAAAAAATCCAAATAGGTGCCATAGAGGAAAATTTAGGTGTTTAATTTTAAATTAAGGCTTATTTAGAAACCGTTTTTAAATTATCCCTGGCTCATACTGGTGACATTTTGACAAGAGCAAAATGACATCTATCAGTAAGTGGTCATTGATTTTAAATTTACACCATCTTGCGCCAAAGTCCAAAATTCTCAGAAAAGAATGGAAGTTAGAGCTTGAAAACGTCCATACCTGTTGTAATTTTTTCCAGAAAAAAAGATTTGGCTATTTATTTAAATACTTGAAAAAGACTAAAATTAATGTCACCTTTTGAATTGGTAGTCCATTTGAGGTTTATCCTGAAATATCTGTAAAAAAACTAACTTTTTGTGAGTAGTGTACATAAGTAATGGAAACAAGAGAGGTGATTGCATAGATATTGCTGAAACGAATACTAAAAATGAACTATGAACTTATATTTATGCACAGGTTTTGGTATATAAAGTAATGGGGAAGACACCAGATTATAAGACATAAATGCACTTGGGAACACTTCCAAAATATATACAGTACACAAAAATGAGTCACGAGGTTAAGTTCGCCTGTTTTCGTTAACATTCAATCTTTTTGCTTATGTATAAATATTAAATAATGGGGGGAAAATACTGATCCAATTTGAATAAAATACAGTATTTGCTTGCACGTCCTGTGATTTTTCTTCACTTTTCAAGTTAAAAGCTTGTGCGGACCTCCATTGTACAGTAACTTGACCCCCGTCGAACAAGGCGATGACCCCTGCGCCGATTCCTAACCACGCCATTTCCTTTTTCACTGAATGCGATCCGTCTGCAGCTGCTGAGGCTGATACTGGCTGAAGGCGGCAGCGGCGGCCGCGGCCCCTGGGGTGGCGGCAGCGGCCAGCGGCTGCTGCATCGTGTACCCGTAGCCGGCTGTTGTCATGTAGCCGGCGGGGGCCGGGGAGGCTGCGTAGGGATACTGCTCATAGGCGGCCGCAGCTGCCGCCGCGGCGGTGGCAGCTGCCGCCGAGTACTGGGCATAAGCTGCTCCTGTGTAGTCGAGGTACGGCGAGGTGGCAGCGGCGGCTGCGGCAGCTGTTGCCGTGGCACTTGAGGATTGCACGTGAGGGATCACCATACTGGGCTGGACAAAGGCCTGAGGGTAGACGTAGTGAGCCGGGATCCTGTAGGACACAAACACACCCTGATGTCAAAGGTGAGCCGCAGCGAGTAATCCTGCAGGCGCCACAAATACGTCAATCCAGTCCTCAGAACACAGCAAATCCATTCATTAACAGCTGGGGGAGAAAAATGAAGAAAAAAAACCCTACCTAGATAAGTTAAGAAAGCAGCAACAAACCACAAGCGCAATAAGAGCACCTGAAACCCAAACGGAAAACCCAGCGCTTCGCCCCATTGAGAACCGCCGTGACAAAATGCGAGCTGACCGCACAACACCACCTCAAGAAAGTGGACAGCGTTGTGTCCACACTGTCACGCCGACTGCACACGCAAAGGCATGCCCACACATGTTAGGTCCTTCAACACAAAAAAATGAACTGCAAACATGTTGGCTTTACTATGGAAACTGCAGAATTTAGCAGCAAGGGTAGCTAAAGGTGTTTTTTTTCTTTTTTTACATTGCATGCTAGCCGTTTACAATGACTTATTCGATAAAATGTTTTGTTTGGGATTGAATATTTTCTATTTAAAATAGGAATGGGAACCTCTGGGTACCTCCGGAATGATACAATTTGCGATACTAGAGTCACGATAATGATTGTCAAAATATGGTGATATACCAATTACGGAAACGTGGGTCGGGAAATCAATCGAAGATGTTGTACAATACAATTTGTCAAAAACACACCGCCTGTGAGAATAGTTCAACGCAACATTTCTGGAAGTAAATAAGGTGACACTAAGATTGCAGCATTGTTGGAAACAAAGGAGTGCATTTCTTAACTCATTGAAAATGATAGATGTGCAATTCATTTAAACTGGGAGGACTGGCTTTGAAATGTCATGTTTTGGCCCAGAGAAAAGCAACCTGATGATTCCTTAATTGAACAATCTGCTCTTTTTAAACTAACAAATCGTTTCTTCTCATGTCTTAACAATAATCTGTTGGAATACCAATAATTGCAATATTTCCCTTTTATATGGAATATATTTACACACTTAGTTTAAATTAGTTTGGCTTTGTGTGTCAGTTTGGCAGGACACTTTAAAGGGGCCATGCAATAAAAATCTATTTTTTTCTCTTTCTCACTAAGCATAGCTTTGGTCAAAACTAGACTTTATAAAGAGTATAGTCAAAGTCAGTGAGTCAGCCTCTGAAAATATCAACACCCGGTCCTGTATTGTCACCCAAGTCATCCTTTGGTTGCAACCCATCTCTTCCTTGATCGTTACTTTGTTTTTTTTAATGGTTTATTTACTGTTATTAACCACTGTGTGTGAAAAAAGACAATTTGGGGCATGGGACTTATAACTAAAAGTGACAAGTACACTGCTTAAAACAAGCATGCTAACTATGAAAGCAAGATGGACTCTTCAATATTTTTTTATAAACCCATAACTCCTTGATGACGACGACAGATGTCGATTCTATTTTAACCCGAGGGATTGAGAGTAAATGATCCCCCGTAACATTCCCTTTAAACTTTTTAAACACATTTTAAAAGTATTACCGCATACATGAAAGATAACATAATGCCACAAAATGTAATGATAATGGAATAAAAAAGTAAGTAAAGATGATAAAGATAAAATACCCCTGAGAAGCAATGTGATCAAAACTTAATCAAATGGCTGTAAACGTCATTCAACACAACCAAGAAATTCACAATAGAGCATAATTACTTAAGTGAACCAGGAAATAGCGGCAGAATGCAGTATCGTACCAGCAAAATAATCCACAAAGAAGGGGGCTTGGGGGAAATAAGTATCACTGGAGTCTATAATCGCACTTTTGGGAGGCCAATTTCTTTTTTGATCAGAAACCAAGAACAAACATATGTTAAAGTAACAATAGTAAAATGGAGACGGCTAAATAGGCGTCTGTTAATACAAGTATTTCAGATAACTATAACCTAAAGAAAACAACAAAACAGTTTGTCATTTTTGAAAGAAAAATCATACATACAGTGCGCCTTATACTCCAGAAAATACGGTATATGTAAAATCAAGTGACCCACTGTCTAAGAGTTGGGAATTGTTAATTCTTTTAAATGACTACAATGTGCCATGTACATCGTAGGAATGTACTGGATGAATTAAACACCCCCCTCCCCTTTTTTTTAAATTGATGATGAACATGAGATTTGTCAGGCACAGTCTGTTTTATGACACAAAGTTTTCCCCGCCCTCTACTGAAATGTCAAAAGATCAGAGGACGCATAACATGTAACCCGAAGGCAATTCCACCGCCATGTTTTAGATCAATTTAAAGCCATTTTCTCATCTTTGGTGACTATACTCATTTCAATACATTTTGTAAATTGTGATTCCACTGTCCTCCATTGACATCAGTTAGGGACAAAAACCATAGATTTTGCATTACTTTTGGACACTGGCAGAAAATATATTGAGGGCAGGTGTTATATCTGTCCCTCTTTTGGACTACAAGAGCCCCCACACAGGCAAATGTACACATGCCATCTTGACTGACAAGGGAGGCTGGAGGCAAGGCTATTTTTGCCCCCCTTGTCATGTCAAAAGGACGTGCTGATCTCTTTCAGTAACACATGGCAGGGCACTCGTCAACTGGAGCGACTCGGCTGCACTGCTCGGCTGTTCTGACCTCCCTCTACTTTTCATTGCGGGTGGTACTTGATATCAGATTGGGAAATGGTCTCACTTTTCTTTGTATCCATAAAAATGTTAAATATACACACACTTTAAAAATAGGCACTCATTCAAATGGAACTACTGGCTGATTTATTTCTATGACTCATGGGGATGGTGCAAAACAACTGGGTCATAAGAAATGTCTTACTTGGAAGAACATTTCATCTCATCTCATTTTCTGAACCGCTTTATCCGCATTAGGGTCGCGGGGGGTACTGGAGCCTATCCCAGCTGACTCTGGGCCAGAGGCGGGGGATTGATTGATGGCCAGCCAGAGACAGACAACCATGCACTCACACCCATACCCAGGGGCAATTTAGAGTGTCCAATCAGCCTACCACGTTTTTGGAATGTGGGAGGAAGCCGGAGTACCCGGAGGAAACCCACGCAGGCCCAGGGAGAACATGCAAACTCCACACAGATGGGCGTGACCTGGATTTGAACCCAGGACCCCAGAGCTGCGAGGCCGACACGCTAACCACTTGCTTCACCGGGCCGCCCAAGAACACTTCAATGACACTAAATAAATCAAACAAATATATTTGCATATAACGCAGCATTAGGGATACGCAGATTCGAATTGCTAAATGCTGTGAGCTAACAACAAACCAGTTCTTTTTGGGGTGGAATTTCGTTAAACAGCAATTCAGCTTTCTAAGCTTCTTCAGTGTGCTTAAAAATACAGCATAAATAAATTATTTTGTGATTAAAGTTTATGCTCTCATTTTACTTTTAGTCTTGCTACTAGGACTCAGCACTGAAGAAAAAAAACTATAATAGGGGCGACCGTACTTTGCGATTTTTCAATTATCGCTGCCATCTGGTCTACATTACCCGCGATATTCGAGGGATTACTGTATCGATTGGTGCAGCATAATCGAATAGAAACAGATCAAAATATCTATCAATATTGTATTGATATGCCAGTTTGTTAAAATGTCTGAAATTTTTCAATAACAGAATTGTCATCAAAAAATGAAATGTATTCGTCATTATTTTAGGTACGTTCACTACACATCAACTTTTAGCCCCTTCTCTATAAATGACCTTGTTATTATTTTAGGTACGTACACTACACAAACTTTTACCACCTTCTCTATAATTGACACTGTAAAACTCAATATGGCCCTTGACATTAACCATATTTAAAAGCTTTTAAACAGGGGCCTGCCCTTGCCCGGGTGCATATTTCGCAGTTGTTCCAGTGGAGAGCTATATAAAGGTGCTTTGTAAATCACCAAGGCACACGGATAATCTGCAGCATGGGACCAAAAGGCTTCCACCTGTTGTCCACAGCTGAGCACCCTTGCCCGCACCATGCATTATTAACAGAGACGCTCCTTTTTTCCATCCGAATTTGAGAGGCCGCGGAGATCATTGTAGCGGACAGCTGCTGCCTGTGAGGCGCGCTCGGATCTCGTGTCTACAGCCTACAACATTTGTCTGTTGAGATATAAAAGTCTTCAGTCGGCAGTCGCTTTCTGCCCGCTGTTGTATGTCTTCAATGGAACTCAAAGCAATGGGTTAATTGAAAAGAAACAAAACTCCCGCATGCAGACCAAGTGTTTGTTTTGTTGCAGGGAATCCAATTGGCAGCACTGCTCAGAGACTGTTTGGTCCATTCACAACAAAACATGATCGTCTTGAGGTTAACTAGAAACTGTAGGGAGGGATAATAAACAGCAGGCTACTGCACAAAGAATTAAATAGTCAACACTCCGTTGCTGTTACGCCTTCCTAGCAAAAGTCACTCAAGTCGTGAACAAAAAAATCAACTCCCCAGCCCCAAATAGTTGTAGAAATGAGCACACAAGTTAAGCTGAACACCACATCATACTGAAAACAAGGCACACACCAATCTATGTGCTAGGAAAACCAACAACAAAACTCAAAAATAAAAGGACACCCATGCATCTAGTCACCATTTCAGTTTGTGTATGTTTACAGGTAACACTTTAGCGCTCTGCCCAATAGTAGACTCAGCTATTCCTCAAACCATCATCTGCTATTTTAACCGTTACCGAGCCTGTCAGATCAGAGAGAGACACAGACAACATGAAGTCAATCCGGCAGTTGGCTAAAGAAGAGGAGGGGGAGAAAAGGAGGGGAAAGGGGATACACATGTTCAATTCTGTCACAGTCAACACCCAGAGGAGCGCTCATTGTCACTCATGTCCTCATTCAGTAGGGTTGAAACAGGTGAGAGGGACAAATGAAAGGTCAAGAAAAAGTGACTGCCCTATCGCTCTTTGGAGCCGATCGTGCAACATACCCATAAGGCCTTTGGATGAACGCAGGGTGTATCTGAGGCATGCCAAATGCAAAGCCTAGAAAAGACAAAATACAAAACAAATTAGAACACTTGCACAACTAGCCATACGGCCAGACGCAACTGCACGTAGTTTGTTGTTTTCGTATTTGCTTGTTTTGTACCTTTATACTGAAATTGTGACATTGATAGACCCAATACAGTTGAACAGGGACAGTTGGCAGTGATCATTCATTGCCAGCCCTTTCGGTTCAATTGGATTTGAACTTGAAATGGCAGCCAATCATTTTTTGGGGTATCCAAAACAAGAAACTATTTGCAGTGAGCAATGAGCAGCTCTTACCTGGCTGTATAACTCTGGGCTTCGCTCCCAGGTATGCCAGGTTTACATTGGCCTTCCTGCCATCTATAATGGGGTTGGGGTCCTTGCAAGCTCGGTCAGCAGAGGCCCGGTCCGCCATGGTCACCTGGAGAACCAAAAACCAAGATTTGAAAAGACAGCTATTTCTGCTTTTGTGGTTAATTTGCTTTTGTATTCTGTGGTGGAAAGTCAAGTACAAATACTTAAGTTGTGTATTTACTTGAGTATGCATTTTTCCTGATGATGCTATGCTTTATTTTACCTAGATAAGCTTGTTAAGTTTTTTAACCTGTCCAGAGGCCAACACGAATAGACAGAAAGATAGTGTGGTGCTCGACACCACACTATCTGAGACCAAGACTTGCCGGGATCAAGACGAGACCCAGACTTTTGGCAGTTGGGTACCAGATAAGATAAGACTCCGACGATACATTGATATATAATTGACATAATTGTTATTTACAGTCAAGTCAAGAAGTTTTGGGAGTGTATACCCAGACAAGCCCAAGGCTCAAAACGTGACAGATCTTGAGCATTACAAATTCAAAAAAGAGAGCATGTAAAACTTGATTACCAACAATGACGCAACAGATAATTATTCTACACCACCAGCATTATTTTAAGAATGTAAAGAATTTATTTTTGGAGCAACAAGAATTTGATGTTTTTTTTTATCATTAGCTAATTTTCTATATTTTGCCAGCCACACTAGCAAAACTATGGGATAGCTATTGATTTAAAAAAGCCTATCTTCTTCTTAATATGAGCACAAAGAAAGAGGAAAAGTTATGTTGAGATGTTTGTTTAGTTCTCTTAATGGGGTCATGTATATATGGCTCAGGAAAAAAATAAGGCTCCTTAGCCGGTAACCGGTCAAATAGTCCCAGGGGCTATTTAGCCGGTAACCGGTCAAATAGCCTATATGGCCCCATATGGCTATTTAGCCGGTAAGAATTCTGTGTGGGGTAAATAGTAAGAAACTACGGCTATGGAGCCACTGCCTAAAAATAGTCATTAAATCCCTATTCATCTAATGTTAAACTCTATCAATTGGCAATAACACATCAAATTTCAAAAAGATTGGTTAAATGGTTTAAAAAAATCCCCTATTCACTCAATTTTAAATAATAGGTTACCGGCTAAATAGACCCTGGGACTATTTGCCCGGTTTCCGGCTAAGGAGCCACTGCCAAAAAATAACCCCCCCCCCCGACCCCCTAAATTTTTCTTTACTTTTTATTTTCAAAATTTCTTTCAATACACGCTTTAAATGGCAATGTTTGTGAAACATTGGATACTTGGCAGATTTGCTGCCTGTAATTTACAAAATATATTTACGCATCCTTTTAATGAGGAAATTACAGAAACTGCTCATTTGGGAAGCGTAGAATCTTTTTTTCTAGATCTGTCATCGTGAATTTAAAAGTGACTTTTTTATACTTCAAAAGTTAAATCAGTACTTCTGATTTTACTAGATTGTTGTTTACATTACTTACCTGTACTTAAGTAAAGAGTGTAACAACTTTGGCCACAGCTGCTCTCATTAACACGAGACATGGCAAACAAGACAAGCGGCAAGCAGCACGTGTACGTTCCAAAAACACCATTTTTTGTTTGTTATTGTCTTGAAAACTTACAAATCCATAACCTCTGGACTTCCCCGTCTGTCGGTCTGTGATGACCACAGCCTCTTCGATGTCCCCGAACACCTCGAAGTATTTCCTGAGACTTGAGTCGGTGGTGTGGTAGGGGAGACCTCCCACGAAGATTTTGGTGAAGGTGGTGTCTTTCTGGGCCGAATGCATATTCTGTGGAGTTAGTAATTGAATTAGAAGTTTAAAAAAATAAAAATAAAAGGGCACTTGGGAGCTTAAAGAAACGTCGGAGTGGAAGGGAGAGTGTGAAATGTGCGGCGCGTGGCAGAGACAGGACAAGTCATTCCCCTGGTAGCTAGCGAAGGAGGAGGAGGAGGAGGAGGAGGAGGAGAAGATGGACACCTGTTGAGTTTATTGCCTACATATCTGAGTGCATGACACGGATAGCCTAACTCCAGCCCAAGTGGACGCTCGAACTTGGTCCCAGTTGGCCCCAAAATGGAAGAAGTGTGTCAAAAATAAATAACTGAGAAAGTGAACTGTGGCGAATGCTGTTTATTACATTGTGGGCTTTTGAAGAGTTGACGTGAGATGGTGCCTGTGCGTCGGGCGTCCCCTAGTGGCTGGAGGTGGTCGAGCCGTGAACGTCTCTGGGTGGAAGCGAAACGCGTTCGTTTGTGGGCTTGAAAAATGGGAGGCGGGATGTGTGACGTCGACGGACATTTGTACGTTCTCTACTTCCATCTCTTGCGAGTAAAGACGACAGACAGGTCGTCATAGCTATAAGGTTGAACTCAGTTACATAAGTTGAGAGAACCATGTTGCTCCAAAGTTTTAGGCAAACCTGTCCATGTCAGTAATCCTAATGGAAATAATTCGATACATTTGGAAAATTATCAATTTACCACGTCGGCCTCACAGTTGTGGGGTCCTGGGTTCGAAACCTTGTCGGTCCTGCTGTGTGGAGTTTGCATGTTCTCCGTAGGTTTTCTCTGGGTACTGAGGCTCTGGCCCCCTCCCACGTTCCAAAAAACATGCATGGAAGGCTGGTTGGACACTCTAAATTGCATCTGGGTATGAGTGTGTGAATGGTTGTCCTCGTCCCCTCGTCAGCTGAGATAGGCTCCAGCACCCCTTGAGGCCCTAGTGAGGATAAGCGGTTCAGAAGATGAAATAATCTAAAATGATTACTAACTGCACCCCTTTGATCGATTGAACATTTAGAATGTGGACTGTTAAGATTGCCTTGCTTCAAGTTTGTTTTTCGAAATTAGCCAAATTCTGGATGTGGGAGGAAAGCAGAGTACCCGGAGAAAACCCATGCAGGCCCAGGGAGAACATGCAAACTCCACACAGGTGGACCGACTTGGATTTGAACCCAGGTCCCCCACGGTGAGGCCGATGCTCTAACCACCGAGTTGCTGGGCCGCCCCTCCTAATTTGTTGTAATTATAATTTTGCTTTGGTGAACATTTTCCATTAGCCCAGTAAAAATGAAGTGCATCATCCAACACCCAATGATATATCAATTAAAATAATGGAAATTGTTACACCTACTTTTTCAGAGCACTGTACCTACGTAACTAATACTGTACTGCAATGTAATGTGTATCTCTGAGTACATTCAGAGATCGCATTGGGCAAGGCACAGATACGCATTATAAAAAAGGAACAAATGCCATCACACATAGTTCATGGACTAGCACATTGCAGATCACAAATAGAACAGTCATTTTTAAAACGTTGGATGCCACACCTGTGCTTTCTGTATATGACAACTTAAATGATGTGGTGGACAAAAAATCTGCTATCCTGACCTAGGTGTGTCTTCAATGGTAGTACCTTAATAAACTCCCCTTCTATGATCACTTCTTTAGTGCCCTGTAGTTGGCTGGGTTAGGTCTAGCACCCCCACAATCCTCGTGAGGATAAGCGCTACGGAAAATCAATGAATGAATGATTATTTCTACTGGGGTAAACAAAATTTTGAATTCTGCCTCTGTAAGACGCTGTTGAGAGAAAAAAAACACAACACCTTTGAACTAGTTAGGTCAGAATAAATAATAAAATGTACATTTTAAGTCAGAACTTTCTACCATATGGGCAGGAGAAGGTGTGATAATGGACTACAAAAATATTACGCTATTTACTACTACTATGGCGTTTTCACGAAAAGCGTGGATGAACACTTGAAGACTTATTTATGATTACCGTATTTTCACGAATATAAGGCGCACTTAAAAGTCTTAAATTTCCTCCAAAATAGACAGGGCGCCTTATAATCCAGTGTGCTTTATATATGGAAAAAAAATAAAATGTGTCATTCATTGAGGGTGCGCCTTATAATGTGGTGCGCCTTATAGTCGTGAAAATACGGTATTTGCTTTGTTTGGTAAAAAATGAAAAACAACATTTTTCTTTTAAGCACTGCGGCAGGAAAACAACAAATGTTGGCCTTCAAGTGAACATTTTTGTAAATTAAAAGAATTACGTATAGGGAAAGGGGTGTTTAGAGGGCACCACAAAACTAATAGCCTCACCTAGAAAACGTCAGTCTTTCCCACTGTAGCTGCTTAATTGCCAAACCCTCCTTCTAAAACAAATGCATGGCAACAAATTGTAACTTTTAATTTTAATTGAAACACTTAACAAATTATACTGTCTGTATTTGGAAATGAAATACAAGCCTTTCATGAGACAGCAACGTCTGAACGTGAAAAAAAGTCAAAAACGTTCAAGCATTTCAACAGAAACGTCAACACAACTGGGTTGATTGTAAATGTTCTACCCTAGAACATTCTTGTACCAATGAAAACACTTTGTGATACGTTATAAATACAAATCTGTACATTATAATAGCGTGAATGCTATTACAAAAAGCACTTGTATTTACATCTCCGCAAAAGGGAGAGCAGCTGAAGGGAAATAGCTTCCATTTACAACTTGAACATATATACATTATATATATATATAGAAAGTTCACGTGTGTGCAGATCGCCACACGTTCGCACAGCACCACTTCACCCTCTCTGTAACGCGACACCCTCACCATACTGTCATCTGATCCTAAACAGGACATTGATGCATTATTGAGTACCTGCTAATAATGTAGTATTACGTATCAGTCAACATATAAATTTCACATGGACACACAACAAAAGTAGGGACAAAACTATGCACATCAGTCAAGCCAAATAAGGCTGGGTGCCATTCAGAAAGCCACTGCGCGTCAAAAGGATACACTTAAACCGTGTCACAGGTATACACAATTTTTTTAAGGTTATGTGTCCACCTTTATGGAAGCAGCGACTTAAGGCATCATTGCAACCAATTTCTGGACGAAGCCCATCAAACCCTCATATCCAAGTGCTGAACATAGTCTATAAAATCTTCAAACAGAGATGACATCGCACGACTTCACCGTTGAAAATCCGAGAACTGGCTCGATCAGTTCACGACGGACGACGGTCCTTGCCATCTCTGAGGGTCCTTTCCAGTGCAAGGGTTCAAACAGCATGATTCTCATGCTGGATAGGGATTGTTTGATCCACAGTGTTACAGTACTTCAACAGGATAATACAAGAGTCACAAAGTGAAGGCAATGCAGGTTTTTGCGTTGATCTTGAGGATACGTGGGATTATTCCGTAAAAAGATATGGCACTAAACGTTATACACATAAATGCTGTGCTCTGAAACTTAAAACTGGGCAAGCAAATTTCTGGTTATTGTATTACAGATGGAAGCTTTCCATGGGAAATAACAGAATTTAGCTACAGAGAAATTGAAGAGAAAAAAATGTTATGTATAAAGTTATACAAGAGCAACATTTTGGTTAGCACTGCCAGGTTGAGCCATTTTTTCAAAACCTTGTTAGATGATAAATAGAAAATCTAGTCATTAAAACATTAATTTACCTTATTTTACATTATTATGGTAGTTTTGATTCATTAGCCCAATTTGTCACAAAATATTCTCCAGGATGCTAAATGGAACTTCCCGTGGAAAGTTTCCACTTTGATTAACCTAACCTTAACAGCAGATATGAAACTCTTTGGTTGCCACTGACATACTATTAAAATAGAAATATCAAGGGTTATTGACAGTAGTACATTCTTAATCATATCCCAGATGAATCATTATATGAGCCTCAGGGGATTATTATGCTTATGAAACCATACAAAAATAGACTTTAAGAAAATTGAAGTGGCTAATATTTCCATATAGACTCTCAGTCGTTTGTTTCCCATAAAAAAAAGGATTACTCCGATATGGAAAATATGTGCATAATGAGCGTGTGCATATTCAGTGATTAGCTTTAATACAAAGTAAAAGCCTTAAATTTTTTCTAAAAAAGTCCTAGCCAAATAATTCAAGCAATGGCTCAGACCGTGTCTTTGTGTCTTATCTGATGAGGGTGGTTGGTTCTGTGTCCATGGAGGGCGGTCCTTTAGTCAGACGAGACGGCTTGACGAAAACGCCGTGGCCTGGGGGACATCGGAAGTACACTCTTCCCTGGACTGTACCGTTGTGCTTACCTATGAGAGTTTAAAAAATTACTAGTTTGGTCATTTTCAAAACACTGAAACTTCATGCAGGTCTTCATGCGCAAAGTATGATAATTAATATTAAATCATTGGTTGCTGTTGACAGCAAAAGACATTCAAGCATTTGAATTGGGAGTGCTGGCTGTCATCATTCACTGCCAGCCCTGTAAGTATATACATATACGTATATATACATATTTTTAGATCAATGTACCGTACTTTCCAGAAAAGTCTAGTTGGGCCTGTGACTTGAAAACAAGTGAGACCTTTGGAGTGAGAGAGTTTGGTAAACAGGTTATGTTGTGTTGTTTGGGGCATACTTATTTGAATAATTTATTGAGCTATATTGGCATGTGCCTATTTAGGCTGTTGTTCTTAATGTTATTGTTATTACTTAATAGTTTTGGTTTCATTTTATTTTGTTTTCATTTCTTATGGTGGTGTAACTAAGTCTGAAAACATGGTCATTTATCCTAGACCATGGCTGCCATCATTGGAAGTGACCTGCAGGGTTGGGGTTTTTTTGTAGCTCATTCATACTGTACAGTAATACCCTGACGTACGAGTGCCCCAACATAGAGATACGGGTAAAATTCCGAGCAAATATTTGCCTTGAGATACGAGACAATTTTTGAGATACGAGCATACGACCCAGCCAGGTGGCCGGGACGCGAGAGGCTGCTCTTTCTCACCGCATCTCTCCTGTAAAGATATCTACAAGCATTGGGCGGAGCGTTGCATTTTTTCCGTGTTTTTTTTTTTTTGCATTAGTCGGGGCAAAATTAAGGGAAAAGCAATGGGTCCAAAGCAAGCAGGTGCAATGGAGGGTAGTGTGAAGAAAAGCCGTATGTTGACAATCGATATTAAGCACGAAATAATCGAAAAACATGAGTGGTGTACGCGTGATGGAGCTGGCTCACCAATATGAGAGGAGCAAAAAAAGAGTGTCCTAGTGTGTAGGAATTATTTCAAAGAATACATCTATTACACTACTTTACAGTATTTAGAATGAACTCACCCACTGCCAGGTCCAGTTTCACACCAACCCAGATCCCCTTAGCGAACTCCACCCCTCCGACATAATGAACCATTCCTCGCCTTTTCCCCACCCACACCATCTCTCCGGGCGCCATCCAGTCGGGGAGCTGGGCGACGGGGGTGCTCTCATCCCCGCTGGAGTCGACCGAGGGCTCCGTGCTGCTGGGGTCGGGGCTGGGACAAGGGCTGCCGCGGGGCACGTCACCCTGCGCCGGCTCGCGGATTGGAGGGTCTCCTCCTCTGAGAGGGGATTTTGATAAAGATGTAACTGTGGCTAGTGACGCAGAAGTGATCACTGAGGTTAGCGTAGGGGTAACAGTGTTACTTGAAACAGGATTTTCATGTAAAGCAGCAAAAGCGTTGTCAGAATTGTTCATAACATTTGCATCATCAGCAGAGTCGCATGTTATTGTTGTGTTCGTCGTCTTCAGTTCTGTGGAATTCCCGAAACCCCCTTGCTCCCATCCCTCTGAAAAATGATCTGGACTCTCCTCTGCGATAGTGTTATCCGCCCCTTTAAAGTCAGTGAACTCCTGACTGCAACTGAGATTGCCGTTTTGAGGCCGAGGCCAAGTTCTCTGCTTGTCACAAGGAACACTGATAGGTAAGGAAGTCGGATGGGCGAGTGGCTGCTGGTCCTCATATCCAGTGGCGACGCCTTTAATTTGGGCGTATCCCCTTCCAGGGGGACATCCGAGGGTGTCTTGGGAATCTCTGGAGGTGCCGCTTAAATGATCTGAGCTCTCGCTGCAACTGAAAGGCAGGTCGGACAGCGTGGCGTTTGAGGCGCTGTGGGAAAAGTAACCACTAGTGCAGCTGCTGGCAGTTGGGCTCCGAGGCACTTCTCTCTTTTCTTTTATGTCGGTGCGGCTCTCCAGGGTGGCATTGTAGATGTCGAAGTTCGCAAAGTCCTCTGGGATGTATGCCTGGAAGCCCCCGCTACGCTCTTGAAGGCCTCGGTCTGGACCCAGAGTTCCGTTGGCTGCATTCTCCTCCTCGTCTGACTCCTGTTGTTAAATGCCATCAGACATTAGCTGTAGTAAGCCTAATATTTTATCAAAACATTCAACATCTGAAGAGGATCATGAGAATGGTATTTAGAGTGTGATCATGCAACATGAAAGAGTATGGCTTGTGTCGGTTTTGGTCTTTTTTAATTTTAATTTTATTTTTTTTACCAATTTAGATAACGTTTTCTTGCTCATTCCAAGGCTAGATTTAAACTGCTAGGTCAGATTTGGCCCAATTTAGATATCAGCAGGAAATAAATGCATACTATTGGTTATCCTTATATTGTAACCAGTGCTTGTGTGTATATGAAATGTTTTCTTTTCCTTCCTGGCTTGGTCGTAACAGAAACGAATTGGGAAGCACTACCTTAAATAACAGAGTATCAAGATGGTAAATATAAAATACCGCATTGTTTAGACTATAAGTTTTTTATCATATAGTTTTGACTGGGCCTCCGCCTAATCCTCAAGGACTTGTTTTTTTTTAGGTTTGTTAATTTTAGGCAAAACATACGGTAATCACTAAAAGCCATCAACATACATTAAAAGTTTACAGTCCTGGTGCCCCAATTGACCTGAATAATTTGGCAAAACAAAATGGACATCCAGCATTTATTTTCTATAGTCTATGACCTTATCAGTACTCTGGAATTTTTACTTTGAAATAAAGTTTTAAGAATGTAATTGATCATTGCTAACATAACCAATACTTTTTACTTGCGTAATCTTGAAATTGAGTTAAATAACATGTATCTTATGTTCCTCAGTTATGTGTCTGCCTTTTCAAAATCTAATTTGATCCTTCTTGCGGTACCATGATCATGAGATTTTGACTTGCGGGAAGAGCAGCAAGTGTAGCACTTACAGCACCGTCTGGCGGTGTGTGGCTGAGCTGCCTGCGGGTGGGAGTGGAGGTGGAAGGCTTGCAGTGGCCCTCGCTGCCTGCCCTAGGTCTGCGCCAGGGGCAGGGAGGGGGGAGCAGTGCAGGGCTGTCCACACATGAGCGCATGCTCTGCGGATGGGTCAGAACAACAGCACAGACTTCACGCACATACACGGACGAACACTATGCAGGCATGCATGGAGCCGGGCAGGTCAGTTACTTAGTTAGTGGCATGCCGTTCCATAAACTGCTTGCTGTGTAGCATGGTTAGTTATAATATCTGGAATTTATCATTTATAATTCTTAATGTGTTTGTTAAAAAAATGTGTGGGCAGTTTTAATGTGTATACTTTCATTTGAAACATTTTTTTTGCGTGTGAGTGTTAGGAAACAGTTGTAGACTACATGAGCGTACCATTAAATGTTGATTAAATGCAGGTTTCCCCTATATAAATATGTTTACTGTCGATAAGATCAGTGACACAAGCGTCTGTGCACAAGGGGAGGGAGGGATCACATTCATTGGGGTTGCAAGATAGAAAGGTAAAATTATTTGTTCTAACCTCTTGTCCGAGCAAAGGTCGGGTTTCTAGGACTTTCTTCACCTTTTTCTCCTCCATGACCGGCAGTAAGGACTTGAGAAACTTGGATGGTTGAGGGGAAAGAAGCTTGAAGGGACTGGAATTAAAGAAAGTAGGGCTCTCTGGAACTAACCCTGTGCGGAAATATAAAATACTCAGAGGAAGCCAGACCAAGCACAATTAAAAAGCGCAAACTCTACATTGGACAACCACATTTACTGTAGAATTCACTCGTTTCTACCTGGCACTTCCTTGTTTTTGACTGGTGTGCTGCAGAGAGAGCCATCCCGAGAATTGGAGCAGTCAACACGGTCACAGTGGTCCTAGAAATCAACATTCAAATCTTATTAACTTATTTAATTGGGTGAATGTCATTTCAGCTTAGCGTTTGGAACTGTGAATGTCACGTATGTAGACAAAAAGCCCGAAATGTCCGGTGGCGTTTCGGTATCAGCACCCGATATGGCTATTTGAATGTTGCATTTGGTCTAAAGATCAAATCCGGTTCAGTAATCACGTGCTTTCAGCACTATCGCGATTTTTGGCTATTCTAAATCAAATCGCTAGGGCAAACACGGCTGCTGTGCGGGACTAATACTTTTTTAGAATCTAATGACAATTACAGCATTGTGTAAATATTTGTAAAATGAAACTTTCTTGAGGTACCAGCAGGGACTACTTTAACAAAAAAAAAGGTTTGTCATTTACTATTTGCATAATTTTCGCAAAACATCTTGAGAAAAATGGCTCACAAATGAGAAAAAATCAGCATCGGGACATCCCTATCCTCCGGGGTTGAGTATTTATTTCTTCAGTGAAAAAAGGATAAAAACCCAGAACTTTGCACTGTTTCTAAAATTGCCACATGTGCATGCTACTTCTTAGTGTTGTGTATAGCTATTGGATACAAACTGCAGTCTCAAACTAAAGTGATCAACACTCTGTTAAAGCATACCTCGCATACTTTGTGGTCTTCATCCTCACAGTTACTCAAGTCTGTTTTACTGCAAGAAGACTGTAAAAGATGAAGATAAGTTATCCATAGCACACATTAAAATGATTATTTCCAGGTGATCCACATTGGGTAAAGGAGTGAGACTAATGTGGTCATTACATGCTGTACATTTGGTGTGCTGAGGCTTCTTCTGAGATGTCTTCCTTTAGTTGCAAGTGCCTCCTTCACTGTCACAGCCTGCAGGGAGAAAACAAGTTTGTACTTTCAAGTGATTATCAGGGCTGCCAACTACTCCGGAATTTCAGGAGTTTTTCAATCGATTCGGAATCGATTACATAGGTAACCTCTATCCTTTAACATTTACATTTTTGTTTTTGTTCATGAGGGAAGTAAGCATTATTAAGCCTAAACCACCAGTCTTTTGTTTTGAAACAAATCCTATCATTTCCGAGGTTGTTCTAAAGCAGGGGTCGGGAACCTTTTTGACAGAGAGAGCCATAAACAATTCCTATTTTCTAATGTTATTTTTTGAGAGCCATTCTCAGAATTGAAAAGTAAAAATACATGAAAATGTGTGATTCATTTTTTTGGTCATTTCACCACTTTTGAAGTACAAAAAGTCTCCAAATTCTCTTGACAGCATTGTTATGCTGCTAATAAATCAGTATCAATGATATCATGCATGCAGAAGAGTAATAAAAAACAAAATTATGATTAAAGTGGTGGTAGAGGTAGTGTCAACGCCACAGTGACGCTCTATTAGTGCACTCGGCACTCAGCTTTCTCACCAGTGATTTACCTATTTTACCTCACAAGTTAGTGGAGAGCCATATGCACCCATGGAAAGAGCCACATATGGCTCCCGAGCCATAGGTTCCCTACCCCTGTTCTAAAGCAAGGTTGTCAGACTCGGGTTGGTTCGCGGGCCGCTTTAACGTCAACTTGATTTCACGTGGGCCGGACCATTTTAGATATAATATTTAGATATTTTTTTTAATAAATGGATTAAAAGAACTGAATTAAAGGCCCTGAATATTCAGTTTTTTATAGATCTAAAACAATGTTTATTTTATCTTTTTAAATATATTTTTAGATTTTACAAAATGATTTTTGAACTAAAAACACAGAAAAAAATTGATTAAAAATTACAATTATTGATTTAAAAGGGGGAAAATCAGGAAATGTAATATACATCTATAGTCTTCATTTTAATTTGATCCTAAAACAGAAAGTCGGCACTCATGATTTACTTTCCCGGGCCACACAAAATGATGCGGCTGGCCAAATTTGGCCCCCGGGCCGCCACTTTGACACGTGTTCTAAAGGAAGTAGGAGTACTACACAGCATTGGTAAGTCTTATCAATATGCCTGCTTGGGTTAAGTGCAAAATGGATGGCAATTTGGATGCATCTTCTAATAAAACAGTTTGATTTAAATTGTCCTATGCTTATTTTTTGTACATTTTATATACATTTTGCATGAATCACATTCACTCTGGAAATATTCCGGAAATGGACAAGGGTACTCCTGAAATGGGGTTGATGGAGTTTGGCAACTATGGATTATATAGTGGGGACAGTGGTTGAAGGATGGGCAATTTATCATATTATCCAACAGATGGCCCTGTTGGAAAAAGTGTTGTAATTATGTTTTTGGGGGGAGATGTTACTGGTTGCGAACATTGTGATTTTATTATCGCATTTTCTTAGATATATCATTTTTTTTACTGTACTGTAGAGACAGGCATTTATGAATATCTTTTAATATGATTGATTTATCTAGAGCACACGTTACACATTACCTTAGCTAACAGCTGTCAAAAGAGAAAAGTCAGTTAAATAAGCATTTTTCATTGGGGGAAAAAAGCTACCTTCATAAAATCTGTGAATTTGTGCTTAAGTGTACACTGTGCTGCTCTTTAGATATAGTAATTGAAATAGAAAACTAAGGGTTGCGAGAATGGTCCAGAAGAGTGCAGTCGTAGAAACAGCTAAGAACTGATATTACCAGGGGGCTTGTATGATAATTCATGGGGTGCTGTGTCTCTACCATACCTGTCGCAGCCTCTCCAAGCTTAGGATGTTTTCCACCTGCAGAACTCCCCGAGTGTATTTCTCAATGTAGCTCTCGCCATCTTGATTCTCTTCACTGTCTGCACGAGCAGCCATGAGAGCCAACGTCTCTCTCTCCTCTGGCTCCTCTGAGGCCTGACATGGCAGATATGATGAGAAAAGATATGTAATTTATTAATGAAGACTTTGTTGTATGTAATTATTAGAACGAATAGAGAATTTATTGTACCTTTGGTATGTTGGAAACAATCTCATAGATTACACCACAGGAGTAAAGTGTGTTTTTCAGAGACATTCTCCTTTTGAGACTTTGTGTGAAACTCTGTAAAATATATACTTATTTTTTCCCTCAAAAGTTCTATCTCGTCCATTTATTAAATTCCATGCAGTACTAAAAATGAAAAATGTCATTCTTCCAGCACGAACCTGCTTGTTGTACACGTTTACGGCAACCCTCTTGCGGAGCACCAGCTCCATGGAAGCAGGGTGGCTGAGCTGCACTGTGGCTTTCAGGATCAAGTAGATGCGCTCGTGGGGAGATGTGACCCGGTTGAGATGGACGGAATCATGGATGGATGAGTCCCAGGAGCACACTGCTGTCACCTAGAATTATGGATTATGTATCATTTAAAACTTGAATCACTTGAAAAATTACACGAGATCAATAACAATTAGACACACATGGTATCTTCACAGAATTATCAGAACAATTCCTTCTTTGAACATAGTAGAGTTGTGAAAGCAGGTATTTTTTTCACCTCTTCCTCATAGTGCTTGATAATAGGGAGATAGAAGAATTGGCTTCCATGCTCTTTGGGTAGGATAGAGTTAACACCTGCAGCATGTGGGCCCGTCAACTGCTCATTCACTGTCAGATTATCAGCTGGTGGAACAAAGCATAGGTTAAACTCATGTTCTAAAACACAAAATCAATAAGGAAATTCCATCAAAGTAGACAAATACAAGAGTTGAATCAAAAAATCATCATCAATTTATTTCGCCATTAACTAATTTTGATCTGAATCTGATCCATCTGCCATTATTTTCTCTCTCTCTCTCTCTGTTTTCATGAGATTACACTGGTCTCAAACTTCTTTTAGTAATTTTATTTCTACGGAATTATTTATTTATATCTATGTATTATTTCTATATTTCATGTTTTGTTTCATAAATCTCTTGTTAGCTCACATAGTGTTAAGTGTAAACATGAATTCATATCTAAAGGCATGGTCCTTTTGTGGAGCATGGTAAGAAGCTCTGAGCATGCAAGTTCAACTTAATTCTTCTTCATGATGGAATCAAATGTCAAATCCATTTAAACTAGGAAGGACTGGAAGTGAACAGATCATTGCTTCCAAACCCTCCTAGTTCATATAGATATGATTTTGTCTATGTATGTCTATTGCTGTCAATAGTTGTTTTTAATATCAGTTTCCCTCTTTTGCTAACTACCTCAACACATGGGCTGGCAGTGAATGAGTCAGCTAATGATAACTTTTGAACGGGTGATCTCAACTGGTATGTCTTTTATTGGCTCATTTGCCTTCTTTTGTATTGGAACCTCATTTCAAAGATGTTTGATTTACCATTCAAATCCAGGAAGAGGACAGGGATATGAGCTTCCATTCCCATAGGTGGGGTCCTACAGGGTGATCCACGAGTTAGAAAAAGCATCCATTCTCGTCATTTTTAACACGACAATAGAAAATTGACTACACAATTGATACCAGTCAGCAGGAGCTCCAGGGATGCCACTTCCAGGTGCGGGTACAAGCACGGCATTTCTCTCCTCGGTCAGGCCGACCCATTGTTCCACGAGGCGGGCTTCACGCTCAACATCTTCTTCTGATTTTTCTGGATGGCAAGAACAGGTAATGCTCATAAACCAAAAGACTAAAAATATGAGAGTAAAGTGCCAAAAACATTCATCAGTCTACACCCTGCATGTTTTTGTGATGTGGGAGGAAACCGGAGTAACCAGAGAAAACCCACACATAACCCCAAGAACTGTGAGGCTAATGCGCTAACCACTCAGCTGCTGGGCAGCGGGACCACTTTAATACATGAAATATGATTTTTCATTTGCTGGTTGCATTATTTTTAATGGTATAAATTGTGGGTATTTGAAATGAAGATGGATTATATGGGCAAAACATCGTGAAAAAAATCGGATCAGATTGGAAGTTGAAAAAAATCAGCATCAGGCAGATTTCTCTAAGAGGGAAATTTGATAAGGGAACTACAGATGGATTTTTGCTGAATGTGGTCGATATGCAATGTCTTTGAAAAATTCTGTCAGCTCATTGTATGATGGATGTTCCATATTGTATCTATTTACAATTTTTAAAAAAAACTCTATGGTTTGGGAGGGTTCAGCACAGAGTAACAAAACCTCCACAAAGTTTGTTTTCATCAAACGGGGCTACATAGACTAAAAGGGTATTCTAAACTCACCGTGCCTGTTGATAATTTTCTTAATTTGTTCATCAAGGTATTCCCGTCGTTTTATTAAGGCCTCAGACCATCGATCTCTAATGCAACTGAGATCTTCCTCCTGCAAGTAGACATCAACCAGAATCAATGCAGGTGGGGACTTCATGTAGTTAGGGTTAACGTAGCAGGAAAAATGTACATCGCAAGGAGGCAATACATGTCCTTTAGATGCATTTGGAAGTAATCTTCCAAGAGGCAAAAAAAGACAGTTGGAAAAGACCTCCAACATCGAAGAGTTATACATGAATAAAATAAATAAATACTCAGGTGCAATTGTAAAACAATATTTCTGTATACAAGCATTTGGCCACACAAGTACATTTATTCAGTAGTATATTTCCACTTCAAAGTGAAAAGTAACCAAAAAGAAGAGCAACTGAAAAGTCAACCACGCCACATTTTAGACATGACTGCACATTCCTCATGCAAAGCAGTGTCAGCCATGCAACGCATACGTGTTTAGATAGCATGTATTGTTCTGACAGCAAAGAGTTGCATTAGTGTACATATGACTTGCAATGTCAGCACTGGGTGGAGCTGTGGTTTGCTTGTCAAAGAATGGTTGTAGTAATATGTTATTACAGCATTATGTGTATTTTGTTTAATAAAGCTGTTGTTTTTGGTTTTTAGTCGGGAGAGGCACAGCCCTCTTCCTCCTCCCTGCCAGGCCCTGAGGCAAGGGTCCTTGCTGCAAACATGTGATCCTTCATGCTGCGGGGTGCATTACAGCAGGATGAGGGTACCTGATAACTATCCATATCGTCTTGCACCTCTCTCTGGCAGGAGAGAACACACTCTGTCAGATGTGTGTGTATGTGTGGAAGGGACAGCTGTCAGCTAAGACGGTTTAGAGCTCATGAAACTTTAAATACAATCACAACGTCACCTTAAAATGATAACATAATCATTCTCATACCCTCTTGTAACTTAACTTGGACCCTTTGATGAGTCTATTCCATGAATTTGGTTCATAACTACGTTTTCAAGGAAATGTGTCTCTTAATGAGCTACCTACACAATGTTTTTTTTCCTCACAAAACAGATGAACACATTAATTACTAATGTTGAGTCAGCACATTATAGTGTTTTCCAACTCTCTAAATTGCTTAGTTATTGAGACCAGTGTTTTCCAACCACTGTGCCACAGCACAATTTTTCGGGGTTTATTTGATTCCTGCTGATGAAAAACATTATATTGTTAATATAGGTGACCATGTTTTAAATGAGAGGATTTTCGGATGTTCCTTGAGATTTTTTCAAGGCAAAAAGTGCAAAAAGCTTGGAAAATACTGATTTGGACAGGAACTCAGTGTTGTATTTGTGTCCAGGAGAAATGTTTTACAGACCTGGTAAGTGTCGAGGGGTCTCTGCAATTTGGACGAGCGCAGTGTTACACAGCCAATAGACACAGAGAGCATAGCCTCTACCAGTAGAGGCAGCGTGCCTGAGTTTTGGACTGGCTTCACGCTGACATGCAGCCTCCGAGAGTGACCCTGTTTGGACAGATCAGCCTCAATGTGGTGTTTCTGGCACTTATGTTTTCTAAAAATGTTTCTTTTTCAGTCTTTTTTATGTTATAACATCATTCACAATGTTTTCTTGTTTTTGTCAGACCTGCCGCAGTTGAAAGATTCCTCCTGTGGTGATGTCTTTTCCATGTTGCAGCTCCACAGCAGCATACTCTCCCTGTTCATTGAGCTCTTGGATGGAAACCCACAGCTCGATCCTGCGAGACACCTCACTCCACCTTTTATGGAAAGTGCCCTAAAGTTAAGGAAGTGTGTTTATCATTCAGCCTGAACATAACTTGTACCGGTCTCGGAGTGTCTGAGTCTTGGCTTCCAGTGCATCTAACTCCCACGGAGAACGTCCGTTTCCAGCACAGCAATGGCCCCATACTTCAATTGCCAATGCTCCATCTGATATGAACTCCAGAAAATCATCTGTGACATGTACAACATAGTCCTGAAAACAAAAACAAAAGATCAAGGCTTTAGTTGATGTCAGAAACAGAAATCGTGCCACTGTAGAGAGAACTGGACGACTTATGCCGAGGCCTCAACCCTGAGCACATAAATACAACCTTCTTAGTAGAGGTAAAAGGTAAAGAAAGACAAAAAGAAGTATTTCTCACCTTGCAGTGGTCAAACTGAACAGTGAATTGTGCATCTGGACTCCGGGGAGAAGGTCTGTCTGGGCTCACCATTGGCGGGGCCACGGTGGGATTGCCATGTTCCCAGAAGTTGTATTGACAGAAAACAAAGTTGGACATGTTAAGGGGCAGACCCGTTGCTTCTCTTATGCGAACCTGTGAAATGGAAAACACATGTATTAGGCAAAGCTATAACAGGGAAAAGCACAGGTGTCAAATTGGCGACCCGGAGACCAGATCCGGCCTGCTTTATTATTTAATGTGGCCCACAAAAGTAAATAATTTGCATTGACTTTATGTTCCTCATTAAAATAAAATAAACATATTTTGAGGGCTCCGGCGAGCGCATGGTTAGCACGTCTGCCTCACAGTTCTAAGATCAGGGGGTTCAATCACTGGTGGGTTCCGACCGTCCCTTGTAGAGTTTGCACGTTTTCATCGTGCCTTGCGTGGGTTTTCTCCCTGGGTTCTCGGGTTTCCTCCCACATCCAAAAAACATGAATGGAAGTCTGGTTGAAGACTCTAAATTGCCCCTAGGTATGATTGTGAGCATGATTGGTTGTTTGTCTACTACCATAATTGTAATGAATGAATAAATAAACATAAAAAATAAAAGGAATATTTCTGCATCCTTGTGGTTCTCAATTTCCATTCACATCTATGATTCCCAGCGTATTTGAAGGTTGCTGGTGACTCATATTTGGTAGCCAAAAACAGCCCACCTCAAAATGACCACTTGTGAATAAAAAATAATTAGAAATCTAACTACCAATCTAAGTTTTTTAGTCGTGACTCATGCGGTGCATTCTCAAAAGTTGTGTCTTTTACCCTGATAATGAGCCTCTTTGCCATGTGGACAATTTCTCCATTGGTGTCCATGACTTCATAGCAGCTACTCTCACTGGAGTTCTCAGAGGAGTCATCTCCACCGCAAAGGCGCTCAGGCATGGCACCGCTGACTCGCATCAGGTCCACGTGCAGCCTGCCTGCTAACTGTGCGCACAAAAAACACGATCAACCCATTGGCTTAAAAAAAAGGAAAAAAAACCAACGGATGTTTCCAGATGGTCGTTAATACATTTCTCATGGGATTTGTTTTTCTTGTTGTGGATGTTGCTTGGTATGTTTTGCTAAGTAGTGTAGTGTAAAATGGCCCTTGGCCAGGGGTAGGGAACCTGTGGGTCACGAGCCACATGTGGCTCTTTTGATGGGTCCATATGGCTCTCTGTAAACATGTAAGCGAAGATGTACCTCTAGCGCCACTGCAATCATATTTTTTCTTTCATTAGACTCCCTTGTGAATGCAACCTCAGTGATTAGCAACAGCGTAACAATGTTATTAAGATAATCCAGAGACTTTTTGTACTTGTTGAAATGACAAAAAAGAAAAAATCACACATTTACATGTATTTTGACTTTTGAATTCTGAGAATGGCTCTCAGGAAATAACATTTAAAAAGATGAATTGTTTCTGGGTCTCTCTGTCAAAAAGGTCCTGACCCCTGCCTTAGGCTAAGAACGCTGGACTATTCTTACCTCCCCCTGTTGGCTTATAATGGGAACTGCATATTGCAGTTTGACATCATGGAAAAGGCACTCCAGAAAAATGTTAGCCACTCCTATTAAGTTGTGGTTCTCTTGCGTCTCATAAAATGGGTCACAGTGTTTACCATTTGCCTTGGTGAACTGTAAATGCAGAGCAAAAAACACATACATTATTGAGGATTTTTGTTCCTCCTTCTTTAGTCTTTTCTGTCCCTTACCACTTCCTCAGAGCCCTCCTTCCAGTCCCTATAATTGTCTCTCATGTCCACCAGCTTGTTCTCCAACTTCTCAATGGTCCACACCTGCGTTCCCCTTCCCTTCCTGCGCACCTGGATGGCTGGCTCACTAACTATGGCACCACGCTGAACGGTGAAAAAAAACAACCTAGGTAAGTTTGAGTAGGTGAAACAGTTAGAATAAATGATTTGCAGCAGCTCAGTCGGCTGACCTTGCGGTTGGCGCTAAGGTTGGCTGCAGGGATCTGAAGCGTAACCTGATAGTCGGTCAGTTTGCTCATCTCCTCTGCCAAAAAGTTGGCCTCTCGCACCAGAGTGTTGGCTTTCAGGACCTGTTCCCTGAGCCGAGAAAGGCTCTGTCTGAATAGTTCATCCCTGATGCACAGAAAAAAAGGACACAGATCATTAATTCAGGGGAAAAAAAGAAAGGTTAACTGTCCGGTACTACTAAATGGAATACGAGGAGATATGTTTTTCTAACACAAGTAAAGATCAATCTGAATGGAAAACTTTCTCATTCTTGGATTTTTGTAAATCTCTTTATATTATGCCACTTTTTAATACTTCTCTCACTATTAAAAGCAAACCAACCGATCCAAATACATAGATATATCAGCTTTATTATTCTTAACTAGTCCACTGCCAAGTCATAGTATTCAGAGAGTGTTTGTTGTGAGAACAAAATGTATATTGAAAGTCATTTGAGCTAGGGCACACTTTTAGCATTGCAAATATCTGCCCTGTACCTTACTACCATAACAACACTGCTGTCGAGAGCTAATTTAATTATAAGAGCTTTGTGAATTATGAATATCATTGAATTTGTGGCATGATTGTTACTATGGTGACAAGTAGACTGCATACTCCTCGATCACAATTGTATAAGTACTTGTCGATTTTACTCAGAGGGACTGTGTTACAGTGAAGTACAGGAAGTCCTGGTAGCTGAATTTTCAGTTCACAGAAAGCACTGGTAACTATTTTGTCAGTCGTACAGGAAGTACTGGTAGTTATATTTTGAGTCATTGAGGAAAACATAGCAGTGGGAACCCAAGAGGAAGTTTTGCAAGTAGGATGCAAATTCTTGCAAGTGTTTCCCTGCTTTAAGGGGATGGAGAAATCTGACCATGGCATTACCATTGAGAAACAATAAAAGACAATAAAACCCCTACTGTATATTTGAAGTAACTTTCTAAAAAATCTGGTAAATGCCATTTAATACAAGTGGTTGTGCCTGAAAACTGCTGCGTGGATTGTCATTGTGACCTCAATGAGGCAAGAGCTGACCAAAACTAGCAAAAGTACAAGGACATTGAGAAACAAAATAACTCGGCTTGAAGACGAACTGAAAGTCAAATGCAGTAGAATGCTAAGTGGTGGTGAGATTTTATCTAGTGGTTTGACCTGACCAGAATCTTGAACTTGACCCTGAGCCTCAATCCACTGAAGCCTTTTCAGTAGCGTTTTTTTAGGAGCGGTGATCTTCACTTTATGAAGGAGCTGTAATTTTACATTACTCACTATCGTAAACACTGTCTTGGAGTATCTCACCTTAAATTTGGAACCTCATATTTACTAGCGCATGAGAAAAAACAGTGGAGAGGAAACCTCCTGTCTTAATTGAATCGGTAATAATTGATCAAAATAAATAGTGTACTGGCATATACAGTGTCAGTGTCCCACCAACCGTTCCTCTGTCCAAAGTCGCAACTTGCTGTGTGGTGTGTTTGTCTGGAACGTGAGGCGGTCACTGCTGCTGCGGTGGTGCTGTTGGGTTTTCTCAGGGGAAAGTTGTTGCCGAAGCGATTCGAGTTCCCGCTCGTACATCATCCTCTGCTCCTCCAGAGCTGTGCGCTTCTCCTCCAGGTACTGCTTCTCTAAAACCTGTACCACATTCTGCATGGGATCTAGTAAAACACGTGTAGGTGTGTTAGAATGTATACAATTATATATAATATTATATATAACGGGAATGGTGTTAGGATTAAACTACATCAATGTGTTTAAAAAAAAATCAAAAAGACTAAAATATAAAAGCATTTTGGCTGTGCAAAGGCCAAATGTGATTTAAGCTTCAGTGCTAGCCAAATAGTATTTTCGTGAAGTTTTATGGCCATTTTCATTCTGGGCTTGGTGGCAAAAATGTGTTCCACAAATTCCGCCACACAACGAATGGTAGCCAATTTTAACACAAGTAGATCACACAAATTTTTGGAACAGTGGCTACAAATAAATCCACGATTCATTAAAGACAAATTATTAAATTATACTGGCTCTCTATAAGAATACACTGTTTTTTGTGCAATGTTGCAGTTGCAGAAGAGATATCTTTCCAAAGTTGTCAAATGAACAATGTCAGCAATTCTGTTGTCTAGTGTTGTGTTTTGTGGCCTTTTTGAAACTGGTATTTCTATGATACGTTGCACCAGCAAACCTGTCATTTTGTGACTGCAAATCACTGGTAAGATAATACAGAAAACTCAATGTTGGCGTAAGCCGGAAGAAAAATATTTGACAGTTCTGGCCTTTAAAAAAATATGATAAGGTGTGAGTAGCTGTAACAAACGAGGGGGATTGGTAAAGGAGCTTTGGTCTCTGTTGGCTACAGAAATATACTGTAGACTGAGAGTTTTCACAGATCAGGCTGAGAGAAAATTCTCGAACTTACCGTTGTTTCCCAGTGTCTTCATTGTGACCTCCATCTGGGCAAACTCATAGCTGTAGTCCTGCTCTGAAGATGCCTCACTGGCGGTCTCCACATCCACCTCAATAAAGCTATCCCTGGGGGAAGCTCTCTCTAGCTCCTTCAAACGGTCCCGCCGCTTCCGTTTCGGCAAATTGATCCTGTGACAGTTGTTTTTATTATTTTTTAATTTCTAGCTGTGTAGCTTTATCACTCACATAAAGTCAATGCGTGGCACACCTGAAAAAGTGGTTGTTGCCCCATAAGATACGGTCTCCATGCCAGAGATGCACCAAAGAATCGATCATTGTTCCATTCACGCAGGTCCTATACAAAAGGATTTCAAGAGGGATTATTATTATCTGCATCCTTCCAACAGATACTGTTGGTTCCAACCATTCATTTGCGCTTAGAGGGGAAATAAGCTTGTGATATTAAAGCAGAGAGCCAAGATTCCACAGCAATGAGCTAATTGAAGACCCAGTATACAAACTAGTAATGTTTTACTGCAGCTCACCGGGCAGTCCCTACGGGCACCAAGGTGACATCACCGTCCGGGCACAGCTCCAGCACACAGTGCAGAGGCTGGATACCAATTCCAAACAGCTGGATGTCCTGAGAAGTGTCAGCACCGACATGAGTGCGCTCCTACACACAGATGGATGATATATTAGGCAGACAATGATGGCAGATCTGACAGGAATTATATCCTTATCTACACGTTTGGCCTGATTTGTTGTGACAAAATGGGGAAACTAAAGAGTGCATGAAAAGTGAAATAAAACGGAGGCAAAATCAGGCCAGTGTGTGTGGATTGCGAGGGGAGGCAGTGCTCTTTCTGCGTGAGTGGGCACTGTTAGGCAAACATCTCCTTTTTCAAAGGATGTCCAAGCCTGTACAAACTAACCCTTTTCATATTACTGTGGTCATTCCACACTGAAACGGCAGGCCCGGCCTGCAGAACCCAGACAAAGGCCTGTTGTTCTGTATGCTGCGCATGTCGCTTCCTCACCGCCTACACGTCTGTGTTGCAGGTTGGTTCTTTTTTGTCAGTCGCACAGGACCATACAAATGTCTGCTTTGCTGACAATACCCTAAATACACCGAGAAGAGGATTCCATGATTTTTTTAAGTGCTTCTGACTTTGGCACCTGCTGTTGGAAAAAAATGACTTCAACTGTTAACTGAACTGATGTACAAATGGTCTTCCATTTATTTCTTAATGTATAATAAAATAAAATATATTTCTTAAAATGTATTTAGTGTCATTCCTTTATTACATGAAAAACAAATAACTAAAATATTAAAGAGTAAATGTTTAAATGCCTATAAAATTAAATAAGAAAATGTTTACTTTTACTCTTTTCTCCCTTTATTTTGTTATTATGTAAAAAAGTATAAAAGAATATTAACAGTTTTTCCTTTTTAATTAAAACACTAAAGATTAAAAGATAAAAACAAATATTCAATGTCACTTCGCTGTTTTTTTCTTTTTAAAAAAGGGGAGACTTAAATACGACTTACAACCACATAGTTAAATGATTACCTTTAAATAGTAAACAAGCAGCTCATTTAAGGCAGGATCGGCATTCAGATTGACGAGGAAGCACTTGTCTTCACCCACTTTAATCCCAGATGTTTCTAGAGAGATGCCCATGCTCTCCAGCTGCTTCTGTCGCTCCTGTAAACATGATATTAATTCATCCAAAAATCCTAGCAGGTTTAGTCAATGAATAATTATGAGATGGCATTTTTACACACTGTGGCAATCTCCTCAGTCTTCTTTAGCTTCTCCTCCCAAGTGACAGTCATTTCCATAATGAGTTTCTCTGATTCATGCAGCTTTTCCTTAAGCTCAGGAGCCTTCAAAGACTAGAGAGTAAATAAAAATGACATAAGTGACATGGCAGAGAGGAAATGAAGGCAGTGTATTATGTAGAAACCTTACCTCAGCTTGAGACAGCTGAACTTTAAGCTTCTCCACCTCCTCTCTGAGTTCTCGGATGATGCGAGCGTTCGGATCTTCGTTCACAACAGCGTGGTTGACAATCCTCTTGGCTCGATCGGCGTAACGCAGAGTGGAAAGAGTTTCTTCGTAGTTGTCAGCTGCAGGACTCACTGTGGCTATCATGGCGGTCTTGCTGTTTCCACCGAGATTGTCCTAAAGAGAACAAATGTCAATGCGTATTGGCCGTCTTATGAATGTGTTAACAAATAGCACAAGGCAGCTTTGAATTAGCAACAAACCTTGAGAAGCCAGGTCAGGACTGAGTCTCTATAAGGCACAAACTTAGCCTTTCCCTTTCCTGCAGACTGATCAGCCAGTGCAGAAATCACACAACCTAGTGTGGTCAGAGACCTACAGAAAACCACAAAGTTCCATTTGTGTCCAGTCAATTTAGCGCTTCTCCACAAGCTCGCTACACAACAGCTGTATTGATCATTCTGTATTGATTTGTTATGCCAGCATTTTACCTATTTTTGGCTAATGCTGTTCAATACTAAAGCCAAACACAAGAAACCTCAATGTTTAACTCAAAAATACTCATATTAATTTTCACACTGATTCTAAACAGGGTGAGCTGGAATCCATACTAGTTATCTTCTGTGAGAAATAAAATATGCAGTTAACAACATTGTTCTTACAATATTTGTTGAAAAATAGTCCTTTATGTCTATGTATGAGACATTTTTATATTTCATCTCATTGCTTTTAAATCCTGCAGAATGTCCAAATATACCCACTTGTTTATGTTGCTGCCTTCTTTAAGTCGTTCCCCTGCAGCCCCCGTCTTGGAAACTCGTTCGCTTCCTGCCAGGTCGACTAGACTCATTTTGCTCACCTTCTCCCCAGAATTCTGATCACGAATCCAATCTAATGTTAGTTCAAACATTTCCCAACGCTTCGTGGCAGAATTAGAGTTAAAAAAGACTCACCCCAGATTGTAGATCATAGAGCGTTTGTGTGACAATAATACTGAAGACGCCATGAGATCGGCTGCTCTCCTCATTCATGTTGGTGGCGGCTACAGTGCGAGATTTGTTTCCCTCTGACATAAGCACCTCAATGTCCTAAAGTAAAGATAAATGAAAAAGAGAAGGCGGTCCCGTCAAAGGTTTGATCTCAGGTGGTTCCTCAGTGTGTGGAGTTTGCATGTTCCTCCTGGGCCTGCATGGGTTTTCTCCAGGTGCTCCGTTTTCCTCCCACATCCCAAAAACATGCAGGGTAGGCTAGTTGAACAGTCTAAATTGCTCCTAGGTATGAATGTGAGCGTGCATGGTTGTCCTTTGTCTCATTATGCCCTGCGATTGATTGACTTGCCACCGATTCAGGGTGTCCCCCGCATGGCGGCCAAAGTTAACTGGGATAAACTCCAGCACCCCCCATGACCCTCGGTTCGATAAATGAAAGAATGCAAAAGATAAATGATATCTCGATCTGGATCGATGTAGTCTTTCACTCTTACCAGCCACAAGAGGCATTTTTTTAAACATTTCGCAATTCATATTCTATCTTCTAGTTGAATGATATTGGAGCGATACTGGCAACATAAAGCTATTTTGTACGTTTTACAAAGTGTGAGTCAGATTTCGGTGGATTAAAGGAAAAATGCAGAAGCGGATCATTTTGAGGCTGCCAATTCACATGCAGTTCAACTGGTTCATGACAGGGAGAGAAATCGCGGACTGGGAAATCCTGCGCCTTAATATTAAGCAAAAGACCGCACAGAAAAAGGGTGGGGATTTTTCAACTTAATTAAGAGAAGCCTCGCCAATGCTTGGCATATGTCCACCCAAAACCACCAAGTGCATTCCACATTCATAGAATATGTCATTAGGCGCACATGAGAATTCAAACCACACTGTAAAACCCAGTGCTATTTGGATAAGAAAAAAAAAAAAGTTTAATGCTACAAATTTTTTCCAGCCATTTGTGAAATTGGGCAGTTTTGGTCAGGGGTAGCATGCAAAGGCACAAGAGTGTCAAGAAGATGAAAGACATACAACCTCAAAGTTGGTTACAGCCAGTTGAGACAAACCATCCACGTATGGACCCAGGACTTTGTGTTCACGAACCTTTAGAGACTGTCGGCTCCTAAAAAAACAAAGTTGCAGAAAGGGAAGAATAGTTCTAGTTAGTAAAAAGACTGTTAATGGCTCTATGGAGTACATTTAATTTCAAGTTTTTCAATATGGAGTCTTAACACCATAACTTTTAGCGCAAGCATATCATTAGACTGAAGAATGGGAAATTGACGTTTTAATTTTGTATATTGTATGGAATGCGTGCCTATAAATCAAGTGTGGAATTTCACAACCAAGTATAAATTGTTAGTGATTTGCCATTGTGTAAAAAATGTGATTCTGGGCAAATGCTTAAATGTCGCACTATAATTGGAAAATTGGTGATGATTGATATATTGTTTTAAAAAGGACACTGCGTGGGTTTTTTCCGGGTACTCGGGTATTGCTCCCACATCCCAAAAACATGCAGACTAGGATGGTTGAACATTCTAAATTATCCCTAGGTAGGCAAGTGTGAATGATTGTCCATTTCCTTGTGCCCTGCGATGGGCTGGCCACCAATTCAGGCTGTCCCCCACCTGGTGCACCCATATTTAGCTGGGATAGGGTCCAGGACCCCCCATGACAAATTATGTTTTGATTGATTGATTTACTTGATAAGGGACAGCACATATTAATGAACATATTTATATTCATGTTAATGAACATATATATGTAAATATATAAGATTGTAGCCCCCGGCTAATTTCCATCTTTAGTCCCTTTACGTATTTCAAACACGAGTTTAAATTGAACCGTTTGACAATTGCCCGGGAAAAATTTTAAGAACAGGAAATATTTCGGAATGTGTGTCCCTGTGGAATTACATAACAACATCCAGGAGAGTTCCAAGTTAAAAATGATGTGAACATCTATTTTTGTGGTCGACATAGTCAAATCACTGTATTTTCCAAGCCCTATTGTTCACGCACATGTTTATTTTTGGCAAGTAGCCAGTTGTTTACATTGTAGTAATGCCCTCCATGAAAAAGAGTGGGTTGTTAAAAGTAGAAGTTTGGTGTCCTGTGATTCTTTATTCCTGGTGTATTTCAACAGACTCCTACAAATAATTTATCAACACACCAGAGAACGGTTGTAAAAGTAAATAAACACGTTTTGCTGAAAAAGGATGGGAAAAAATCCGAAAGGATCCAGGATGTCATCTGGATACAATAAAAATAATAACACCACAAAAAAATACAACAAAACTTGATATTATGAGATATTACAGAGATATAGGTGTCTGAACTATGAGAATATATAGTATTTCCCATGTTGAATAGAAATTGATGCCAGATGCTCAGTCTGGAGTTTATGCAGAATGGACATGCTTTAACATTTAGGGCCAGACTTTAAAAACACATTTTTTATCTTGACTGACAAGATTGGAAGAAATTTTGGAAGGCCTTGGAGAATATATCCTTGAAATCCTCTACAAATACAGGTTGATATATCAGAATCTGTAAGCAGGCGGAGACCAAAAAAGGGTAAAAAGATGAACAGTTTAAAAATCTGAGTGAAGTTTGGGCTTCCCTGGTGGAGGTGAACTTGGTTGAGGGAGAAGATGAGTGAATGATTTTTTTCTGGGGTACTTTTTTCCACTATGAATATAATACAGAGATAAATCTAGTGAAGATACAATTGAGAATTGAGATTTTTTTCGTGAGAGGAATCTTAAAAAAATATACGAACGGTGAATGGACGATGGATTTTCACGTCCAAATTATTACCGACAATTACAAGTTAAACCATAGTACTGGTCAAGGCACAAAAACATTGTTTCCCAGCAAAAAAAGCCATATCAAGTTTCCTGCTACCTCCACTTTTTCCTGATTGGCTCGGTCAAAAGACGGCTGTGAAGTGGTTAAACACTGGACTTTGTCAAAACAGTACAATGGTACCTCGACATACGAGCATTTCGAGATACGAGTAAAATTTTGAGCAAATAATTATCTCTAGATACGAGAAAAATTTCGAGATACGAGAAAGCCAGGTGGCCAAGACATGAGAGGCTGTTTATCATTGTAGCGCACTGTCTTTTTTGCCGCATCTCTTTCATGTATAAGAGATATCTACGAGCACTGGGCAGAGGGTTGCATTTTTTTCAGTGTTTTTTTTCCGTCACTCAGCGCGAATGCCGGAGCGATCGCTAATACGAGGAGTATAGTATATTACTTCTCGTTGGCTGCTCATAAGAACATCCGGGGCACTGGCTCTCTCCCCCACAACTCCTCGTGTAATATCTCTGGTCGCAACTACCCCTTTGTAATGTCTCTGCGTGGAGCGTTGCATTTTTTCAGTGTTCATTTCAATGGGAAACGTTTGTTCGAGTTACAAGAATATCGACATACGAGCTCAGTCCCGGAATGAATTAAGCTCGTATCTCGAGGTACCACTGTACTGTACAATAAATGAACGAAGCTGGCGGGACTGTCTTGCTTTCAAGGCAAATCGTATGAGGTAAAGATTAATTAGCTATTGCCCAATGGGTATTCACTTTGTTTCCTTGAACTCATAAACGACTCAATTCTGTTTGCCAGAATACTATATATGGTTGAAATAATGATTTTCCCATCAGACATTAATACATACTTCCCTCTCAAGTGCCTCATTGCTTTTCAGTTTATAACGAGACCCCCCATCAATACAGTGACTTAATACTCAGTATAATCCGTTTCGCCTGTCTGTAAGTTGTTAAGGAGAAATCCAATAAGCTCAGTAAGATAAGTCACCCTATTGAACTCAGTGGATACACCTACTCAGGTTAACAGTTACCAGGTTTCCTCTTTCCATTCTACTCATGCTAAACACACACAAGGTAACCGGCCAAAGTCAGTCAGGTTTGGCCGTCCCAAAGTGATTGATTAGGAACACTTCCGTTGCATTTTCGACTATTCCAAAAGACCATTCTTTCAGTGTAAATGAAAAAGATTTTGATCCTTTTAGAACTGTATATTAACAGTTTTTCCTGAACTCTGAGCTAAATATGATATACAGTATGTAGACAGACATAAACAATTTCATTTTGTTATATTTATAAATTTTTAGTGTGCTTTCTCTGGAAAAGTGGGGCAGTATATGAAACGATGTTTTAAACGCAGACACGTCGTCTAAATTACATCCCATTTAAAAAAATAGAAAAAAAAAAAATAACTTTACGCAAGCATTAACTTTACTTTTTGAAGATGAAGTAGAAAACACTGGCACTTGTTACAATCTCCCGTTTAAAAAAGTACAATACCATTCAAACACTTGAAATTTTGGGAAAGTCCATGCGTCTATCCTGAATAGAGACACCATGGGAGCAGCCTAAAGACTGTCATTGTAAAAAGTAACCCAATCAACTGTGGGAAGTGGCCGCGTCTTCCTACTTGGCTCCACCATTGCTCTGAGTCACGCAGAGTCACAAACAGCCAAAGTGGGAGCAGGCAGCGAGGTCACCACTCAAATTGGAGTCAGACTGAACCAGGAAAAATGACACACCAATTTCTGCAAGCAGCTGTGTGTGTGTCACCGCAAGTCTAAAGCCTTCGCTCATTGGCTTCACGCAGCAGATTTAGGTCACGTGTGTCTACGATGGAAAAAAAAGAAGCAATATACTACCCATCCAACTCACTCACCCTTTGGGATCCAGGAGGTCGCGGACTTTCTCATTGTAGATTTCCATGTAGGACACTTCCACTTTAAAAGTGTGGCCTTCGTTTTCCTCCTTGTGGACTCGTTCGAACAGAGAGCAGCAAAGTCGAGGGATCAAACCAGGCTGTTCCCCGTTGCCCATCATGGAAAATGATTTGCCCGAACCTACCAAGACAACAGAAATGCTTTCAAATCTGACTAGGTTAGGACTTGGCAATGGGGTCAGATTTTTACAAGGCAAGTCTGATTTCAGATATTCTCAAAAGAAATTGCTTTTTAGAGAGACACATTTAAAATCTCCTTTAAAAAAGTGTACTTTTTTTCCAAAATGATCGAAAATTAGCGCGTACTTTTAAAAACAAGATTTCCACATATTTCGTAAGTCAGTTAAAGTCTAATCAAATTTAATATAAAAATATTGAGTCATTGTCCTCTCCATCCAGACCTTTTGGCGACAAAGATTTCATCAGAGGTTTTGCGTTTAATATGTTATTGCCATTCACATTCTCCAATCTTGGAATCGTCCTAAGGACTGTATGAAAACAACATTTATCTTTATAAGTTATTGCTGACTTGGATACAAAAAAAATCGGAAACAACCCCATTTTTACCAAAAAATGTATCGTAAACACTTGTAGTTGCCCTGTTGCCAGCCAATCGCAGGGAACAGAGGAACAAAAACACTCAAACACTCATTTATATAGTATATGGACAATTTTTGAAACTTTATAGAACCTGTTTTTCCATATGTCCCTCCTCTACCACACCTGAATCAAATGATGAACTCATCAGCAAGCTGTCTAGAGGCTTCATACTGATCCCGATTATTTGATTTGGTATCTTGGTGGAGGGAGACATAGAAAACAGACTGGATAGGGTCTCTCGAGGACCGGAGTTGGCCACCCCTGATTTATACTGTATATAAAATTTTGTTAACACAATTACTTGTGGGGCGGCCCGGCGAATGAGTGGTTAGCGCGTCGGCCTCACACTGTGGGACCTGGGTTCAAATCCAGGTAAGTCCACCTGTGTGGAGTTTGCATGTTCTCCCCGGGCCTGCGTGGGTTTTCTCCGGGTACTCCGGTTTCCTCCCACATTCCAAAGACATGCATGGTAGACTGGTTGGACAATATAAATTGCCCCTAGGTATGAGTGTTAGCGTGAATGGTTGGTTGTCTCCTAGTACCCTGCGATTGGCTGGTCACCAATTCAGGGTGTCCCCGGGCTCTAGCCCGAAGTCAGATGGGATAGGCTCCAGCACCCCCGCGACCCTAGTGATGATAAGGCGGTTCAGAAAACAAGATGAGATGAGACAATTACCTGTTTGTCCATAGGCAAATATGCAGGCATTATATCCCTGGAATGCATTTTCAAGTATTCCCTCTCCAAGGCACTGGAACACCACTTCTTGACCTTATAGACAAAGAAGCAGTTACCATAGAGATTAGTGAACAAATAATCATGATTTCGCATGTGTTGGTTTCATTCAAGAATCAGCGTGGCAAGAACAAAACAGTAAACAAGAAATCTTAATATAAATACACGTGACAAATTGCTGCATGGTCATGTTAAAACGATTTGGCTATGTCACACAGTCTACTTGTGCTACTTGTGAATAGAACAGCTGTTTAATAAGCTAAATAAAGCCTTGGCTCTGCAGCTTCAAATTTGTTCCATGCTCGTAGCAATCAAATTTCTTCTACAAGTGTCAGTCAATTATTAGTCTGATTAGTCACTGTAATATCGTTGATACACAGAACACACATTTTTGAGGGATGTGTACTTTTTTATGCTGAGAGGAGTGAGGTTTGTTTCTTACCAGCATATTTGGGAACGTTGGACTCATCCATGGACCAGAAACAGTGGTCAAAGGCAAACACCTGCAGAGAAGACAGCAAAGGGATTGTCTCCACACTATCCATACCTGTCCAAGCTAGTACAGTCCAACATAACCTAATCCTGTTTCCTCAGATTAAACAAATTCAGGCTTATTGAGTCATGCAAGTAAATCAGCAGAATAGAGCTTGTTTGCAAGAGTAAGATGCAGACTAACTGAGCATATTGTTCAAAGTAATGCTCATTAAGACAATCTGCACAAATCCACTGTTAGCGGTTTTGTCATAGTGGCTGCAACTAAATGAATTCATAAATCAGGGTCGGCGCTCCCCCAAGAAATTCCAGCACTCAGTGACCCTTGTCTCCAAGGAAACAGGGCCGGAGCGCTTCCCGGCGGTGAGTGCTGGCTCCCAGCCCTCACTGCTGGGTTTCACAACACAGAATTGAGCCGAAGGGACGCCTTGAATAAGCTCCGGACCAGTGACACAGAGAGATGCTCTTTGGAAAAAAGCCTGTTTTAGCACATGTATCACAAGAATGAGAGGGCCTGTTACCATTACAGCATATTTATGGAAGCATGTTCACTTGATGTAACGTGACATTAAAAATGTATTTTTTAAATTAGTTTTTATATTCATTCATTCATTCATTTTCTGAACCGCTTTATCCTCATTGGGGTTGCAGGGGGTGCTGGAGCCTATCCCAGCTGATTCCAGGCCAGAGGCGGGGGACACCCTGAATCGGTGGCCAACCAATCGCAGGGCACGAGGAGACAGACAACCATTCACACTCACACTCATCCCTAGGAGCAATTTAGACTGTCTAACAAGTCTACCATGCATGTCTTTGAGAATGTGAGAGGAAAGCCACACAGGCCCAAGGAGAACATGCAAACGACACACAGGTGGACCAACCTGAATTTGAACCCAGGACCCCAGAACAAACCACTCAAGTTTTTAGGATTTTTCTAAATGTGTGCATGTGAAACTAATTGTGTAATTCCTTTAACAAAAAACAATGATTGTATTGATTATTTGCTTTTTAAAATGAGTCAATCCATCCAAAAATAAAGTAATTTGCACCAATACTTAGAACTCTCCCTGTGCTCCTTAATTGCTTTCACCTTCCAGAGCTCTCAAAACACCCTAATCTCAGCTAGTTACAAGTAATGATGTTGATTGATTTCAAGTGATCGAAAGTGTAGACTGAACAATAACTCATGAAATGCGATGAGTGAAGCATGCGATTAGCAGGCACGTGCTGGTCTAACATAAATTCAAGTTACGGTCCAAATGAACAAGTCCCCTAGGTCCCATCAACAAGTGTACTCGACACAAAAGCCGGTCCCCTTGTGTATGAACCATCCTTAAGCCGGTCACCAGTGTGTCGTCAGGGGGAAGCGGTGGGGGTGCGCCTGCAACAATGCAGCTTTCAATGTGCGCACACACACAGACCTAGTGTCCACGCTCATCCTGTTCTCATTGTAGAGCCTTTGTGGGTTCTCACAAAATCTTAGAGCACTGACACATTCACACGGACATCTATCCAGCTCCTGCTGACCAACCCATTAACTAAAACACCCTCAATCACTGCTATTGTGCACTCAGATGTGTAGGATGCTTCTCACATCCTCAAGGTAACCTCAAGGAAACCGTCCTCGGCCTTTGCGATCGGATGATTTTCAAATGCTTGCACTGAAATTGTTTCCATTGATGGTGAACATCAGCTCTTGAGCTAGGAGATGGTCATTATACTAACAGACAGTTCAAGCAGTGGATGGATACGTACCTTGGACTGCTTCCTGCTGAAAGACGTGCAATCCACCATACAGAGTAGAATTCCAGTGTGGGGAGCCGACGGAAGAGAGACAAAAAAAGGAGTTAGGAATGCTGAGATTAAATAAGAACATACTCAACGCTAGTTATTTTACAGCTATATTGGCTCTTGAAGCATGCTTGCATATATAGACTACCTAAAACTTTGGTTTTGTCCACTTATATTCATTTCAATTTCCTGGTGATGGTCATTGCTGTGGTTGGGTGCATAATTGGGCCAGTGGAGTGAAAGTGAGGGAAGGGATTTACCATTCAATGTCCCACCGACTCTGTTGAGTAAATAGAACTTCGCTTGTGGACTTAACAAAGGGGCCAGGTAAGAACTGGCAGCACTCAGCATATCCGAATTCCGGAACTAAAGACATAAGTTGAACGCAGGAAACACCCCCTCAAGTTATGTAGGATAAGATTACACACGATGTGAAAGGGGCAATTCCCTAACAGGCCAAAACGTCCTCCATAGAACGACATATATTATGCTGCAGTATGATGAAATAAATCAAAATAACGATATTTAGGACATCTGGCTATAAAACTTGCATTAAAAGCATCAGTCTCTGCTCTGCTCTATTGGGACATGAGCTATAAGGAGTTGTTGTAACAGTAATTCTGTGGAAAATGTGTTCATTTATCCAGACAACCATTTGTGAGGATAGATGTAACTTTTGTTGGATGTCCTGAAACTCTGCCTGGCTTCTCTCACCATCACTCATCTATGATGTGTATTTTTGAACGGACTCTTCAATTCGTCTACACCTAGCCCATCAAAGAATGCCTAATGGACCTTGCTTTGTCTACTGGGAAAACAAAGGGCCTTGGCCAAACCGTTCCCACGATGTTGTAAGCAGTTATCCAAAAGGGCGTGTTAAGATGATGAATCAAAGACCCTACAAAGTGATTTGGTTTAAAAAATGTGACAGAGGTTTATAGATAATGGCTGAAAACATGCATAGATTAAGACTACAATACTACAATATTTTTCGGACTATGTATGTCGCACCTGAGTATAAGTCGCACTGGAGTAAAAGTCGCATTTTAGGGAACTTTAAAATAAAAATAGTTAAATAGAGAACAACAGGCTACGTAGGCACCTGTTAATGTAACCTTTATGTTTTTTGCAGGCCTAGATACACTAACACTGGAAGCACTTCAGACATGAAGTCCACGCCTATCTTTATGAATGATAACATTTACACATCTTGAATGTGTTGCCTCCTTTTTTACAAACAAATAGACAAAGATAGAAAAGGTCAATTGAGTAAAATGCTGTAACTTCAACAGTGAAATGACCACTTTGATGGAAAATGTCACACGGTTCTGTCATTGATTTTTATCTGAGCTCATGTTCTGCTACTATGTACTAATAAAAAGACACAAGTGGACATGATCCAAATAAGACTGTAACCTACGATTTGCAATGAAGATAAACTGTCATTACCATTTCCCAGTGGAGTACATTGTGCCAGCAATCAAACCCAGTATGATTGTAAAAGTACAGACATAGACCAGCTGTATACTGTATTACTACAGTTTGCAGTGTAATCCTTTGCAATGATTCCATGGCTTGCTTTTGTCTGTTCAATATACACGGCCACATCTGGAATGTCGGGAATGCCGAGCAAGACAATGGATTGAATTGTCTCCCGCAGGCTATATATAAATCTTGATGATATAATTACTTCCTCACAAAATACAAATGCAGACTCCATTCATGCCCTGTATATTATTTAATTTGACTTTGTTCTGCTTCTAGAACTTTTACAGCAACAAATTTTTCAGCTCCTAGTCTGGCTCTTGAAATAATCTTTTAATCTCATCATAAATCTACCTTCTTTTTAGCAATGTCTTACCTTTGTGTTTGTTAATCTAAAAACTGTGACCATATCTTTTGGTTTAAAAAATTGTATAAATGCAGTCGCACTCAACTGATTTTAATTTGGCATGAAATCAGTTAACCTAAATGCTAAATGAACTGCATTCTCGTCAGGCCAGAGCCAGACGTGGCGACTCGGTCATGAAGCTTGGATGGTGCAGCCTCCAGGCAATTTGATACAAATTCAACACATTTGACATGTTGAGGTTTGAAGGCTTATGTTGCGCTTCAGCACACAGGCCACGGCTGCAGGTTCTGTGCGCATCATTTTGCATCGTGTGTCGCCTTGGCAGCACACTGGCTTCCAAGCCTTCAAGTCAATTAATGTTAAGACAGCTGAGAAAAATAACAACATAAAAGAAAAAAAACGTGTGGGTGTAGGTGATCTTATAAATTACATTTAGAAATGAGAAAATACCTCTTTTAACACTAAGATTAAGACTTTTTTTTTAATTCTTTCTCCTACGGCTGGAGGGCAAATTTGTTTGAATTTTTTCTGTGGTGTCCGGTTTCAGATTCTGTATGCTCCATAAAGAGAAGTCATGAAGGGTGGGAGTGTAACAGCAGAATCCCCCCGGCCCCCGTGGATATGGAAAAGGATTAAGGCCACTGGGTCATTATGCCACCCAAAAAATGTTCTCTACTAACCCAATAGAAAATAAACACAAGATTAGAGTATGTATCATCCAGCAAGACAATATATCTCCCACAATATTAAAAAGTGTCTTTTCTTGTGGCACAACTGTTTCAAAACAGAAATGCATGTTCAAGTAACATTCAATATTAGGTGTAGTGACAATTTTTCAATTGCTCATTATTCTTTAGAAAAAATATATACATTTATTTTTCTATGGCACTTGTACTCATGAAGGCGATAGATAAATCTCACGTAAGCACAAGAACACTCCACACAAGTTGGAACCGAGATTCAAATTGAAGGAATGTTAAGACAGATGTACAGACCACAGTTCCCTGTACAGCATATACAGTGTGTCCACCATCCATCCATTTTCTTGACAGCCTGTCCTTACTAAAGTCATGGATGACCTGCAGCCAATCCAAGATAAATTTGGGCAGGCATTGGGTTTGTTCTCAACTGGTCGCCAGCTGATTACCTGTACAGTACTGTACCAACTTTAAGACTTTTGTTCTCACCACTGGCCACACAATTCATACACCCATGGTAAACTTGATGAATCTGAATTCAATCTATGGAGAAGCATTTATAACATTGAGTAAAGACAATGATTTTTACGCAGCACAATACATGGGCAGGAACAATGTGTCAAACAGAGAATCTTTCTATGCACGCAGTGCTTCCACGTTCTGTGTAAGGCATGTAAACTTCCGGTCATTGTGTAAAAGCGTAGAGAAAATCTGGGAATCATGTAAAAGTCCAAACTGAATTGAGAGCTGAAATTCGCAGCACACAGTATTGGCTAAAGGTTAAACTATAGTTGTCATTGAAAAAATAAAATAAAGATTGATACTATTACGGCTGTACCGGCTTCGAACCAGTGAACACTAATTTTACAACACCTGATCATATGCCATCACACTAGCTTGTAACATAGTGACAAAAGAAATTGTTTTGTCATCTCACCTGTCCACTAGAAATGCTGTTCATGTTACTGTGCATACAGTCCAATGTTATACAGTAAAAGTACCAAACAAATTCTTCTTGCGATACTTTTGTATAATTGCTATTGCACATGTGTGTAAGTAGTTGGGGCGGTACGCTATATAAACTTGTTTTCTTTTCCAAAACCCATGATGAAAATAGAATGCCGACTGATGACCAGCAGTATGTGCGGTAGCTCCAAATTTGCAAATGAAGTAATATCAGATTAACAGTTTAGCAGTTTGATGACATAATCCTGCTGACCACGTACAGTCACACACGCAAAAACTGTTTTGCAGACACAGATCTCCCCCTTCCCCCTAATCCAAATTCTGCCTGATTGCCAAAATTCGACCCCTCCAAACCATTTAAGATCAATTTAACCACACATAAGGCTTTTCGCCGTGCTAGCCTGTCAACATGTTTCAGACCATTACAATTCATATGTGATTCACAGCCAAACACAACGTTGGGAGCTTTCACCCTCTCTGTGTCTCTCAGTGTTGGGTTACAGTACACTGCGCTCCTCTGGACTGCAAGCTAACATTTCAAATATTCTCCTAGTATGTTTAGAACAAATCAAGCTGGTCGGCCCCACCCACTCAAAGCAGGAGGTAATCCTGCTTCTTAGACACACAGGAAAACGCTGAGCAGTCTTTTGTAGGATTCTTCAAGAATATCCCATGAATTAGACAAATACTGAATTGTATTTAGCATAGGTAGGATACAATATCACTATTCAAGTTGAAGGCCACCCAATTGCGCCCAGACAAGTTTGAATTGTCAATAAAAGTGAAAAGATTTGAAAGTCTTTATCATTTGTGATTGCATGTCCAAATTTACTGACTGAAAATGCAGTGAGTTAATGGCCTATTAATTTTAATAGTTCAAAATTTGCATGAATATCTACAATAGACATATTTTAAGGCATTGATCATTGTAAATGTCGATTAAGAGCTCCAGTTCAAACCCTCCACGACCCTCGTGAGGATAAAGCGGTTCAGAAAATGAATGAATGAATGAATGAATGAGTTCAAACCTTTTTTTTGTCTTCCACAAATGATATACTGTTTAAATGCTAGAGCAATGGTTCTTAAACTGGGTTCGGTGAGTAAATCCAAAGGGCTTGGGGAAGGTCAAGACATGCTCCGTTTTCATAAGCTGACTAAATTTGGCAGTGTGGACTTTTAGATCAGGTTTTTCACTGGTTTACACCCTTTAGTTAGTAGAGGATTGAGTAGTAAGTAGCATTAGTAAAGAGTAAGTCAGTAGAAGGTTGACGCACTGGGAATGAGAAAGTACAACAGATCATATCTCCGGACAGCATGTGCAAACATTTGTGTCACATTTCACACAGTGAAAACAATATGTGATAAAATGGAAATGAAAAGAGGAAAGGTATGAAATTAAATGAGTTTTTATTCCATTCTCCAATGTGAAAAGCAACTACAAAAGTCAAAATTGTTTCTAGTAAAATTCAGTTTGATATTGTTGTAATGTTTTTGTGTTATGATTCATTTTTTTTTGAACATTGTTTTTTGTACAAAATTTTCTACATCATTTTGCCCACTAATAAAAATTTCATTAAAAGTTTCGTTAACTGAGTCAGAAAAGTGAGTTACAAGGCTCAGGTTATTGTAATTTAAAAAGACTAATTCTTTAACAATATAAAAATGTATTTCCCCAAATTTGAAAGAAAAATTCTAAAATATTTAAATATTTTAAAAGAAATTTGAATGATATTTTTTTCCATTTTAGTTTGGTGGCTTAGCATTTGTTGTGAATTTGGGGGAAAAATGCTTTATTATTTAATGTACCAGATGGGTTCAGTACCACTGTGCTAGAAGTACAAACTTTCCAAACTCTCATCCTGAAAAGTAGTTTGTTTGCATGGTAAAGTGATTGTGTTATGGTTTACAAAGGGATGTGGTAACTTATGTAAATATTAGATACTTTCTCAATCGTGTGTTGTTGTATGTGTGAATTTTTTAACACACTGTATAAATCCACTGCAGTAAGTTTCATTTGAAAGTGAATATTATTGAAATTGCACTATTTTTAAAAGAAATTTCTGATGTCTCACATATTGTAACAAGATAGTAAAATTATTTCAGAATCTACTATAACCATTTGCACCCTTCCATTTTTATTTTGATCTAAATTGTTCTCATAAAATAGCTTATGAGGCCAGTAACATAAAGCCCACTTGAGAACAAAATGGTGTGAATTTGCACTGCACACCAAAATGAGTTCAATGACATCTTTGCTCTAAAAATGTTGTCTTATGTCATCTTAAAATGCAGTAGAGGGCAGACATGTACAAAGACCATAAACTATTAATTGTGTGTTAAGGAACCACGCGTGATGCATGTCCAAGTATTTGCTGGCTGTGAAATATTTCTCATATGGTTATCAATATAATTCCGCTGTGTCTCGGCAACGGATGTCGCTCAGCAACCGCCCTGCAAACAAGGAGCCAAGACAAACGGCCAGCCTTGTGAGTCAAAGTTCCGACATGAAAGCCAAGCCCAGACTGTCAAAAACAGACCTAATGAGGAGCAATGTGCCGGATGCTCCCGTATGCGGCTGTTAGGGAATTTTCCTAAGCACATGCCAACAGCACAACAGATGACGCAGTTCGAAGCCAATCGAGCCATCTCAGGCATGTGTGACACCGCAGTGACAACAAGGTGGGTCTGCAGGGCCATCCATTAAGAACCATTAAATCAGTTTCATGGGCAGTGTTTCAAAGGGAAGTCAGTTCATCAATTGGCTTATTCCAGTGTGATTCTCCTCTCAAGGGAAATTGAGTGAATTTTACTACCGGGACACACCTCTTTTGACCCTTTCGAGTTGGAGATGTCGCTGGTTTGAATAGGTTCGGCGCGTGGCAACAATAGCAACAGGATGCCCGAGAAACACATATCATTGAAGACTTGAAAGATGTCACTTTGATACCCTCACAGCTAAAAATTGGAAGTATTCAAGTTCATTTGAGAGAAAAATCTAAATTTTGAATGATAGCCCTAACACAGCGTCCAACGCTCACAATCTGAGAATGATGAGGCACAGATGCAACAAAGACTGACAACGCCATCTTTTCTGTATACCAGATCGAGATCTAAACAATAGGCCACTCTAAACAAACAGCCTTTTTGTGATTAAAATTAACAAGTCAATACATTTGAATAGCATGTTTGACGTCTGAAAATGGGTTATTACGTGTGCGGTCGATTGGTCGCCGGTCTTTTGGTCGCCGGTCTTTTGGTCGCCGGTCTTTTGGTCGCCGGTCTTTTGGTCGTCGGTCTTTTGGTCGCCGGTCTTTTGGTCGTTGGTCTTTTGGTCGCCGGTCTTTTGGTCGCCCATTGTCGCGGTCCGGGCGGACAAAACAAGGTAAAACAACACGGTCTACGCATCAATAAAAGCCAACAATGGCCATGAGCAGTTTCACTGAGCCGACATGTGAGTGTATAAGAGGTTTTATGTACATGAGTTGTCCCCTTAGGAAGGTACGTCAGTCAGGGTCTTAACAAGTTCTCCAACAAAAAACAATAAAAGTCCGGGAAATTTGGAGCTTTTCTTTAGCCTAATAATTACTAGGGCATTAAGTATGACTAAATAGTAATTCACAGTTTGTATTTAGGGAATTTGAGCAACGATTTAAATGGTAATTATCAATAACCTTCCGGGCGACCAAAAGACCGGCGACCAAAAGATCAGTGGCCAAAAGACCGTGTACCGGTAATTATGCCTAGCAGACCTCTGAACCGCTTACCATATGGAAATGTAGATTTTTGACACCTTAGCCTGAACAATAGAAAGACAAAGGGAACATTCCTGATAATGGGACTAGGCAGCATTGCTCTTTTGAAAACTGGTGTTTGGGAAATTTAGACATTTGCGATTTTGTACAATATGTTCAGCAACAAGAAAGAAGACTAAGTATGTGATGAGTTATCACCCTTCAACAATAAAGACCACAATGGTTTATCATAACAGCATCTACCCGTTATAAACCATAGGCAGCAGAAAGAAAACAAAGAGGTTGTTGAAAAGTAGACATCCTTCAAGTGTATTTAGGTTCACTTGCAGTAATTTTGACAATCCTTTGGAATTACTACAAAGAGGAGTTTTTTTGGGGTGGGATATATTTTTGTCTTCAACTCTTAACTTCAGCCCATCAAAGATGCGAAATAATTGATTTACTGTTTTATTCTAGAATTTGAAGACAGCTTTTGACCAGATTGTTTTCAAGAAACAAAAACACTAATCACAAAAAGCATTTACCAAAAAGGCATTTTTTTCCCTTCTGCTAGAAAAAAAAAAAATTGTCCAGTCGAAACCACCAATGTATGGAATGTCAAGAGTTACAATTAAATAATGAAAAACAAGGTTTTACAATAAATATTATTTAGATAAAAAGCAGACAAATATGTCATTTTCATTCATTCATTCATTTTCCGTACCGTATTTTTTCATAGGGGGTGCTGGAACCTATCCCAGCCAACTACGACCACCAGGCAGGGGACACCCTGAATGGGTGGCCAGCCACTCGCAGGGCAGTTAAATATCATTTTTTCTTTTGTTTGTTTTAGATCGTTTATGTGATGACATTAAATAAATGTCTACAAGTGAGAATTTACTTTCATATAGAAATTGCCAACATAATTGCACACCTTTGAAGAACTTGCACCATATTTGATTTATTTATCTAACAAGCTATCAGACGTGAATGGGGAGCAGGTGTGTTAAATTTAATAAACTACTCATTTCCATGCAGTCTCCAATCAGTCATATATTTTTACAGGCCAAAGCCCTGTTAAGTTACCACTCATGGACACTATCTTTGAAGTTCTACTCCCTTGGTATTTGCAAACCAATCGTCTTGAAACTTAGTGGCTATGCAGCATGGACCAGTACATATCAATCCTCAATGTCTAATTTGTTTATTTTTTCAGGGCTGATTTATTAACTTCAGAGTTGCAACGAAATTTTGTTGTGCACTGCACTATAACCATAAAGATTCTTATTCTTGCTGCCTCTAAGGCAGGGGTATCAGACTCGGGTTGGTTAACGGGCCGCGTTAACGTCAACTCGATTTCATGTGGGCCGGGACCATTTTAGATATAATATTTAGGGTTTTTTTAATAAATGGATTAAAAGCCCTGAATATTCAGTTTTTTATAGATCTAAAACAATGTTTATTTTAGCTTTTTTTAAAATATATTTTTAGATTTTACAAAATGACTTTTGAACTAAAAACACAGAAAAAAATGATTAAAAAATTACAATTATTGATTTAAAAGGGGGGAAAATCAGGAAATTTAATATACATCTATACTCTTCATTTTAATTTGATCCTAAAACAGAAAGTCGGCACTCATGATTTACTTTCCCGGGCCACACAAAATGATGCGGCGGGCCAGATTTGGCCCCCGGGCCACCACTTTGACACATGTGCTCTAAAATGTAAAATAGCCTGCAGCAGGCAGCCTTCAGCCCGTGGTAGCACAGTAGTGCTTGTTGTATGTACTGTAACTCTGACTATTTATTTAGAAACTACAGTGAACTCTGCTTTGAGCATTCTATATGCCTGAAATACAGTAAATCATGCTACGTTAGCTCATTTAAGTACTTGCATTATCCTAGACTGCTACATCTCCACCCACTGAATTTCAATTTGGATAAGCAATATTTGGAGTGTAATCTCTGATTTCAAAACGCATTTGTAAGTCTTGACGGCTTTGTATTCAGCTGTGTCGCCAGGCCTGTCGGAACATGACAGATAGTAATACACCCCTCCCCTCTACCCTCGAGAGCTATTTCCTTGTCATGACGCCTCACCACTCATCTGCATTCACAGACGACAGCCTCAGGTGTTTCCTTTAATCGCCGCCCCCAAATCTTTGTCTGCAGAGTAGCACCAGATGAAAGATGAGAATGATTATTAGGAATTTAGAGAAATTTAACCTGCCACCCTGGGGTCGGTCCCTCACAAGATGTGTCATTTTGGTCCTGAGCTTAGGGATCACGAGTGCTATAATGCGGTTTAGTTCAAAGAATGAGGTTCAACAATCAGAGTAAATCCCTCATGTGCCTTCATATTCTCAAGACACCCACCTTTGCTTTTGTGTATTGATCTTAATGTGGAAAATATAATTTACTATTAATGTGTCATGAGATTTTCCACCTCCCAAACCTAAATTTATTTTGATATATTTAGCTATACAAAAGAGTCTTAAATGTCTCTCTTTTCTCACGAGAGAGGAAAAGTTCCCATGAAAATGTTCCCTGCAGCGATATTTCCCATTTAAATAACCCCTAAATGTGACACTTAATCTGCACACATCAACAGGTGTCTTCAAAACATGGCTGCGAATGGAGAAAAAAAAGCCTCTCGTAAGTCCACCACCAAAATTATATGCTTTTGCAAAACCACTGCAGTCTAAACACATGGAGCCAAATCACCAGCAGCAACAGTATTGTGCGTCAAGGCTTAATACATGTATCGTGGCTGGACGACACAATAGAATAGAATGTGTCACATTTGACATACAAACATGCCAAATGTCCAAAGTTATTACGCATGCACATTGCAAAAATGATGAACTCACAAGCAATAGAAATGACAGTAAGCATCCATTTGAAGTGAAAACTTCAAGTAAACACACCACAAATTCTTGCATAACCAACATACCATCTGAATACAACATGGAAACAAATATAAATCCCATCTCAATTAGAGATATTCCAATTCAGATTTTTTTTGTTTTACTTAAAATCAAATTTAATTGTTTTCAACATGTTTGTCCAATTGCCATACTTTGAGACCAGTGAAAAATGTAAAAAAGTAAAAAAATAAAAAGCAATAGGTAATTAACAAATCATATTTTTTTGTCTTAAAGTGGTCTAGTGCTGGGGCTGGGAAATGTTCACCTAATGTTTTTACTTACAGCAGCCAAAAATTGCGGTGGTGCTGAAAAGACACATGAATACTGGATCTGATTCGATATTGTGACCAAATCCGATACTGTCCGGTATGCCCAAAATGGCTGCTTTTATTAAAGTTATGATTTTTTTTTAAACACATTACCATTACAGATGATGTTATATTTTTTGTTAAATTACTAAAAACGCATTTTTCATAGATTCATCCATTATGCAAGCCTACCTTGCATGCTTTTGGGGTGTGGGAGGAAACCGTAGTACCCGGACAAAACCCTCGGGATTGAACCCTTGATCTCAGAACTGTGCGGTGGGCGTGCTAATCACTCTTTCATCCAGTTTTATACAGTTTACATAATTTATTTGCAATTCAGCAAAGGCAGTTTATGGATTTGTAGTTGAGCCTTCAATGAGGATTTACCCCAAATATTACCCTAAATACAGAACTTAATTTAATACTACTATGAAAATATTGCAACTAACGCTACAATAAACACAATGAAATATATATAAGCATCCAAACATGCCATGCAAATCATCTGGAGGAACTCATCATATTTACCTGATAACATGAAAGAACAGACATCTTGGGCATCCTTATATTAATGTCACTTCTCAGACATCTTGGGCAGCATTATAGTAATGTCACAGCTGCATTCATCTTAAATTATCCCAGTAACAAAACCTTGAGACATTCAACGGCTACATTCGAATGCCTCACAATTGTTTTGCTTAGCTAATGGGTATTGGAAACTTCACATCAATGAGACAACATATTGAGTTGCACACAGATGAGAGGGTCATGTCACTGCCTTCAAACTGCCTTTTACCCTGCATTCATTTAACTCACCGAATGCCATTGAAAGCATCCAATCAATTTTGACTGGGAGAGATGGCAGCTATCAGTCACAATGGAATGGATGGGTGCTACCCTCTTCGCCACCGTGATATGAACACATTTCTATTTTTATTAATTTCATTATTTCAAAAAAAATCTTATTATTAACATTTAATGAATTTGTAATTTTACTTATTCTTTAAAAACAAATCAAATTGATATAAAATACAAAATAATTAGCCGTAAAAAATACAATAATGATTAACAATTATGTTATTTTAGTAATAATTAGACTTGGCATCCACATATCTAGACATTGCATTTTGAGTCGCATAGGCCAAACTTGTTTATTAAATGTTACATGATCCAAAATGTCCAGATATGTATGTGCACACTAACTAGGTCATTATGCAGTGAGCATATGTTTGTTTTTTATTATTATTTCTAAAAATAGGATTATTTTATCCACAATGGCCTGGCCACCTTATAGACGGCAACCATCCACACTCACATTCATACATATATTAATCATTTTGAACCTTGAATTAACCATTATGGAGGAAGCTGGAGAGAAAAAAAAGTTACCTTGGCACAAATTTGGGCACTATACGTAAACGCCACATAGGAAAATTAGAGTCCACATTTGAACCCTGGACCTTAAAATTGTGAGGCAGGTGCGCCCCAAACCACCTAGTCCTAGAGAAACAGCTCTCTTTATTCAAAATACTGTACAACTTTGTGATTCCAGGGATGAAAGTTGGTGTTTTTCTGAAATCTAACGTGACATTTACTTTATATTTCAGTTTACGAGTATGTTATGCAACACAGACCAGAAATCAAACCATGAACCCCATAACTTTGGGGTAGACATACTAATCACTAGTCCCGGTATGTTTTGTCCTGCTGTTATGGCAACACACGAGTACCTTGAGAATGTTATTCTTTGGCATACTGCACAACAATAAAGCTGTGCTAAAATTATTTGTGCACTTGCACTTGGGGTCAGACGTTTACATAACACCTCCGGAGCCCCCCTTGGGGGTCCCAAATACTTTGTGACACCCACTAAGCACAGAAAAGAAAACTATTTAGGTAAACATTTTGCAGGAAGGGCCAAACAATGAAGAGAAAATCCAAATGAAGTGATGCCAGATTTCTAAATGTAAACAATAGACAGTAATAGTGCGAGTTTTATGTCTTTTTTTTCTCTCTTTTTTTTACCTGTTGTCTCCTTTTGCATTGGAGGGTGGTGGGTGAAGAACGGTCTGGTTGTCCTCCATATCCACCACGCATTTTGTATTCAGTTCAATTTCTGCCCCAAGACGTTTGTTTTGCAAAACAAAGCAGACGGCGTCGGTGTCAATGCGACTTTGATTCCGTTAAAACTTCACAAGTGGAAACGATGCGATGAAAAGTTGGCGGATTGAACCGCACACATAAACAACTTTTGAGAAAACCTACCTCTCCGGTTCATGGGCCGAACTCTTACTGCAACTTTGACCTTTGTATCCGACATTTTTGGTCGACTTTTCGTCTGTCTTGCGGGGGAAAGTCTCCGGACAACAAACCAATCGTGCCGAGGCTAAAGGCGACAAATTGTGGCTAAAACAGCGGCGAAAGCGTCCGCGTGTCCACAAGGAAATTGGGGAAAGCTTCCATGGTTGTCTTCTGTATCCAGCGGGCTGTGGTTTTTACGTGCAAATCCAAAATTCGACTCCTCTTCCAGCCAGCATCCCCACCGCCATCTTCCTCCACGGACCGCCGGGGAGCTCGAGTGTTTTGCACTGCTCTTCTCTGCTCTCCTCTGGCAGGCTGTGAAGGCTGCACCACAGCACCCAAGAGGGACAAACCTTTTTTTTTTGGGGGGGGGGGGGGGGGGGGGAAGACGTTTAACACGGAGACCACCGCTCATTGGATGGAGACGGAACACCAGTCATGTGATGGTACGCGTTAATATACGTACACGCAACTCTGGAATTTCATTAATACACGTACATATTTTTTTCTAATTAATACTAGTGTTGCACAATACAATTATTTTGGGTTCCCCCATAAGATTTCTGTATGGAATCGCCCGATACTGTGCAGACACCATGCTTAATAATAATGATGATGATAATCAGCATGATAGATTACAGTTTACTCATGGAAATGTATAATCAGGGCTTGATTGGATACTGCTTAACTCATTTGTTCATTCGTTTTCTGAACTACTTGTCCGAAGGGTGTCAGACCGGGTTGGTTCGCGGGCCGCGTTAACGTCAACTCGATTTCATTTTAGATATAATATTTAGATTTTTTTAATAAATGGATTAAAAGAACTGGATTAAAAGCCCTGAATATTCCGTTTTTTATAGATCTAAAACAATGTTTATTTTAGCTTTTTTTATACATATATATTTTTAGATTTTACAAGATGATTTTTGAACTAAAAACACAGAAAAAAATTGATTAAAAAATTACAATTATTGATTTAAAAGGGGGAAAATCAGGAAATGTAATATACATATATACTCTTCATTTTAATTTGATCCTAAAACAGAAAGTCGGCACTCATGATTTACTTTCCCGAGCCACACAAAATGATGCGGCGGGCCAGATTTGGCCCCCGGGCTGCCACTTTGACACATGTGACTTATCCTCACAAGGGTCGCAGGGGGGGCTGGAGCCTATCCCAGCTACTACGGGAACCAGGCAGGGGACACCCTGAATGGGTGCCCAGCCAATCGAAGGGCACAAGAAGACGGACAACCATTCACGGTCACACTCATACCAAGGGCCGATTTAAAATGTTCAACCAGCCTACACTGCACACTGGAGGAAACCGGAGTACCCAGAGAAAAGCCACGCCAGGCCGGCAAACTCCACACAGTGATGACTGACTTGGGATTGAACCCACGACCCCACAAATGTGAGGCTGACGCACTAACCACTCGGTCCCCGGATGCTTATAACTCTTTGTCTGCAATTGACGATGCTAAACGTCCAATCATACAGCGAATTTAACAAATCCCCCACGTTAGGTAGCGGACGGCCATCGTGAGAATAGAAACCAGTGGTTGGAAAATTGATCTCGAAAAGTACATTTTGCACAGTATCAGCGGGTTATTTATTGCTACTTGTCGATACAAATGACATCAGTTTAGTGCAACCCAAATAAAAACACCAAAAATATATCCACTCATTTCCAACACTGCATATTCTTCAAAACGCAAAAGATTATTCTGCAAATTCCATCGCACAGGAGTTTGAGGGTGGTGGTCGATCAGGCAAAGAGGACAGCAAACCTAAAATGTGGATGGGTAGACCTTGTGGAAAGAAAAAGTGACAAAGGCTACAAAACTATTGTCCTAAACCACAACAAATGCATATATATATAGATTCAAATGTGTTTTATTTATATATTGTATGCTTAAAAGCTGCACATTCAAAAGCTGAGATGTGGCAACACTCTAATTTACACTGACAGTATATTATTCATAAAACACTTCAAATAAATGGAAAGTTATGGCTTTTTAAAATAATGTTCACAACTCAGAACAGATATTTAAATTTCCATTAGTTAAGGTAAACAAATCATAGGTTTACCAGTGACCTTTCTTGACCTTTGAAGTGTCTTGAGTAATCCCAGGTAGGTAATGTTGTAAATACTGAGGGTTGGACAGAATATCGATATTGTGCTTTAATTTATCGCTCTTTTCGCTATATATTTAGTTCATCATGATGTTGCTGTTGATATTGCTGCTGTGCGATTCAACTACATGTCAATAAAGAGAAAAAAACCACACACACAAACAACTTTTTTTAAATATTTATGCATTTGACAATTTTCTTTTTGAGACAAACGTCTTTTGATTAATATTGGTTCTGCACCATTGCATGGTTTTGAATTTGTCATTAGCACAGTTTTGAGTAGAAGACAAAGATTAGGGGTTTAATCTCATTTTGTCATGTCAATTATGAGGAGAAATGTATTGATTGCTGGACAAATTTAGACCCTGCATACAGCAATTTCGCTATCCAGTCAAACTATTCAAGAGTACATCTTGACTGTGTGGTCTCCACCGTCCACAACCATGAGAGTGTTGTTAACCATCACTAGTCCAACAGGTCTAATAAGATGCTCTGCCACAAGAGGAGTGAGAACCGGAGCACCATGTCCATTCTCAAAACTCCAAATCATCCCCTGTAGGGAGTCGAGCACAATTAGCTGTCCGTTCTTATCAAATGTCACAGAAGACATGACGATCTTGACCGAAGCTTTCAGGTTCACGCTTAAAGTGTCTGCCTGATAGAGAACATGGAAATCTGGTGAGAACACTGTCAATCTGGAGAAACTCTGCTCTCTTGGTGAATGCACATGTTCCATCACCGCCGTCTGACCGTTCGCCCGGCAGCAAGCCACCGTTTTTGGGCGCTCCAAATGTGACACCATCGTTCTTTCCTCTAGAGTGACACCCTGTCTGTAGTCCACCTTGATACGAGACAGTGTTCCCGCATTCACATCTGACACGAGGATGTGGCCGGCGCTGTCCGTGTCCACTCCCCAAGGCAGAGAGAAGCCGGCCTTGACCGAGATCACGTGGGTTCCCCTGGACGTGAACACCTTGATGGCTTTATCTCCAGCGTCGGTCACGACGACATGACCGCAGTGGGTCACCGCCACATCCACCGGGTAGCACACCTCTTCGCTGGCATGTCCTCTTTGCCCAAAAGTGTTTAGCTTCTTCCCTTGAGGAGTAAATACCACCACCCTTTTCTCGCTGTCGTGAACTACAAATACGGTCCCAGAAAATGGCATTACGGCCAATCCCGTAGGGTTGATTAGGGTCCCCCAGCCACCAAAAGTCAAACAGAGATGGAAGTTCTTGCCACGCCCTGCTGAGGCCGATTCTTCTACCTGTTTCTCCTGGTACGACGTGGCAGGACTAAACAAGAGCAGCTCCTGCAGGTCACATAGAACCCGGCATTGAGAAGTGGCGTCAATGGGGCACAGCTGTCGACAGAAGGGGCACTCCAGCTTCTTCAGGAGAGGGTGGGACAGAGCCCTGATGCATTCCACGCACAGGACGTGACCGCACGACAGGTTCTGCGGCCTGCGCTCGGCCTTCTGAGCGTTGAACTTCTCAAAACAGACTTTACACTCGAGCAAGTTGACCTGTATCTCTCGCAACGTGCCCTCGGTTTGCCGTGGGTCGCCACCCCTCGAGCAACTGTGTGCCATGGCTGCAAACGGATGATCTTAATCTGAGCTGCAGGAAAAAAATGGTTGGAGTGATTCCTATTAAAAAGCGGGGAAAAGTAGAATGGCTTAAGTGGGAAGAGCATTGCTACATTTTCATTGCTGTGCTGCGCCCTGTGCGCTAGGCCCAAATCACGTGATTTTTGGCACCAAAACGACATTCTCTGCTGCCCTCTTCTGGAAACAAACTCAATCACCAGATAATGGCGAAACTTTACCGCACTCATGAAAGGGTGCTTGTCTGAATCTGATAAGGCTAAATCTGATCCCAATTGACAACTGTGAGCAATTTTGATGCTTTAACCTAATCTGCATGTTTTTGGAATGTTGGAGTTGAAAATACCCATATTAGCAGAGATAACATGCAAATTGCACAAAGGACAATCTGAAATTGTGGCCTCTATGACAACGATCCCTGGCTCCGGCCTTCTTGTTTGCATGTTATATCCGTGCCTATCTGGGTTCCTGGCTACTGCTCAGTTGGCTGGGATCAGCTCCAGCACCCCACCACCCTTGTTAGGATAAGCAGCTAAGATGACATGGCACATTTCTCAATAAATGTGTACACTGGCTTGTCTATTATTTACAGTAAACTGACAAATTTTACTGTTGGCAAAGTGACCATTTTATTTAAAAACACTTTACCAGTTGTATTTTGCAAAAAATATTTTGAATGAATTCTGGTAGTAAAAACAAAGTACTAATTTAAATAAAACCAGAAATAACTCGTTATTGTGGCCAATAACACTATAATTTAAATTTAATCAATTTACAACAAATCAAGACTACAGTATATTGAAAAAGTGAACAGGCAAGATTCAGGATTGGACCAGGCCAGTTTTCCCCAGTGATATATCAAACAAATTCTGTCGCCGGTGTGGAATCTGAAGATGTTTTCTCTTAAATCACACGCTGTTTCTTGATTTAGCATGCAACATACTCACCACGCCTTTGAGACTCCAAATTCCAACACGTCCCTGTGAACCCACTTCCCAATCCCACAAAGACTTTGCCCTTCGCCGCAAAGTCACATTTCCTTGCAATGCATTCGTGATGCAGCTTTACATGAGGAAGCTATTTTAGTTTCATGATGTGCAGTGAAATTGGATCTCATACAAGTGAAGCCCTTTGGAGGTTGGCCAAGGTCATTTGCAATTTCCTTTTGTCAAGAACACAACCTAATGTAGGGTCACTTATTTGCAGGAAGCACGATGAACTGCTGGTTAGCAATGCATCGCAACTCTAAGGGTAAGGGTTTGAATCTCAGCTCTCTGTTCTGTGTTACGTCATCGCATTGGAAACAGAGCCTTAAGGAACATGTAAAATATTTTTAATGTGGTTCAGTATTGTTTCACAGTGATATAGAACGGCACAAGTAATTTCCCATGTAATATTTTGGCAAATTACGTATACAAACCAGGAAAACTCATGTATAAGAGAATCTTTGTATCAGACCAGTAGGTGGTCTCAAACATACAAAAATCTGATTTGTCAGGGTATTATTATTCCTTAGAGATGCACAACAAAGAGAAAAAGTAAGCATTAGCATCCAAAATACAAATACAGTAAGTGTAAAACCACCATCTGTATTGTTGCTTTGTGGAAGATCTCTCATAAAACATTGAGACAAAATACAACTGACCTTGACAGGCAAACAGAGACCAATAGGCTTGCATACTAAAACCAAAATTACAAGACTAACAACAAATTTGAACTTGACATGCTGAGTGATCAATGTGGGAGTGCAAATCATGTGGTTGCTAAAGAGATAGTTAAAAAATGTGGAAACTAAGTTCCGAATTTTTCAATTTTGACGTGATATTGCACATGGAATGTGTGCTGCATGAGATGGCGCCAACTTAATTACGCCTTGGTTACCATTGACAAATATAGACGTCAAATCTGTTTGAACTAAGATGGTCGGCAGGTCAATCAATGCCATTGACGGAGATAGGCGTCCAACCCATTTGAATTCTGAGGGGCTGGCAGTCCAGTGTTGATAGGAATAGACATCTATTGCTGTCAATGGCAGCCAATGACTGAATAAAGCAATTTAGGACAAACGTATTAATGCAGAGAGAATTTGGACAAAGAGAAAACATGCAAACAGGCACATAAGGCGAATACAAAAGTTACAATGACATTAGGAAAAAAAAATAGCCGCCAGTGTGCCGTTGCTGAGCTGTTTTCTAACATTTGCAGCCATGCACGTGTAACTATGTCATCAGTAATTGTGTACCCTGATGAACTATATTTGCCCTTCGTAACTACCCTCACGGTATTAAAATAAAAAATAAATAGCAGCCAAGAAAGGACATGTAGAAAAATTGCTGACAAATCCCATGAGACTTGGCATGGCAAATGTGCAGTTCTTCAAGGCAAACATCAGTAAGCTGTGTGCTTTCATTTTGTTCCGGATTGTGGGGAAGCCGCGCCTTCAAGTCACTCACCAACAGTGCTGACGTACCCGGCGCAGCATAGTAAATGGACAACGTAACGCAGTTATTATTGATAAAATATTTGAACACCTGTGTGCCATACACAGAGCTTAAAAATGTATAGTGAAATGTTTGGAGTGCAAATAAATGATAGCAGTTCCGTGCACACATGATCAGCTAACACAAAGCATGCAATTAAATCTACACTTGGCAGTTATTTTTCACCGTCACCTCGTCTTTTCACACAAGCGCACGAACACCTGTTAGCCGTGTTATGTAAGCTATGGGTGCAGCGCTCCAACATCACTGCATGATCCAGTTAGTGATCAGTTGGTGACTCCTGAGGGCAACCTAGTCATGTCATATTTTACTGGCCCCAGCAGACCTTTCTGGTGTGAGTTTAGGAACTCCTTCTGCTTCCTATTGGCTGTCCGCACCCGTGACGGAGTTGAGCTTTTCCAAGCCCCTTCCTCTATGTCGAATTTGTGAGCAGTCCCCATCCACACTAGGCTCTTCTGAAATACAGATAGACCTCGCAATGAATAAAAACATAGTATCGGTTACAGTATCAGTTCACGAACACTTCAAAATACAATAGATCCTCACTTCATTGGGGTTATATTTTACTGGAAACAACAATTTGAGGTTGTGCTTCACAAGACAGCAAAAAAAGCTTGTGCCTTTGCACACACACTTTTTGTGCAAAGTTTGTCGCGTGCCGAAACAGTTTGAAATTAATTAACGCCCTTTTTGCAGTTTTTTTCTGAGTGGTTCAATGACCCCTGATTTTACAACGGGCTCCTCGCAAAGAGTGGACGTTTCCTGTACATATAACATTTCACTGTACCTGGAGGTTCTTCTGATGCCTCGTCAGCAAACTCAGAGTAATTTGCGTCCTCACATTCTGAGAAGAGCTGTGAGAATCGAAACAAGAGACGCACATGTCAAGCGGGAACCACATTCCCCCCTTCAAATACTTGCTTAGGAAACCAAAAGATACAATCTTGCAAAGCAACTTTGACTATTTTCACTTCACAACTTTTGATTCCATGTACCTACTCACTGGTAAAATGAATAAAGTAAGCTAAAAGACTGACTTTTTTAAGCCAGTAAAATTCATTTGTGTGGAAATACTTTCCGCAAGCATAAATGTTTCTCTCGTATAGAAGAGATGGGAAATCAGAATGACTTAGAATTCTTTGCAAATGTGACTGCACTCATGGACTTTTGTTGGAAAAGAAATCCAGTTATTATGACCCTTTATTCCATAAAGTTTCCTACCATTTTGGGGCCCCTTTAATCAATAAGAGCAGACCTACAAATCATGGGGATGTCACTCAAAAGTGGATGTTGTTTATAAATCATTTGACTTTCCACTGACCACGTCTTTACAAAATAAAAATAAAATAATTAACAGATTTAAAAATAATCTGCATACCTTTTCTCTTGGACCATAGGTCTCGGCATATGACACCATTCCATACAGACACAGGAATGTAGTGAAGGCCTTGAAAGGTTGAATACAAGAACAGGTTTGAGTAAAAGTATAAAGCTGGTGAAATTTACTATTGACACACCAAAAAAAAAAAACTCAAAAAAACTAACCTATCTTAAAATACCAAAAAAAGACTACTTACCAAACACAGAAGCCAGAGGATCACATAGAGAACCTGTGTTTTGGAGAACAAGTCTTGTCCAAATTTGATACACGCCAGCGCCTCCAGAAAGGCTATCGCCCTGGGCAAGGTGAGAGAAACAACCAAGTCAAGCCTTCAACCACCTGCAGTCGACTTAAAATATACACAAACAATCTGCTGTGTGGACCAGACTAATGCTTTTTCAGTGGTAGTCATATGGGTAAACAAGCTTGGCTCCATGTATGCACATTTTGCAGTATCAATTCATCATGGTTATTATTGCCATATTTATTGGCTAAAATAAGTCTGTGGCAGGGCTCAACGACATTTAACATTTGTTCAAAAGAATGAAAGAACCTTTGTGGCACAGCGCTTACTTACCCAAACACCCAACACTGGGTCCCAACTCTTTTGCACTGGGTATCTGTGAGGTAGGCATAATACTGCCTGAAAAAAAGAAAGCAAACAGGCCAGTGAGGAGCATGAAGAAATTGATATATTATAATCATACATACGCGAATTTTCTAATGTAGACAGAAAGCGTCTCACCTGACTGTTGGTGCTGTGATGATGCCGACAAACAGGATCCGACACCAGCTGAGGGGGTGACTGGCCGGAAAGACAAATATGTGCTTGAGGAAAAATGTGTTTAACTCTGTCAGCTGGAAAGATGCAGAAAAATAATTGTTAAAACAACAACGCACCACAACAGGTCAAACTTTCAATACTGCGTCATTGTTAGTATTGGTGATCCGCAATAATTGTGTGCAGTGAGAAATTATACAATTTCATTGTAAATCAATATATTGGTACATACAGTATAATGTATTAAACATATTGGTACCACTTGGCGCCACCAAGGATGTTGGTGCAAATACACTGAACAAAAATATAAACACAAATATAAATGAAACACTTGTTTTAACTCCCATTTTTACCGAGATGAACTCAACCATCTAAAACATTTAGATGCATAAAATAACCCTTTGAGCAGATGTTTTTGATAATTAAACCTAGTATATAATATCTGCAATTTGAGTTATCATGTATTCATTCATCTATAGTTTACCAATCTTTACTTCAGACGCTTTGACAAATATGTGTTATTGTGACAATTGAATTGATCAGAAGGATAAAAACAGAGCAGGGTGTTGCATTGTGCGAGTTCCTCTCATTCCCACAACGCATAATGAGAGTGGAGGCCTGCCGCAGTGCTATTCTCTCATTTGGCCCGGAGCCTGTGTGAGTGAACCAGCTCAACTGTACCCATGCTGAGTCTGATGCAATTGCTTCATTCTTCAAGTTTGGCAATTACTGTGTGGAGGAGGCTAAAGACAGAAGAGATGCTGCTCACCCATGTGCATGAAAATACTGTTTCAACATGCAGAATGACAGGGGAAACCCCCAGTGTTGCCATGGCGCACAAATGCTAGTGACAACGCAGCCTGAGTGTGATTAAAAACAATGGCGCTTACTCAATATCGAACCCTTCTTTAATTAATTGTACCCATGTAATCCGGCCTGGTTTTGCGTCTTTGTGGGATTAGCTGTTAATGCGCAGACAGCAGGATATCCGAGCATTAAATGGATCATTGTGAGACGAGTTAAAGATTTCAATGCAATTAGATTAGCCCAGATTTAGAGTGATGGACCCCCAGGACGATCCCCGACTATCTGTCGCTGACCCACCTGCCAGATGATCATGAAGAGATAGACGCCCATCACTCGCTGCAGAGAGGATTTAGGATCTAGCCAGCGCACGTAGGTCCAACTTGCTGGTGTGAACTGCAAAACTGCTCGTTTGATCTTCCCTGTGGTGGTGTGAATGTCTCTGTGATAGGTACAAGGGGAGAGGATCAAGATCAGGTGTAGTGTAGTATTGGGTAGTACACACTGAAATCTCTAAACTGTCAAGCTGTTTTGGACAATAGTTGCCATGCCTCTTAAGTATTCAAAACCTGTTTTTCGTGTCATCTTCTCACTTTACAGTATACTAATGTGGAATGACATTGTCTTAGGCAAGGTTTGGCGAAGTGTCTGTACTCATACTGGCCCCTGGTGGCCAATGAACAAACAGCAAGAGGAGGAGCACAATGCCCATTGAACTGAAGGCAGAAGGGGCAAAAAAGTCTTTACTTTTTTACATTCTAATCAATTATTAGTATTGTATGTTTCTGTAGAAAATATTATGGTTATTCTTACTTTAATTAAAAATACAAAAACATGGTTTTGGTAAAGGATTGACTTGAACCAATTATTAGCATTTGTATTACCTTGATAAATGTCCAATCCATATTTACTAGGAGTGTATGATCTCTGCCAGACCTCTTAGTGAAAATGGACTGGAGGTTTATTACCATCAAGGTGTGTTTTTACAGACTAAATTGTTGTCAATTTGCCACTCAAGTAGAAGTTATTTTTCTACCATACAGGTTTCTAGGATGTGCGAGGAAATCGGAATACCCAGCGATAACGCATGCATGTACAGGGAGAACATATACCTAAACTCCACAAAGGAAAGAAACCATCTCAGAACTAGAAGGCGTACCGTGAACCCCAGTTTAGAACACATTTTATGACAAGGAATACTACAACGTGTAAAACAACATTATTCTGTTCATTACTGGCACATACTTGATACTAGCCCAGTGGTACGTCCTCATCTCCAGAAAGCGGCACACCGTCATGCCCATCCAGATCCCCCCGCCATTACACAAGAGGATGTCCAGAATCACCTGGTCCCACCAGCACTCCGCAAAGTTGGGGAGGAGATGCATGAAGAAGAGCTACGGGAAACACACGTAAGATTGGATGACAATCCTGTGAAGAAGATGCCACTACACAGTACCTCTGTAAGCTCCCATGTAATACTGATGGTCCAGCAAAGGCCGTAACTTCGAATAAGGAGGGCCTTCATGCCCCAACCCCAGAAATGGCTGAATGCAAAGATGTCAAAATGGCTGAGAATTCTCTCCCAGGTGATGACATGGCAGTTGACTGCATACTCCTAAGAGGGGAGCAGTACACACAAGGTAGAAATCATTAAATCGTTGTAGTACAATCTGTACACCGGTACTTTAAAAAATGATCCTGATTTTAAAAACCGAATTCCCCTGTAGGAATGAGAAGATTAAATAACTAGTTTCAAGTTCACATTTTTATCATCCAAAAAGTAGCTATTAATTGGAGAAAAAAACACTCATCTGTTAAAGACTATTTTACAAGCATCTCTATTGCTTACTATATATCCAGCCACCGTCATAATTTCGAAGTTTGTCCGCATTACTCTTCATCACTTACCATTATGTCAGCCTCTCGTTTTGCATATCGCAGGTTGGGATCCAGCCAGTACATTAACTGTTTAACCTGGCGCCAGTTCAGGAAGATGATGAATACCAGGAAGAGGAAGTAAAGCACACTCAGACCTGGAACAGAATTGTCATAAATAAGAAGTCTGCACTACAGTATGTTTCCAATAAGCTTTGTTGTCATTCATTCATATTACTCACCAAAGACTATTCTCCATATTGCTGGATGAGGTCTGGTGAAAGGACCTAGAGAGATTGAATGATGTAAAATATATGTATTAAAAGAGGCACAAAAATTTCACCAAACAGCAATGACGTTTATAATTATTGTTGCATAAATTATGTATAGAAATATTTACACATTGCATCATAACACTCACCATTTGGAAAGGCCAAAACACTAATAACAAGGAAGAAGGAGATCACCAGAATTAAACCCACCCAAAGGTTATTGTCAGGATTTCCATCATCTCTGGAAAAAAAAGGAAAACCTTTTAACTTACAATTACAAAAAAAAACATTAAAAATGTAATCATTTCTGATGAATGAACCAAGTGTGCATTATTCTATTTGTAATTGTTAGAACTGTATGTTTGTTTGCTGTATTTATGATTTTTTGCTGGATAAACTTAAGCAACTTATAAACATGACTGACTGTAATGTCAGTAAGTGTTACCGTACTGTATTTACTAGCTTCATGCCATCTGTTGACAACATTTTTTACAGGTCGGCCTGTCAAGTCGTCACTCAAGTAGTTGTTATTCTTGTTTTTTTCCTCCCGCTTTTGCACTAACTTTGAAGTAATACTCATTTACTCCTCAGACAGCATTTGCATTTTTATATACCAGCTGCTGATTAATTCATAGTAGACTTATATTTTCTTGTAGGTCACGAGTCAGCCAGTAGAGGGCACTTGTCACAGCCTTCAATCTGTAATGTGCTGTAGCACACACTTGTTTGACACAGCAAACACCTGCAATGTCTCATAAACCATCTTTAACTCCTTTTAGTGTACTCATTTAACTAATCATGCAATTCATTCTGCGGCATGAAAATCACGATCGAGGAGCCTGCATGACCTGATTGCCTAACTAGGTGCCTACAGGCAACAAGAAGTACGCAACTGATAAATGTAATTAAACATTCCCAAAACAACAAAGTTCTAGCATTAAGGATCAAACCGTAAAAATCCCTAGATTATAGCTTCCAAATGAAAGTGATTGTAATCTGACCACAAATAGCAGAAGTGGATATTTTAATTCCGCAATGAAATAATCTAATTAATAAGACCTAAAACAACAATAACAACTAAATCAAACTACTTAACTCTGATCCGTCTTCAAATAACCGAGGTCCAGCCATTTTAGTTTGTGTCATATTCCAAATAGAACAGTTTTTGAGCTCTTCCACCGGGCCATCTATGTAAATTAACAAACCACTGCCTTCCCACGTTGTAGCGGGGGAACACTGTATTTGACATTCCATCTTTTCAATACTACACTTAACTGATTCATGATCTTCAAAGCAACGTCGTGTATGATCCCACTCGTTTAATGTCATGTATTTAGTGGAGTTTGTGTAGTAATAGATCACAGGCAGCTGGCGTCCCACTCACATCGCCAAAGATAAGAGCATCACAGCCCCTGTTAGCCACCTGCTAGCTACCCAAGCTAGTCTGTTCAGCCGCCTTACCTCGCGAAGGCGAAGTACATCAAACAGACCACCGTGCCTGTCAACAGCGTGATGGTGTGGGGCCGGTAGAAGAAATCTATGGTTATGTCCTCGACCTGCTGCTCGTTTATCATTCGGAAATGCATTCTATAGTTCACGTCATCCTTGCTCAGTGTAAGGGAGTCCCGGCTGTACACCGACTCCATAGCAGCTAGCCGACCGCCCTCACCCAAACGTAACCAAGGGCGGCGAGGCAACCACACGAACGCAAACGTAACCGCCGCAATATAGGCACATTTCTGGTGTAAAAAGGCAGCGTGAGGCGTGACGTCTTGGAAATGAAACGCTGTGGAAATAATGGCAACAGAGAGGTGGAAGGGGTTTTGATTGGTGGAAACTCAAACGGGTGTGTCATCGCGGAAGAGCTCTCCGTCACGTGTTCGAATCATTGTTTTTGACTTGACCTCTAATAAAAAACACAAACACGAGTTAATATTCCGAATTTACTGGATTACATAAAACTCGAGTAGGAGTACAATGACAAGGTCCAAACGAATAATTAAATAAAACAAATCACGGAAAGCAACAACACAGGGTTCGTGGTGTTTGTTGCCCTCTGCTGGTCGTTTATTTTTTCGCAGGACAAATTTATGCACCAAATTTGAGAATTTCGAGTTTCGGATATGTTCCTGGCGGCAGAGTGATTAGCGCGTCGGCCTCATAGCAATGGGGTTCTGGGTTCAAATCCAGGTCACGTCCACCTGTGTGGAGTTTGCATGTTCTCCCCGGGCCTCCGTGGGTTTCCTCCGGGTACTCCGTTTTCCCCCCACATTCCTAAAACATGCATGGTAGGCTGAATGGACACACTAAATTGCCCCTAGGTATGGGTGTGTGTGTGCATGGTTGTCTGTCTCCTTGTGCCCTGCGATCGGCTGGCCACTGATTCAGGGTGTCCCCCGCCTCTGGCCTGGAATCAGCTGGGATAGGCTCCAGCACCCCCTGCGACCCTAATGAGGATAAAGCGGTTAAAAAAATGAGATGAGATGAGATATACAATTATAGGCTACAGAATGTTTTGGGCCATAACATTTCTTAAAGAATATCAATAATTGCTGACTCTTCACTTTTCTCTCTCACCATCCTCCCAGTAGTTGGTATAAGAAAAAAATCAGAATGTGCACTAATAAGACATTGTTTGGTCAGTGTCTAGTGGTACGTTTGCTAAACTTTGGCAAGCCACATTTCAACATAAGTTACTAATTCAAAGCACTTCATAAAATCATAATTGAGATTCGACGTCCACAACACAGATTTATTAGAAGGAAAATTTGGAATACGATGAATTAAAGCCATGTTTAGTGCCATGGGAAATGAATGAATAATTAGTCTGAGTTCAAACATAGTGAAGTGCAATGAAATTGTGTTTTCAAACAAAATATGCTCATATACAAGTGATGAGTGGGAAGATATAAACATTTTCAAGAAATTATTAAACTATATAACAAAACCAAGATCATGGTGTGGCTGATACATTAACACGTACATTTATTTGAACGTGGATGACAATGATGTGCCTAAGAAAAAAAATATCTGACAGTGCATATCGTCTGTTTGTCCATTTGCATCTGCCTGTTTAGTCCTCTAGTTTCAGCTGAATGAGAGGCTGCAGAGAAAAATGGTTTTCATTAATTTTATTGGTTTGGAGTTTTCAAGGATAACAGACGATTCAACATACCAGAGTATTGAAATGTTGTCTGCACACAGCTTTACTCTGCCACACGATTAGAAATAAGGCCATCAAGCTTTCTGCTGCAAACAGGCACGTAATTGTCACTTGCATTCCTTTTTGCAACTGGAGGGAAAAAGAAGCAATGTATGTTCATTTTGAGTCTTGCAAAAGTGGAGGTTTCAAATACTGAATTCACCTTAGACTCTGATGATTGGTTGTGGCTGAGTATGGTGAAACAAAGTCCCAAAGTGGACCACAGGAAACTGCTCATGTTCAGACATAATGATACTTTGGTCTGAAAAAATAAATGTAACACAATCACTTGAGCTATCTAAACCAGGTTTTTTTTAATGTGTATTTTATATATATATATATATATATATATATATATATATATATATATATATATATATATATATATATATATATAATACACATAAAAAAAAAAACCTGCTTTAGATAGCTCAAGTGATTGTGTTACAATTATTTTTTCAGACCAAAGTATCATAAGTATCATATATAAAATACGTACACATTTAAAAAAATGGTAACGTAGACTTACCACACGAATGTTGCGAATATGTCCTGCTGCATAGGTCAGTATTCCGCCGAGCAAAAACTAACATTGATTAAAAAATAATAATAACATAAGAGACCATAAATGAGCACACATCATTTGGCGTGACAATGGTATGAGTCTGAGATGATATTTACCAAAATGTTGGGTAAGATGAAGAGCAACTTATCGTATAGGTGATAGAAAATGTTGAGCGGATAGAATAGGATGAGAATGACAATCAACACTCCAGCAAGGAATTGTGCTGCCTATAAATTTCAAAGAATCGATAGATTTCAACCAGTGTGCAATCACTTAAGACAAATAAATACACCTTTAAAATGTGACATTTACATTACTGGGATAATAACAACTTCCTACTCTTGACAATTTGGACACCACTGCCTTAAAATGAGCTCTTAAAGTTGTAAATAAACACATTTTTTAAAATAATGAGAGCAATTATCACTACTTTTTATACTTTAGAAGATGTATGCTTACCCCGAAAGGTTTTGGGTGGCCATTGGAAACAAAAACCTTGAATGAGTCTCTGAAAACACAATTAAACTCTTTTGGCAACATCGGCCCGAGTCCTTCACTGTCCTTCCCAATAGAAATATTGATAACCATGGAGTCGTCACAAACAAATATCTTCCTCATCGTCCTTCTGGAACACCAAGGATGGAAGTTAAAACCAATCCATATATAAGCACGATACGGTACTTCCTTCCCCCTTATGTGCATTCAATGAGTTAAGCAAATTCTGTTTCTTGTATACTAACACAACAAATACAGCCAGTTGAAAGATTTCAAAAGACAAATTAAAGTTTCTATTCAAAACTCACCTGTTTTGAAGCAATGTTTATCAGTACATACCTTAAAATGCAACCAGGATGATCTTACAAGTGTTGGCTGAGTGAGGAAGTGAGAAGTGTTTCTTTCTGTTACGTCGTCTTGACAAAAATTGTACTTACTAAGAAAGCCACTTGTTTGAGGGACGAGCACATTCTGAAACGGTGAGAAACATAATTTGAGATCTTTTTTTTTCAACATTAAGTCTTTGAAGCCTTTAAATCATGTTGTTTCAACATCATTCTTTTCACCAATTTAAGTTAAAACTTGCTTTTCTGATAATGGGACGCATAATGTTAAAAATGTCAATGTCTGCTCAATATAGATAATTGACTATTACAGACAGCTATTCAATCTCAACGGAAAAAATAAAAATGGAAATGTGACTAAAAAAATAATTATCACAAGGGTACCCATCCTTTGTATTTAATTGTCATGTACTGTATTTACCATGTAACTAATATTTAGGCTGTATTGGTTGATACATTGTCAATAATTTTATAAATATACTATATCAAATACGCTTATAAATAACACAAAGAAATTATTGTATGCACCGTGTGTGACTGTATAAATTTAAATGTTATAATTAAAGTAAACAACACAATACAGCGTTTTGCCAAGTGTAATACAATTGCAAATATAATATCTATTCAACCACTCCCATGCTTCTATGTTACAACAGAATTTATGGGAGTATTGCAAATAAAACCTCCGATATTTACAACAATTGAATATGTTGCATAGTGACAGTCATTGGTTTCCTATTTTTTTTAAATGAAACGGTGGTGTGTATTCTGTGAAAAACTAATGTAATGTAAAATTATTCACACATATATATATATATATATATATATATATATATATATATATATATATATATATATATATATATATATATATATATATATGTATTTTTTCATTTTTATTTTTTTTCAAAATGTATATCCAATATTCAGTAGGCCAATGCACTCTCACTTTCAAAACGGCTAGCAAGCCCAATTTACATCAGCTGAGTTTTGTGTAATAAAAACGTACATTGTATAACTTTTTATACCTAACTTATTACAGGTTTTCGTTTTTTAAAGTTATTTAGGCTTCACTTTTATTTTATATAATATTTTCCTCATCTGGTGCAACAGCTAGTTATTAGTGGAATAATCAGCCACAAAACAATTTATTAATGCAAATCATATGAAAATAGCTATGCTCGCGCATATAATTTGTATTTTTAATTAACAGTTTTGTGACGAATGGCTTGCTCACATATGCAAATGGTCATCCAAGACGAGCAAGAACCGTGCGATGACCACAAAAGTCCTCAGGTGGTACAATACAGTGGCACGAGGGTGCTGGAGGATGACAGCCAAACTGTGCGAGACCACATTCTAGTTGCTCTTTTGGGGGTAAGCCTACCAGCATGTACCACATCTATTCGATTCATCTATTATTTTAAGAAAAATCTATTGTCCTTGAAGCGTTTGTATGATTGAAACATACTTACATACTTTGAATTTTACAATTCTTAATATTTATTGTAATATGTTCTTCATGGGTGTATGTTTGCGTAAGATAGGAATTACATTTGTCTTTGTTTTCTGTATATATATATATATATATATATATATATATATATATATATATACACACACACACACATATATATATACGTATATATATACACACATATATATATACGTATATATATGTGTGTGTGTATATTTATATGTATATATGTATATATATATATATATATATATATATATATATATATATATATATATATAGATATATATAAAATTATTTTTTATTTTTTACTTTATTTAAAAGCTCTACAGTCATAGCTTGACGTTCTACCCCCCAAGAAGGTGGCCATTTAGTGGCAAAGTTTGAAGTTCCGTTGTTAGGATGCAAATATGATGGAGGACAATTAAAGGAACATAAACTCAAATTAAGATATTCAAAAATTGTCATGCAAAACTCATCAAGGCAGGATCTGCGGCCGAAAGCTTGGGGCATTTCTGTAGAATATAATATTTGGAGCCATTTTTGGAGGGATTTCAGAAAACCTCAGATATAAATCTCATACGTCATGAAATATTCACAAATAAATTAGGAAAAATATTTGAACGTGTGGATGAATTAAAGTACTTCAAATAGGGAGTGATGTTTCAATCACCCTGTGACAAAAACGATTGTATTAATACAAAGGCAGATAGACAGAAAAATTTGGTTTGTGGTGTTTCGCTCATGGACGTCTGGCAAAGCCTGTGTCAATGTCAGTCAGGAAATGCTCATATGTTCTTGTGGTCTTCCTCTTAAATGGAAGGTAAAACTAGTTTTGCAATGAATAGTAGCATGACCCACTTGAAACAAAAGAGTGCATTGAATTAAAAAAAAATCATCATGATCATGGTATATTATTTTTTACCCTGATGTTTTGTATTAATGAAAATAATTTTGATATACCTATGTATATTTATATATTTCTTATATATCTCGTTGCAGTGCCTCCAGGTTGTTAGTGGACTACTCAGTGTTGGAATCGGCTTCACTCTCGCCATAAGCCTGGAGATGAAACATTCACTTATTGTGCTGTTCAGAGTTTCACATTTCACTGGGATGCTTGTAAGATGTCCATTTTTAAATATTTGTAATCATATTCCCCTCATTATAATTTGAAATCTCACTGCCTTTCAGTTCATAGTAGCAGGAGTGGTGTCGTTCATGCAATTGAAATATTCCAGATTGCTTCCTGTCAGTGAGCTTCATAACTTTGCATGCTAATATATTTCCTATCATTTCACGGATATGATGGCCATATTTTTTTTGCAGGTGTCCCTTGGTATCAACAGAGGCTGTATTGTTATTGGATTAGTTGGTGTTTTGCTGACAGTTGTAGACTTCAGGAATGAGTGTTGTGAAGATACTGAATTTTTTAAGGTGAGCTGATGCTGAAATGAAATAAATGTTTGGTGTGCTTTGACATCTCTTCTCAAAATGTCTTTATAGATTGAAGCGCTGGAGCTTAGCATGTTGGGACTTCAGCTTATTCTTACTGTGACTCTCGCTGTAATTCTCTGTGTGGAGAAAAAAAAGTCTCTCGTTGAATGATTAAACCTTTATAGAATCAAAAAAATGAATTTTGAGGAGTATTTGGGGAGAGAAAAATAAAGTTGTGATAAATGTGTTCTCTTAAATCACCTGTGTCAAAGTGGCGGCCCGGGGGCCAAATCTGGCCCGCCGCATCATTTTGTGTGGCCGGGGAAAGTAAATCATGAGTGCCGACTCTCTGTTTTAGGATCAAATTAAAATGAAGAGTATATATGTATATTACATTTCCGGATTTTCCCCCTTTTAAATCAATAATTGTAATTTTTTAATATTTTTTTTCTGTGTTTTTAGTTCAAAAATCATTCTGTAAAATCTAAAAATATATTTAAAAAAGCTAAAATAAACATTGTTTTAGATCAGGGGTAGGGAACCTATGGCTCGGGAGCCACATGTGGCTCTTTTGATATTGCATATGGCTCTGAGCTAAAATATGGAAACCGGTGGTGAGAGAGCCGAGTCCCGAATGCACCAATAGGAACGTCACGTCGGCACTGTGGCATTGACTTTTTTTTTTCATTAGAGTCTTCTGCATCTATTCTCTCATTGATACTCATTGATATTCATTGATTAGCAACAGCGTAACAATGTTGTCAAAAGAATTCAAAGACTTTTTGTACTTTAGAAGTGGTAAAATGAATAAAAAATTGGCACATTTTCATGTATTTTGACTTTTAAATTGTGAGTATGGCTCTCAAGGAATAACATTTGAAAATAGGAATTGTTTATGGCTCTCTCTTTCAAAAAGGTTCCCGACTCCTGTTTTAGATCTATAAAAAAACTGAATATTCAGGGCTTTTAATCAATTTATAAAAAAAATCTAAATATTATATCTAAAACGGTCCGGCCCACATGAAATCGAGTTGACGTTAACGCGGCCCGCGAACCAACCCGAGTCTGACACCCCTGTCTTAAATGAAAAAGCGCCCCCGACCCAACACACCCTTTGTTGTGGTTATCATGTTCACTGTGAATCAACTGGTGACTCATAATATTACATTTTCGCATCAATTCACAAGGGCTAAATGACAAATGAAACAAAATCTTATCACAAACCATTTTAATCATCTGTACAAGTTTCACAAGGCTGGATGGCAAATAAAAATAATAACAAGGCAGGTCTTATTGCATTGATCTGCCCGCTATTTGTAAATTACACAATAATAATAACAACAACTCTACAATATAAACAGATTCATACCTGTTAAAGGAAATGTTACAAACCACGAGTACCATCATGGCAGTGTATAATGTTACGAGAATGTCCATTGAATTTCAACAAAATGTTTTATCTTGTCTTTGTTCGATTTCTGCTCTGTGGTGGAACTTCACAACTGAAAAGAAAAAAAAGAAAAGTAAATATATGCATCAAAAAATTCAACTGGATATATCAAGAATGCATTTTTTTTAATTAAAAGACAACAATTTACCAAGCAGCGGTCTGTTTTTATGGGTGCCCAAATCACTTACTAAATTCACATTATTTACATACCAGTGAACAGCTCCTAAAAGAAAAGACAATGTATAAATAAAAGTCTACACACCCCTGATCAGTGTAGGATTTAGTGATGAAAATCTGGTATTGGTGTCGATGTTTTAAAATGCACTGTCCAATCGAATAGGACACCATTGAGTGCATTCAAGAGCATGCATGTGTTTTCACATAGAATCCGTCCAAAATGGCAACATTGGAGGAAGATACAAGAGGCAAGCAACATACCCAATCAGAGCAAAGTTTTCAAACTCACACGAACATGCATCATTTTCAAACATATTGTATTAGTAACAACAAGGCCACGTATCGTTTTCACAGCCGCAATGGTGACGCCGAATACTTACTGAGCTAAGCTTAGTCACACCATTGTAGACAGGCCTACTGCTATATGACAAGTCTGCCTCTGGCAAAAACAAGACGGCAAAAAAGGAAGTTTGGAAAATGAAACTTCACCTACTGCTTGTCCTTAAGACCTGTTATTATTGTCATGTATCTTACATGCTTTGATTTGGATTTACTAAGACACTTATAAAGGCAAGTAGCCAATTAGGCAACTTTCTAAATATGTATTTTGATAAATTATGCAGGACCAAACTCATTTTATGGCTTCAAAGTTATGTTGAAATGTTTTCGTCCTAACCTGAGGAAGAGGACGAAAGAGAGAAAAAAAACAATTTAAAAGGTGATATGCAGCAAAGAGCACATATGAGGTCATCATTCTTTTTACCAATGCATCCACTTTTACAAACGGCTTTAAAAAAATCATTGGATTTGAAATTTAAAACAAAATTATTAGCTGCTTTTCATAAATTGTGTAGGTGATAAAAGCTGCTTATTTATTTTGATCGTTTCAATATTTACTCATGCTTTTGAATAAAGGCATTTATAAAAACTTGAATTGTATCACTAAAATTTATTCATTCTGTAATGATTTAACACATGAAGTTTTCTGCAAAAATCTGATTCTGATTAGTATTACCTCACCCATTATCATTAGTATCATTATGGTGCACACACTTGCACACTGTAAAACACGTGTGTCAAAGTAGCGGCCCGGGGGCCAAATCTGGCCCGTCGCATCATTTTGTGTGGCCCGGGAAAGTAAATCATGAGTGCCGACTTTCTGTTTTAGGATCAAATTAAAATGAAGAGTATAGATGTATATTAAATTTCCTGATTTCCCCTCTTTTAAATCAATAATTGTAATTTTTTAAACATTTTTTCTGTGTTTTTAGTTCAAAAATCATTTTGTAAAATTAAAAAATATATTTAAAAAAAAGCTAAAATAAAAATTGTTATAGATCTATAAAAAAAATGAATATTCCGGGCTTTTAATGCAGTTCTTTTAATCAATTTATTAAAAAACGAACGAACCCGAGTCTGACACCCGTGCTGTAAAATATAAAAAAGTTTGGGCATTTTTTTTATTTGTCTAGATTTTTGTCAGTGAGTTTAATTTTCAATATTTCTAACTCATCATTCATTCAATCAGCTTCCACACCGCTTATCCTCACGAGGGTCGCTGGAGCCTATTTCGGCTAGCCATGGGCAAGGGCCGCAAAAACATTGATGTGCTGGCCTGAATTTGACATTAGCATCTTGAGTTTGACACTTATGATTTAAGATTAGACTCCAGAGCATAAACTTACTGCCGTGATGAACTTGTTGCTCTGTGCTTGGAGATCTTCACTTTTTGGAAAGATGGAGGAATCCTCCATGGAGGAAGTAGGCAGGGAAGAGCAAAGGAAGGAGGAGGACTCCTCGTTGTTGTTGTACGAGTCTAGGAGGCCGTCGGCGGGTCCGGGTAAGGTGAGGGTGCTCAGGCCGGTTACGCTGTCATTGGAAGTGCACTGGGACGACGTCTCGGAACTCTCTGTAACTGACACAAAAATGCAGAACAGCATTTTATGCATCTTGACATGAAGAGGGCGTCAACAACATTTTTTCTCCTGCTCCTGGCAAGTTAAGGCAACGTTTCATGTATTTCTCATTCCGATAGTTTAGGCGTGAACAAGGGTTCTCGTGTTGTGCAAATATATATGTAAGGACTCACGCATGGAAGGACGGGTCCCCGAGTCGTGCTCCAGCTCGTCTTCCTCAATGCAGTCATAAGGCCATTGGGCAAAGGAGGGAATGGTGGCAAGTGGGTAGGCATGAGGGTGTGGGTGGGTAGGCGAAGAGTACATGTGGAGGTTGAGGGATCCCAGCAGGGATGAGGACGACTGGCTGCCGGAGGAGGAAGTGCTGCTGTTGGAGATGGTGGAGTGTGGCCTCTTGATGGAAGCAGAGTATTCGTACGAGGACACCGCTATGGAGGCTCTCGTTCTACATTCTGTGAGAAACCGTAATGTGTGAGAATCAGAAGTAGATGAGGACAACGCCGCACTGTCTCACATGGGCTTGGAGTAGTAAATTCATTTCAAAATGTAACCAGAATATACAAAAGATATTTTAAAAAATGTAAATGTGCATTCCAGCAGATTTCTGACTTAAACTTCATGTATATTCAGTAGTAATCATTTGGATTTACAGCCTATGGAAAATGCACTTTTTTGTTATTGTTACAAAAAGTCAGATTTTTTCCACATTTCCCTTTGGGGGGCGGCTGGTGGAAGAGTGGTTAGCGCGTTGACCTCACAAGAAGACGGACAGCCATTCATACTCACACTTATACGTTAGGGTAATTTAGAGTGTTCAACCAGCTTGCACTGCATGTTTTTGGGATGTGGCAGGAAACTGGAGTACCCGGAGAAAACCCATGCAAACCCTACAGATTGAGGACCGATCTGGGTTCGGACCCACGACCCCAGAAGTGTTAGGCCAGCGTGCTAACCACTATTCCGGCGTGCTAACCACTCGGCTGCCGGTGTCAGGAGCAGCTCGTTTGTCCCTCCTGGCTTGCCGTTAGGTTCGAGCAGCTGCGAGTGATTCATGATTACTTCCGGATGTGTGTATTTAAACACTACGAAAGTGGTATTCATTGTCGGATCGTCCTGCGTGATACTGCATACATCGTTGCAAAGGCACTGTACATGCTCTGGTTTTGTTTCGTTTTGGGATGTACAAGTCCTTGTTATTTTGTAAGGCGTTTTGAGTCATTAAAGTTACTATCATGAGCACAGTTCGTCTCTTCCCCTCCTGCTTCCCCGCTACTGGGTCCAAATATCCGTTTTTGCTACCGAAACTCGTAGCTCGTTTTGTGTTTTTGCTGCTTTTCTGTCTTAATGATTTGGTGATTCTTAATGATCCCATTGACTTTGATTTGCTTTGTACTTTGTGCTTTTTGCTCTTGCTTTGTTGTTCTGCGGCCTCTGACTGTACTGTCTAACTTATAACTATGCCTTTTCTTGCTACTGTCACAATGAAATTTCCCGAATACGGGATGAATGAAGTTATCCAATCCCTCCGATCGCGCCACGACGTCGCGGCGCAATCATAACAGCCGGGCCGCCTAGGCTAGGTCAATCAAATACAAATAAATACACAGTTTCAACATTAAACAAGAGTGGGGACTACGTGGGGAGAAAAAAAGGAAAGTCTCACCTGACCCCTTCATTATATAGTCGAGGGCTCTGTCATTGATGGCTGCGTCACTAGGTTTAATGTCCATGAAAGGCTTGCTTCCAATGCCCATTGACACCATCTCTTTCATGCGTAACTCTGTGAGCCAAAAGACACCAAGAATTTTTAGGAACAAATCTGCGACAAAATGAAAAATATCCACGCAAAAAAACACACCCCTGTTTCGTAGTGCCTGCCTCCACAGGATCTTCCCTAAGATGGTGGTCCACACAGCCTTGACCTCTACTGAACTTGCTTGCAGGATGAACGTGTCTTGGGACTTCCTTCGCCGGAACCATATTTCAAAGCGGAGACCACTGTCGCCAACATTCTCAGTCATACCTATCTCGGCTGTCTAAAAAAGGAGGAAATAATCTGTTTTGGTACCTGAAATAGCAATTGATGCGAAAAGAGAAGCTTACTTTATAGGATTGTTTATAGATGTAAATGTCATATCCTCCTTCGATCTTTTTGGTCTTGCTGAAGAGGATAAGGTCTTCAAACAAGAAGACGTGACGAAGGTACTTCCTGCGTCCACACCAGACGATGAACTCATCCTGGCAGCGCAAATGTCCCTGTTCCTTTAAGTTGACCTGTACAGGAAAGACCCAAGGTCACATATAACAATAGAAGTTCTGGTGGGATGCTGATTTCACTCTACAGTATACAAAAGATGACATCAATTTCAAAAATAAACTATGGATAATGGAGCAGGACACTGACAAGATGATATAATTTGGGGGATATATTTTGTTACTTTATAGAAGAACATTTATAAATTGATTGATATTTGACTTTGAAAGAAGCATGTTTAAAGATCAAACAGGTTGAATTTCACGTCATGTATTTATACAAATGATCTTTGATTAAAGTGGCAGCTTCATTCATTTTTCATTCTGGTTATCTACACAAGGGTCACGGGGGTGATGGAGCCTCTCCCAGCCAACTAGTATGAGCAGTTTGCCAGCCAATCACAAGGCATAATGACCATTCATGCTCACACTCATACCTAGGGACAATTTCAAGTCTTCAATCAGCCTAGCATGCCTGTTTTTGGGGTGTGGAAGGAAACCTGAGAACCTGGAGAAAACCCACGCAGGCACGGGGAAAACATGCAAACTCCATACAGGAAGGTCAGAACACACCAAGGATTCAATCCCCGATCTCTGAACTGTAAGGCGGATGTGCACTATAAATATATTCGAAGGCATATGTTATTTATCCTTTGTGTTAATCCACATATATTACTGCAGGTTATTGCAAACTGTGACTCTTCTTTCATTAGGTAATGATGATCTGACATATAGTAAGTATTTTGTGACCTGAGCGTGTAAAAATAACTTTAAAAGGTACCACATTACAATTTAGAAGGAAACAAGCTCAGTCCATGACTGATTCCTTGCTTATTGATTAAAACAGGTGTCAAAATACTCTAGTTCATACAGTTTACACCATGTCCTTACATCACATCCACGAATGGCATCCATAGCCAACAGGTCGTTGCCATGACGAAGCTGAAATTTCACCATCTCCTCGGCCGTGCGAAGGTCGCTCAGCTCTTGCGCTTGGGACTGACTACACTCCTTGATGAGGTCCTTCAGCAGCAGTGCGTATTTACTCATCCTCTGGATGGGCTTCAATAAGTAGGACGCCAGGTCCATCTTGTCCCCAAGATCCAGCTGCTTATTCTGGGAGGCAAGAAGATGGCCAAGATGTTTCAAGCCATTGATGTGTATCATGTTCAGGTTTATCTTCTTCACACAATGTGATGGATTTTTCAATACAGCATAAAAAATAAAGCATGCATTGGGAAAATATTGACTTGTCTATACACTCTATCAATATACTACTACGTATATAGTACAGAAAAATACTATCGATCTACTTTACTTTCTTGATTTTGGGTTAATTTTCTTAATTTTGATGATCATAGCATACCAAAAATAATTCTTAAAATTCCAGGTCAAAAATATTCAACAACTAAGATCGACCCATTTGTGACATGTTCACACATTTTGGAACCGAACCTCAAGAGATTTTTGATCTTTTCCTATTTTAAAATTTGATGTATACTATTGTGCGAGTAGCATGCTTATAATTACATTATTAATTTGAGTCACAATATCGCTTTGTGAGACATGCATAATTCACTTCCTTTTATGTTGCACCATTGTGGAAGAGTGCTGACCTTTTCACCCAGTAAAGAATGTTACCAGAGTTTCCAGACGCACCTTAAAGAATTCGTTCCCATGGCTGCTGAGCAGGGAGTCAGACCGGGGCTTATTCTTGCTGTACAGAGCATACATTCCAAACTGATCCTCCTGCATACACACAATTGACCAGTTAGAAAACACCATAATATAATGGCAACAGTTCATGCTGTAGAATGGAAGAGATTCAAACCATATGAGCCGTGTAACCAGACACATTGTTTCTCCATTCGAAAAGAAAGCATACCAGTAGTTCAATTGAAAAATCGACATTTAGTAAAATCCATATAAGACTGAATAATGGTGGAGTAAGCGCTTTTGTGATTCCATAGGTCAATCTTAATCTAAAAGCATATTTCCAGATTTTCCTGCTATGGGGCATTGAAACCCTTGGGTCCATGTTGCCACATAGTAGTTATGACTAGCATATGCCAGATTTTTCACGGGCTTGGCTTCTTCAAATACTGCCAAGCAACAAGTGGACACAAGCATGTAGCGTGACCTAGAAACTCCCCTCTGTAATTTTGCAGGCCTACACTGCTGAGCCGGCTATACACTTAGTTTTAGTATCAAACTATGCTACACTATTGGTTGAGAACACAACTCCTCGCATGAAGCCTTTCCTTTGGTTAGATATTTGTCTTTCCCCATATAACACGTCCATTTAGATAACAAAATGACAAATGACCCTGGAAACATCCCATTTAGTTGTGCAATAACGTGTCTAAAGGTCACGTCTTTTGATGGAACTTCGGAGAGCTTAGTAGATTGTCAGTGCGCCTCCTCAGGGCATTTTAACTGGGTCTTAAAATACTCACATGACTGAGAAAGCAGCTGCTAATGGACAGCGGAGAGTGGGCGCAGGACTCCAAGTCCTTGAGGAAATACTGGCTGTGAAAGTCCCACAGCTTCTCCATGTTTCCAAAAATGATGTTGCGCTTCCCGCGGAGGTCTTGTGGCAGATCCAGGCGTTCCATCTCGGGGAAATAATGCTCAATTACGTAGCTGAGAGAGCGAACGTACTCCCTCTCAGTGAAGATCATCTCATCCATGATGTGCTGCACTTTACTGGGAACAGCAACACACTATGTTCACGTCATTCAGTAGATAACTAATATGTTGTGATATGCTTAATTTCTGTTTTGTGTCACCTACCATAGACTATTCACGGTTTATGAGTCAAATCCGAGTTAGATGCATTTTCTATTTAAATTTGACTAATAACCTTTGTTGTGACAGCCAACTAAATGTCAGTTACTTCTCATGAAGGTTTACTGCCATTTTGAAAGCATCTTCACATTAATAATATCCAGTGTTCTGACCTGCTATGTTTCTTGTCCTCTCCGTCACTGTGTCGGGTATGGATCTTTGAGGGCGTAGACATACTGCGACTGCGTCCTAACGCTGGGCTCATGACGTCGGGCCGCAGAAGCTTTTTCTCTGCCGACACGTTATTGGCCACCTCCAAACCCTTGATGTAGACTCCTGTGTAACCATGCACATGACTGGAGTCTGAATGGCCCCCTTCCCTTGGCGGCAGCTCATAGTTCATGGTCTTCTTCATAATCTTCTTCATTGGCGACTTGCGAACTCGGGAAGCTCCTGAGAAGAGGGGCTCTGAGTGGCAGGATGTGGAGGAGTCGATAGTGCAGTCGCTGTCCGTGTCATCGAATGTAGATGGGCTCAGCTTGTTGTCAAGTGGGAAAGTAAAGCGTGAAGAGGAGGAAATGGAACCAGAGGGGCTTTTGGAGTAAGGCTCATCAGAATACAGCTTGATGTCCTCAGTAGTCGGCGGCGTGATGGTCCTGCTGGAGACAGTGGACTTTTCAGACAGGAACTCGCAGGCACTAATTTCCGCGACACTACTTTGGCTCCCTGCAGGCTTTAAAACATCCGTAAAATCAGAGGACATGGAGTCTGAAGACACTCTAGTGGCTCGCGCTAAAGTGTCTTCCAGCTGTTGCTTGGTCTGCTGACATTTGTGCCATACTGCGTTCCACTGTTGGACTTGCTGAGGACATTCTAGGGACAGCACCATGTCATTCAGTGTGCTGAAGTTCTCCACTGAGAATTTGGAGGCCTCAGTGCAGTAATCCCGCAGTGTCTGGACCACAGTGGGAGAAAGTGCTTCACCCGAAGTATTAAGGTGACTGACATAATTCTGGCAATGCTCCCTCCACTGGTTTACCTATTAACATTGAAAAAAGGGTTCACTCTTTTGGACTTTATATACAGAATACAATATTTTTACATTAATACGATGTCAGGCTATGATAAAACTTTGGCTGAATTAGCATCAGTACTTTACTGTTATTCTCTACCCTAAAATAGACCTGCTATATATTTTCTCACTTACAGATTCATAGAACTCGTAGAGGTTTCCCAGGAGGTCCAAGTGTCCCTTCCGCTTCTCCACTCTGCTCAGTATGGAGACGAGATATTGCTTGAATTCTGAGGAAACGGAGCCAGGAAGAAACTGCGAAGACTCTTTCACCATCTGTAGTGCGTGTCTATGTTGGTGCTGTCAACCGACATATGAAGAAAGGAATACATTACACGGTACATCTGAGGTGCTCAATACGTAGATTGCGATCTACCAATCGATTGCCAAAGTACTATTGGTAGATCCCATGAGAGTATGATTTGATCCAGTATGTTGGTTTCCATTAGGACTGAGCAATGTCTCGTTTATACCACGACATCACAATGTGTGCAATACTCACATCGCAGGTCTGATTCTTTTTTTTAAATTTATTTTTTGGAATACAAATATCTGGATCAGGCATCAGGCTCGGTGTCTAACTTCTTAGTATGTGTGGAGCCCACTGCCTGGCCTAAGACGAGCTGTGACAGCTGCTCGTTAAGTAATAAACCTTAGACAATTCAAGCATGTGCCGCAATTATATGATGTATTTTGGTAACCCCCCTTCCCAGCTCACTGCAGAGCTTGATAAGTAGATCTTGAACAAAGAAAGTTTGAGCACCCCTGCTCAATATAATGCAAGTGTCTGCATTTTGTAATGGAAAATCCAAGGAATTCTTATGTAATGGTGTAAATCTCTGTTCTTGTCAAGATATTTACCACGGACTCTTTCAGAAATTGGTCCAAGCTTTCCTTCATGTCTTTAATGATGCTGACAGATAATGTCAGTGATTCCAATGGTGTGAGATTCTTGTCTCCTTCCACACTAAACCACAGTTTAACCTGAAAAGATTGTTTTTTTTAATTTCCATAATCGTAAAAGAAAAAAGAGCCGTTAAAGGGTAGTAAACAGTCAAGGCTGACCTGTTGTGTCTGTTCCTCAAACCTGCGCACTTCCAGGAGACTTTCCAAGTCCTTCTGAGACTTGTTGGATAGAATGACAAGCTCATGGACTTCTTCATCTACTTGGTTGTACAGTGCACTCAACATATCTACAGCATCTCTGAGGACAGGCAAACATTAATAACATGGTCATTTTGATGCCAACAGGAAGTGAGAGCTCTCCAGCAGTACCTGTAGCTCTCATTGTCACAGGCCTCTTCCTTCCTGATGCGGGCGAGGATGGTGCCTCCTTCAAGACGTAACCTATTTAAATGGCTGTCATCCAGCACAGACTTCATGAGACGCTTCTGCTGCTCCATCATCAGAGACACTTCCTAAACAACAAATATCAGTTTGTAGCTCACTTCCATTTTCTTGAAGCATGTGACCGACTATTCAGTCCAGGTCTTACCTCAGACGTCTTCAAGTTGCCACTGTCACCCAACAAGGCGATAGACTCCTGGAGAGAGGAGATGGCTTCGCCACAACTGCTAGCAAATGGTTCAATTTTCTGTAAAGTTGACAAAAGATGAAAAATGAACATTTAACAGGTCACTTCCTGATTCATGGAGAACAACATAGTTCAATTGTGAATAAACGGGCTGAAAGTTAAGTTTGAAATGACCATCAAATGAATAAAGTGATATTTTCCTATAGTTTGGCTGGGCCTGCAACTTATATTCAGGTGTAACTTCTGTTTTTTCACACTGACAATTAGAGAACGACACTGTAGTTGTGGCCTCTCCATCCAGAGTTGATAGAATTCTTCTGAAGTGATACTGAAGATGAAGACTTTGCTAGTGATTTGGATTACGATCAGGAGCTTGGTAAACAAGTCTTTAGTTATCTGAATATCTAATTGAAAAACTAAGTTAGCAAAAACCTATCTAGCCTGTGTTTTTGTACTGTTTGTTATTGGGATCTAAAAAGATAGATAACAAAAATGTCATCATTAAGAAAAAAAGTGACAAATACACCGGTGTGACTTATACAGCATCTGACTTTTTCTTCTTCATGATAAATGTTTTGTCTGGTGAAACTTCCATTGTGAAATCACGCTAATTTGTCAAAAATAAGAGGTCCACGTGGAGCTTGACCATTGTCTTTGTGAAAAAATATGAAATTTACCAAATGTGGAAATAGGACTATTGGATCACGTTACATCATAGCGTTGTGCTGTCACAATCACCTGTCTAAAGAGAATCCAATGGTTGTGGTCATAGTGGAAGGTGCCCTCCAGGTCGCGTGTGAGCTGGTTCTGTTCAACATGCTTCAGCAAGGCCTTCAAAGATGACAATGTCTCGGTCTATGGTGAGAAAAGACAGAAAAGTATTGGTCAGTCCTCACCTCTTATATGACTTCAAATGTAAGGCTTAAGTAAGCTTGGCATAGGAATGTTACACAACAGTGGGCAAAAAGGCTATACTGTGTATTTCAAGATATGAAATGACACAAAAAAACATTGTGTAAAAGGAGATTGGTGACTAGATGAATCTAGTGGAAGCACCCAACTTGTTCACGCAACCGCAACTATATTCTCTCACCTGTACATTAACAATCTCTCTTTCAGGTTTGGCGGCTGCCTCTTTGTCCACCAGACAAAGAACTGAGTAAAGTGCATTTGGTACCAATGTCTGAAAATAGATGCATATTTTTATGTTTATATAATGATTGCAATTACTTAAAACGTCAAAGGTTGAACTAAATAGAGTACACGTGGGAATAACGCATAAATGCAATGCAATAAAGATAAAACATGCAGACAAATCATAATAACATATGTATGGAGATTTTTTTTTTTACAATGTCCGACATCTCTGCATCATCAGGTGAGACTCAAACAGAATCATGAAATGAAAGTCGGCTGATACCAACTTGCTCACAGACACTTCTGTGTGTGGTGGTTAAAAACAGACAAGCAAACACACGTAAGCCCCGAGGCCAGTATTTTTGCAGAAGAAGCACTTAGATGAGCAGTCATTACAACTTTAAGGTGTGCCTCTTCTTCTGAAATGTTGCACATTGGGAAATAATGTCAAAAAGTCTACTTGATGTAGTATGGACTATTGGCATTGTGAGGCCGGCCAGTGAACCTAAAAGTGTTGTTAGGAGGCTCACCTGAAATTCAGACAGCGAAGACAAGAGAGCAGGAACTGGCTGCTGCCTCCTGCTGTCTATCACAACTGTCAGACCTTCATCACATTTGTCTTTCCTACAAAAGGCATAATTTAGTCACTTTAACTACATGTTAACATGGCTAAACAATGTACAAGTGCCATGGTGTTAATTGTCAACAATATAAACATAGACACTCAATGATACATAATAGGGAGAGAGGTCAGTAAAAAATAGCAGTGATATTCTTGCATTATTATCATCAAAGCATACTATAGTGTGGGGACATCAATTTAGCCCGTGTATTTACTATTTTCTATACACCATTACAAAGGTTTTATGAATACCGTACATCAAGGGTGTCAGACTTGATTTCACGTGGGCCGGACCATTTTAGATATAATATTCAGATTTTTTTAAATAAATGGATTAAAAGAACTGGATTAAAGGCCCTGAATATTCAGTTTTTTATAGATCTAAAACAATGTTTATTTTAGCTTTTTTAATATATTTTTAGATGTTACAAAAAAATGAACTAAAAACACAGAAAAAAATGATTAAAAAATTACAATTATTGATTTAAAAGGGGGAAAATCAGGAAATTTAATATACATCTATACATCTTCATTTTAATTTGATCCTAAAACAGAAAGTCGGCACTCATGATTTACTTTCCCGGGCCACACAAAATGATGCGGTGGGCCAGATTTGGCCCCCGGGCCGCCACTTTGACACAGGTGCCGTACATGTTTAAAAACTAACTCGAGGCAACAGATATCATATTTGTACCTACTTCTGGTCAAACAAGTGTGGGCAAAAAAGCTTTTGCCTTACATCACACCAGATAGTGGTACTGAATAATAATGGAAATATCTCACTTTTAGTCCCCAACAAATATAATGCATTCAGAAATGTAATAAGGCAGAAACAGCAGTAGTTTGAAATTGATAGACACTACATCCACAAAAAAACTGTGGAGCATCTATGACAATACTCAATGTTTTTTCCCCTTGTGATTACTTCTGGTTATTAAAAAAAACAAGACCTGGTGTCTACATAATAGATATTATGTTTTGGGTCATGCAGGCCATAATATTAACCTTTGTAACTACAAGTGTAATCCAATTTTCTCACATGTGGATCCCAGATCTAAATTATATTTATATAATTTAGCCACCAATTCAGGGTGTCCTTCGCCTGTTGCACGTAGTTGGCTGGGTTAGACTCCAGCACCCCCGCGACCCTTCTGCGGGCGGATAAGCTGTATGGAAAATGAAGGAATAATCATAATAATAGTAATACCATCAATGTGTAATGAATACTGCATTTAAAAGTTATATATACAGTACTTATTAGAAACTAAAAAATATCCAGTGCTGCTTTTTGTACAAGCATTTTAAATATAATTTAGAGATAATCAAAAACATATATAAAGTACTTATTGGAAACTAAAAAATACCCAGTGCTGCTTTTTGTACAAGAATTTTAATTATGATTTAGTGATACTGAAAAACAGAATTCAATTACCTGACATTATTTGCTGAATAATAATGGGAACAAAAGGTGTTCTCTGCTTACCGCAGAGTGGAATGTAAGTAGACCAGTAAGGTGGTGAGATCATGTGCCGTGCAGCTTTCGCCTGCCCACACCTGAGCTCTTGTACACACCTGCAAAACCGCCCTCCCACTGCGATCTCTTGTTCCTGGATGAAAATAGACAGGTTCAAACAAAAAAGTACGACCTTTTCACTACTTCACGTGTGAATATTAAAATAATACATAAACATATCTATATAATTTGAACAATAGCTACCATGTGTCTGTCACATGTAAAAAAAGGGGGGGAAAGAAGTTTCAGGGTGAAATCAGGTCAAGTTGCTCCCTACCTGGCAAAATTATAGCGCCTGATGCAAGCAGCTCCTGATTAACCTCTGACATTTGTTTAGGCAGGGACAAGTTACTGTCATTGGAAGAGCTTGATGATGTCCCCAACCCAATTGCTGAACCATTCGCAGTTTTGGGGCTTTTGGATTCCGCTTCGGTGAGTCTAGACTTCTGATCCTCAACAGTGTCTTCCTGCAGCCCTGTAAATTGTAATTACAGGGTTAAACAGTGGGTGTGTTGCTCGCTGAGTTTTTTTTTTAAACGTATAAAAACATGCCCTGCGATTGGCTGGCTACCAATTCAGTGTGTCCCCACCTGGTGCCTGAAGTCAGCTGGGAATAGGCTCCAGCACCCCCCTCGACCCTTGTGAGGATAAGCGGTATAGAAAATCAATGAATGAAGGTGTAAATGCAATAGTCGACTAGATTTTAAGAAAGAGAGTCGATTCCTTTCACTTGAAAAAGTTAGGCTCATAGTAAATCACATTGAGTCACCGTGGAGACCAGGTTTATTGTCAACATGAGTCAAGAGTAATTTTGGTGTTATAAACTTCAGGACATTAATCCCCTGGGCTTGTTTTTTAGTGTGACTCATATCTATTATTGGTCACACAATTTGCACACTTGATCCAGATTGTGCATTTGTTAAAAGTGCGGCCATTGAGGATTATTCAATGTATGCATAGCACAATTAGCACTGATCTCACATTACAGTCTAGTACAATCTAGGTTTTTCGTATTATGGTCTTTGTACTAGCTCACTAAATAAACTACAGGAAGAACAACTATTTTTCTGTTGTCACATATACACACACATATACGTATTATATGTGTGTGTATATGTGACAACAGAAAAATAGTTGTTCTTCTTGTAGTATATATACTACATACATACATACATACATACATACATACATACATACATACATACATACATACATACATACATACATACATACATACATACATACATACATACATACATACATACATACATACATACATACATACATACATACATACATACATACATACATACATACATACATACATACATACATACATACATACATACATACATACATACATACATACATACATATATATGTGTGTGTGTGTGTGTATACATATATATATATATGTATAAGATTCAAACATTTAGATTGATGGCAGTGTTACAGTATTAAGCAGAATATCATCAATGATATATCAACTTCTCTCATGTAAAATTACAAATATCAATTTAAATGAATTTGCATTTACAGTCGATTTGAACATACTCGTAAAAACTGATGAACGTAATTGTTTTGTCTTATTTTTAGGTTTGTTTTTGCAAATATCTTATTCATGCTTTCAATTTATTAATATATAAAAAAGCTGAGACAGAAGGCAAAAAGACAAGCAGTTATCCATTAAAATGTAAACAGTCAAATGACACGAGCTATGTTGACTATTGCACTGTCATCATAGCAGTTTAAAAACAAACTACATTTTAGAAGTAAACAATTGTGTGTTCAATACCATTATACTATTATACTATAGTCCTACTCAGTTGTGTGGGAGTAAACCCAGCCAGCACAGCCACTATTGTCTGAAAATAGTCCATGCATTTCCTGAGCCACTGTATGAGCAGGCCAGTGTTTGCTGCATGTTTCCTAAATTGCTTTGTTTTCACAGGAAGCGACAAACGTCGAGTAAATCCTCTGGAGTATTGTGAAAGTCTGCTTTTTTTGTCCCCAGTTTGACACCACACCGTCAAAGAGAAAAGCTCCATCGGACAGTGGGCATGGGATTTTGTGTTAAATCATAAAGGAAATGTGCTTTTATTTCTTACTCTTGCAAAGCTTTCTTTATTCTCCTTGACGACTGATTGGTTCACAAAGGACACTTTTGTAAATGAGGCAACCCATGTGCGATCAGAGCACCCCCACTATCTTTAAAAGCACTGTAGGACTATCCTTATTGTAGGATGCTACGGTCCTTCTGCTTGGTCTTTTGTTGAAACACCATCGATGGAAACTTGCTTTACAACAGCTGAAATGCAATCGCCACTGAAGTCATTTTAGGAATGCAGCAGGGATCTTCTAGTACTCTATTTTTATTTGTGTAATATGCTAGTAGGCTGTAATCAAATTTATTCAAAAGAAAAATAACAAAACACTCATTTAAATCCTAATCTCCGCTCTAAATGAATATTAATGAGTCAAAAATGTATATCTCAAATGTTGTGTAACATGAAATGAGATGATATAATTGTATTATATAGAATTCCAATGTTTACCATTATTATATCAGTAACATTTTTCATCCTTTAGCAAGCAATTGATGAAATATGTAGAAATTATCATGTTGAGCCCTAGACAATTGAGGGACTAAATGCAAATTGTTTAGAAAAAGTATTTTATCCTGATGATATAATTTAAATGTCATTATTTTATCATATCTGGGGGAAATAAATGTCTTCTCATTCGTGTTTTTTGTTCATTTTATTTTAATATTTTAACACTGTTGATTAGTGCTACACAAATGAATTGCCATTGCCTCGTCTTATCGCTACCAGGAAGAACCATATGTGCTAATAATTTTCCATACTGTGTATCCTCAAAGGGAAGTGGGGGTGCTGGAGCCTATCCCATTAAACATTGAGATAAACGTGGACTACACCCTGAACCTGTCGCCAGTCAGTCACCCGAAACATCACAACATATCAACCCAAGAAAAGTACCTTCCACGCATCAAAATAAAAATAGTAAGACATTCACTTTATCTGTAACCCTAGTTACACCGCAGAAGTCAACACAAAACAAAACAAACAAAAACACAACACACAGATGTGACTTCAGAGCAGTGGATGTCGTAATTGCCTGTCAACTGTGGTCCTGTGAAGCCCTTTGATACATTTGTTGTGATTAAAGTAAAGATAAATAAATGTGACTCAACTTCCCTTGTCAGGCTAGGGCAAATTCTGCACCCCCAACTCAAAGGTGCCAAAGAACACAGCAACCATTCTCTGAAAAGCAATCTGTCAGCAGTGACAGCATTAATGTTTCACAGTTGTGAGCTGTCTCACCGAGTGATGAGCTGTTGTAGCTAGTCTTGCTGCAGGCTATCATTACAAAACCTGGCCACAGCCTGGTTTATTTTGATGACTTTTTCCCCCCTCGGGTTGGGGTATTTGTGAAATGATAGGCCACAACTCATATTATTATTAGAATATAATGGCGACCCTTGTGAGGATAAGTGGTTCGGAAAATAGTAAGGTGATCAGATTTCTAAGGAACTATCAGTTTTGTTTAAAATCTAATCAACTTGCGGGCTGTCATCCAGAATGAATATGAATGTATAGGGGCAACTATTGAAGAATGGCAGAGAAAATAGCCATTGGGAACCTTTGACCCTTGTCAGCATGTGAATGTTCATGTGAGAGTAAAAGGACTTAAATACTGTGAAAGTTATACTAAATGGTTTTCTAATGGCATGTTTTTGTCATGGTCATTAACTTGAAAGAACATGTTTTACCAATAAGTGCCTGTATATCTGAGTACGATAAAGTGCAATTATGATCTATACCAGTGGTTCTTAACCTGGGTTCGGTGAGTCGGTCTCAGGGGTTTGGTGGCGCCTCTGCTGCAGAGGTCAAGACACATCGACTCATCCTGTCTATTTCCGATAACTTGCCCTACTTGACCATCACTGGCTGCGGATGATCACGTGACATTGATTGGCCAATCAGTGCTGCGAGGAATTTATATATTTTGAGTTTGAAAAAAGTCATTTTATTTTACACTAAAGTAGGGTTCGGTGAATGCGCATATGAAAACTGGTGGGGTTTGGTGAAAGCACATCTGAAACTGATGGGTTTCGGTAGCTCTAACAAGGTTAAGAACCACTGATCTACACAATACTATGATACTGATGAACTGTGTACATACCTGTCACTTCTTTACTACTCCTCCTTTCACAACCAGGAATAGAGGCCTCCACTTCCAACTTCCCAAAACGAAGAACATAACCATTCATTAGTTTTTTGGGGGAGATGCTAGCTGAGCCTCCAGAGGAAGACCTTTCCCGGTGAGCTTTACTCTGTCCAGTTTTGTTATTCCTCTCCAGTGACTTGGAACGGCGCTCCGCCCGTCTCTCTGCGCTCCGCAACCCTCTCTGTAAGTAATGCAAAGGTGTGCTGGGTCGAGAATCTTCACCGCTGAGCCATCCACGGCTCCCTAACCTCCGGGATAAGTGTTCTCGAGAAGAAGTGCGAGTGTCTGGGCTGCTGCCTGGTGTCACGGATCCTTCCCTTGGACTACCGTGCTCCGGACTTTCTTCCAGGATGGACTCAGTGCTAGATCCGAGGCTCATGGGGTTCTGCAGAGCTTCCATGTAGGATTTCCTGAAAAGTCTTCTGCTCTCAAAAACCACAGAGTCTCTTGGGTGACGTCTATGTGGGCCTGGATTGCTGAGGTCTGTACTAAAGGAGAGCATCTTGGATGCTAGTCCTCTCTCTTTCCCACTGGCCTCATCCACTCTTTGCTCTGTCCCACACTCTTCAGTGGGACTGATCGTAATGACGGGAGTTGTTATGTCTACTCTCCTCGTGCTATGGCTATCGCTTCTGGTATCCGCGCGGTTTGTGCTAGGTGAGCCGCACTCCGAGAAAGTGGAGTCGGCTCCCTGAGAATGGAGGGACTCCCTGGAGCTGCGATGGCTGTCCAGAGTTCCCGTGGATCCGCTGGTACTGCAGGCACTGAGTGTGCCGCGGAAGGCGACCCTGCTGCAATGCGCTTGCATGATGGCTTCCGCCGTGTTGCTGATAAACAGAGGCTTGACCACGTTCTTCCACGGAGTCCTGTACACAGATTTACCGGTTGTAAGCAGGCAATTCTGTAGCGGGTGCAGGTTCCGTTCAACTGTTACATTCTGCAGGAACTCAGCGGTGAAAACGCTGCCATACATGCTCTCCGCGACAGGGATCTCCACAATAGCCTGCCCGCTGCCCGACAAGCATTTTATCACAAGCTTTGCAGTCTTGTGGCCTAATGGTACAATTTGCAGGTAGAAGTCTCCTTGCTTCAGTCTCACTTTGTGCAAGGGGGACAACTGCAAGATCACTTTCTCGTGAATGCAGAGAGGCCAACCTTCATTATAGAGAAGCAGTCCTCGGAACCTTACCTGGGAGAAGAGAAGAGGGGTACAGTTAACGCCCACTCCTGGAAAACATTGGCCAATTTGTGTCAAGACACAGCTTCTGTCAGCCTCGCGTCACTGGCTGAAAATTTGCCACTATTGTTAGAACATGTTTGACTTGTATGCACAGGGCTCCATGCAGATGATGGCTCACACCCACTGATCGTCTCAAGAGAAAACACGTATCAGGCCTGATTTCAAAACAACCGTAAGTCTACTTCTTGTGACACAATTGAAAAAGGAAAAGCAGTGACATCTTTTTTTGTAACCTGTGAGCCTCTGTAAAAAAAATCCCAGAACAAAAACAAAAACAAAGAAGTAAATTTAATTTGAAATCCTGGCAGCTGTGGTTGCCACAATTTTAATATTAAAATAACATGAGATGAGGGAGTGTTGGGGTTGCAGGTAAAAATGGTGTAGCTCATGTTGCCTGTAAAATGTACTTTATTTTTTTGAATTGACTATACCAAATTTTTACACTGTGATCATTTCTTCATTATTGAAACTAGTGGTGATATCACTGCACTGTGTTTTTCATTCTCCCCCTTCTCAACTATGATTTAAACCGACGTTTACAATGCTGCAGTCGAGCATGCTGACTACTGAGCTAATAGAATAGGTTGGATAAGGCTGAAAATGAAAAAAGGGAATATTATACTGTCACCATCAACCCTTTTACACTTTTTAAAGAGACTGTAAGACAACTGTTATAATGCAGTTACTTTTAATAGTAGCTTGTTATTAATTAGTAAAAACTATTATATGTCTAATGTCATAGTGTAATTACTAATGAGATGGATAAATGCTTTGGTCGCAGGAGTAACACCCACAGAGGTTGGATAGGAGGAAAATGGTTAATATTAAGTTCCATTTTTTTGCTTTGAAGTGCTTCAAGCCACTTTTTTTGGCCCAAGATATTCAGAAGTAATATTTTCACCTTCCTTTGCATTTGGTAGTCTTTCTTATGACCTCACAATTCTTCCTTTCAAGCTAAGTATTCCCTAGAGGTGAACATGCAAAGAAACATCAAAGTGAAGAACATGCATTGTCTTGTGCATCAATTGGGGTGGTCAAAATGTATAATCTCCATGCACAATTTAACCACTCACACAAGTTTCCTGTTGAATGAGCTGAAGAATCCTTTTAGCAGGAACCAAGAAGTCGATGAAGCAGCGGAGGCCGTCTCCACGGTATTGTCTTTCCACCACACCGAAAAGTTGCCACAGGACGGTGGAGGCTGTGGCGTTGAAGGGCCGGTACAGGGCCGACAAGGTGCTTTGGATACAGCTGTCCAAAGACTCAGCGTCCTGTGAAAATCACAGAAACGCCCAGTCAGCTCTCTGTTTTTTTACAAAGCACAGAATGGTCCAGTCTATTTTGGCAATGTGTTTCCATTTAAATACTATATATAAATAACACTTTGGGGACTGTGATTAAATAAAGATATTCACATCAAGTTATCTGCATGTGTGTTTTTGCTCTCCGTGACCGGGAATCTAGTAGAGTGTTATCCTAACAACAGAAAATGATCACTTCCAAAACAATTATTTCATGCATACATATCCTGAACCGCTTATTCTCCAAAGGCTCACGAGGGGTACTGGACTCTATCCAGTCAACTATGGGCACCAAGCGGGGGACACCCTGGATTCGTGGCCAGCCAATCGGAGAGCAGAGGTAGACAGACAACCATTCACGCTCACACTCATATCTAGGGGCAATTTAGAGTGTTTCAACCAGCCTACCATGCCTGTTTTTGAGATGCGGGAGGAAACTGGAGTAGCCGGAGAAAACCCACACAAGCAGGGGCAGGAGAACATGCAAACTTCACACAATGATATGCAAAATCAGACGTGTTTTCTTTTATTTTATTTGGCACATTAAATTGGTATACTGTTATACTAAGGATGTAATATAAAACCATACAGCGATTGTCATATTGGCCCTAGCACATATTGCAGCAAGACCACAAGACCACTAAGTATTTACTGCTCCAGTATATAATATTACAATTAGATCTGAACTGTTGCAGATACCACCATTTAGACAGTTGCCCCTCTCATAATTTCCCAATGAAACAGGATTCAGAATAAATATTGTTTACATTTTACCTACTGGATTGATTAATAGCTCGACATGAATGACTATGATAATGATCAAAGATAAATGTGCTTTACTGACAGACTCAACATGATCCCATTTATTCAGGAAGTTGGATCATGATAGGAAACATGAGCCAGTGATGATCTTTCCATCAGACAGAAGGGAAACACCTGGACCAAGTGACGTCACTTTGAGCGGATACAAACAGAACAACTGGAAAGTCCGTCCAGCGCAACGTGACCTCGCATTAGCAACCAAATCACTTTTGCATTATCCAACCTATTCATGATCTGTCAGGGGCATACGGTATTTAGAGATGCACTTTAGCAGAGCGCATAGCCACCGGGCAGCATGGCAGCGACTGATCTGGAGTGGAAGTCATGTTCAGAACTTAGACATTGTTGCCGTTTCAGCAGGGAATCAAGGCCAAACATCCTTCTCCTATCTGTCCTTCCCGAATGGAACACAACAGTGAAAGAAAGACATCTGCCTCCAGTGATAACCATGCAGATAGACAGTAATACCAGGGAAAGTCCCACCATTTGGCACCCGTGTACAACGTTATAGGACATTTTTGCAGCATACACTTGAGCAGATTTGCACGAGAATACGAAATAAATCAAAGCATCCTATAGGCACCAGGGGTGCGAGTGAGACAGTGTTGTGTTTCACTCTTTATAGAACTGCTGATCTAAGCAGCTCAGTGCTGTTTATTAGAGGAGATTGAGTACAGTCCACTGCGTTGGTACACATGCCATGACTTGGCTACAAGGCTCTCATTGTGATCACCGCCTCCCTAAGTGGTGTGTTCAGTACAGTGTTGGTCTCCAGAAACAAAGCACCCACTTTCATTAGTAGTCAGGCAGCACTTAGCGGGACAGAAATGTTTCTCGGCCTTAGTCACTTGGCAGAAGAACAACGTGTTTTATGAGCAGAATGCAAACAATGAGAGGAAAGCCTTCATGACACTGTTGAGGATGGGTCACTAGGTTTCCTTGTTAGCTTCCCAAGGAAGGAAAAAAAGTTCTGGTAGTGACTTGAGATTTTCAAGTTAGCACATGTACAAAACTCCAACGGCTTATAATGAGGCTAAATTTACAGCTAAGGTTTGAACTGTGCCTAACGGCATTAAATGCATCTCTACAATGAAATGACATTTACCCTGATCGACTAAGTGACTGATTAGCAAAATGTATTTGGTTAAATAAATGTACACTTGGTTTTATTGTTCAATGTAATTGGGCAATCAGTTATTCAAATGATTGATTGTTCAATGAAGCCGTATCATGGTTTAGAGGTTCACTCGCCTGACTTCGGTACAGGGCTCAATTCCCGCTGCTGGCGGTATTACTGAGTGTATATGGTTGTCTCTCTGTGTGTCCTACAGCTGACTCGCGACCAGTCTAGGGTGTAGTCTGCCTGTCGCCCGAAGTCAGCTGGGTAAGGCTACAGCAACCCCCGCAACTTTTTCGAGGATGAGCAGTATGGAAGATGAATGAATGATTGTTCAATGCACAATTGATTGTTGATTAAATACTCATTGACTTTTTGATTACCCTCATAGTGATTGCCACAGCGAAACCATTGATCTCCTTGACAGATTTGGCACTACAATGAGTTATTAAGGGTTTAAGAATCAAGTGATTTCATAACTGCTATCAAATCGAAATGGATCAATAGAATGAATAGAATGTTTTTTTTATTAATATGCCTTTGTATTTGTGTTTTTGCTAATGAAATGGTGCTGATTGTGTTAAATATGTGCATATTTGCACATAATATTGTATAAATTTGGTCAAAGGCCCTGGAATCTAATCAAATGACAACACACTATGTAATATTGGCAAATACTGCATCGTTGTAAAAAGAATCAATTCTGTCCGTCTGTGAAATTGATCATTTAAACCCGTATTAGTTATTACGCATTAACTATCCAAATAAACTCCATAAATCACATCTGCATTTTGGTGCAGTGCTGAATAGGCTAGAATAATAAGTGTTCAAATGGAAGATCGAGAACTGACATTATGCAGAAAAGCAAATCAACATGACTGTACCAGAATTCATTTTCACTTTTGTTCACCGGTTTGACCTTGGCATACAACTACTAATTTCCATATTAGAAGCCAAACTGAGGAACCTAATTTTGTGGGAGGTAAGCATTTATGTACATCTCACCAGAATAAGGGAGCTAAGCTGAACACTAAGGAATGCAGAGGTTAGCCTGCTTTAGACCTTTGGCCATAACACACAAACCGAATAGGAAGTTGCTCCCTTTCATGATTCCAGGTCATGTTGGTAAATGGCTGCCTGAATGATGGAGGAGTAACGTGGTAATTAGTGTCCTCTAGATCCAGGTGGAACACTTTTGTCTGTGGCGTCAACAAAACAGCTGTTACTGTGTGCCATAGAACGATGCCCAACAACTTTGTATATCAAGACACCCAGTTAATGCTTTAACATAAAATATATCGATATCATCCAACATGCCTGTTTTAAAAGTTGAGGAGAAAAAAGAATAAAAGAGATTTTTCAAAATAAGCATAGACAAAGGCTGCAACCCATAGAAAGGTGCAGCGAGAGTGATCCAGAGCTGCTCACTGACACATTTAGTGGGTCACGGGCACAAAAGGCTGCCTACCAGGCGTCCAGTGGACCATGAAGCCACCAGGGGAGTGTAACAGAAGAGCCCCATAAACACTGCTACTAAGAGCTTCACAGACAGCAGGATGATGCCAAAAGGCCGCACGTTGCTCCAACCTGTTAGGCCATTTAATGTCAAATGCATAACCATCATTGGTCATCCAATTTTTGGGGAAACAACTTTGAATCCTAGTGCCACAAACAGTAGGTTTTCCACTATTCATTCATTTTCTGAAACCTTTATCCTCACAAGGGTTGCGAGGGGTGCTGTAGCCTATCACAGCTAACTACGGGTACTGAATCGGTGGGCAGCCAATCGCAGGGCACGAGGAAACGGACAACCATTCATGCTCACACTCATACCTTGGGGAAATTTAGAATGTCCAACTGGTCTACCATGCATGTTTTTGGGAAGTGGGAGGAAATCGAAGTACCTGGAGAAAACCCACGCAAGCTCGGGGAGAACATACAAACTACACACAGGAAGGTCCGGACCTGGTATCGAACCCACGACCCCACAACTGTGAGGCCACACACTATCAAAAATAAAATAAAAAACTAACATCTATAACTATCTTGTTCACTTCAGTCTCTAAGTTTAAAGTGAATGAAACTTTTCTAAATACAATATTTTGCAACCTCTGTAAAACCAGGACTGTTTAATGAGGTTATCACTTCATGATAACAGCTAACCTTTAACGGTTACTCACAAGTGGTATTGACATTTAGGGAAGTCTTGAGTGGAAAAACTGACCTCCAAGCTAGTTACCATACAAATAAATGTTAAAGTAAAATAAAAGAATATTTGGACAATGACATAGATGCTTAAACCAAGTAAGAGGTTTCACAAATGTCATACATTTATCATTTAGAAAGAATAGAAGAATATGAGTGACCTGATTTCAGGTGCCCCCAAAGCAGTTTACTGCAAATAGATGGAATTAAATCTTTGAAAAGCGCCAACTTTCAAAAAGATACAAACTCACATTTTGGGTGCAAGCATACACAGGTTTCTAGTAAAACCTGTTTTTAAAAGAGTCTCACAGCAGTTAAGAGAAAGACTTGATTTATGTTGCCAGCGACTGATGTCTTTGTGTGACGAGATGTAAACAACACTAGCTGTGGGATATTGTTCTTGAACAGCCCCAGTTGACCTCTTTGACACGATACCTTGGTATTTTAGTACATTCCTCAATTCACACTCAATCATGAACAAAGTGAATTCTAGCGGTTCAATTAATCCAAAAAGTTAAAACACAGTCACGTGAGATGAAGAAAGAATCTGTTGTGCCCGGTAAATATAGAACGGGTGCATACCAATACAAGTTGGGAGTTGATAAAGGAAAAGCTGCTTATCAAAGAGGATACAAAGTTGTGTACTTCACTGACCCCAGCAGTGATACAAAGTATAACTTTAGATTGTGTTTTCTCTTCTTTGAGCAATTTCAAGCTACAAAAGAATAGTTTTAAAGCCTGAAAAGTTGTCTCACCTAGCCATAATTCAAATTAATTTGTCAAGAGCAGACACAGAATTCATTCTTCTAACTTTATCCGGTTATTATTGTAATCCATTAGACTTTGATGATTAATCAAGAATGCTTGTACATGGCAAGTACATACAAACAATGTATATAAGCTTTGTGAAACATCATATACAACTTATAAAAAAATCCAAGCACAAGCTTTTCAAAAGGACTGAATATGAATGCATATATCTAAAAATGTGTTTATTCCAAAAACAAGTGCTTTTCATTTTCTAGTCCAGAAAAAATTCTCCAACCCAGTTTTTGTTTTCATTGCACAATTATAGTACAATATGCAACATCAGCATCCATGTTTTTCCACTCAGTGTTTCATGTAAAAACCACCAGAATGCTGCTTTGTTTTAGGACTAAGCACACATAAGTGTAAACACTGACACCAGTATGCACAAAAGCAGATGTCTAGATCAACAAGTAAACGTTACTTTTGGCCCGATACATGCCAGCACAAGTCACTAAGTGTCAAAGCACATGTCGAATCCATACCTTAATACTCAGGTAGTTGTCACAACTCCTTGACTTGGCTCTGGAGTGCATTTTTCCAAGTGACAGCATTTAGACACCTGATCCGGCAACCGACCCTTAAACAAGTGAGGAGTGTCAAAACCAAGTGGTACAATCCAGTGTATGAACAGCGCTACGCTGGCTAAACACCGGGTCCATTTCCAGCTCTCGTGCTTTGTGGCAGCTGGAGCTGAATAAACTCCTGCTGGGGCGTGAGAGAGGCAGTGCATTGGAGTCCCCGTCACTCACCCTGACTCCCCCCCGCCTATCCTAACTCTCCCAGCGCCAGCCCTGCCTGTCTATGCTGAGTGGCTCTTCCAGCTGGATGAATGCATATGACTGCAAGTCATCATTCTAAAGACATACTACCTGGTTTGCACACCCCCAATCGCCCGGAGCCTCCAACTCTCCACCCGGCAGGGGTCGGACTTTGACTAACTCCTCTCTGGCCCACTGACCCCTTGCACCCTTACCTCCGCGAGCAGCTCCCCACACCCCTCATGGCCACAATGGGCCCTCTTTTGTCCCGACAATACAAATGGACTAGGGTTTCAGCTTATTCTGCTGCTTTTCAAAGGGAGGGAAAGAAAGGAAGACATCAGCACGGGATTGGTGGTTCAGGTCACTCACGACAATAGCATTCCCTTTAATTTTATCTGGGGAAAACCCAACCCTTTAACTAGCTATTACAACCCTGTGACACATGGGAGACATACCTACTTCTGTGGGAAGGGATAAATGTGACATTGTTGAATTGGAAAGATAATATTGTGCAAGCGGTCTAACCATTTTTTAAAAAATTATTATGAGCATGTGCCAAAGTTTTGAGGCCATTTTTGCAGGCGGCAGTTAAATTAATCAGCATTCAAATGAAGGTTATGATTGAAAATGAATGGTATGAACGGTTGTCTGTCTCTGTGTGTGCTCTACAACTGAATGGCAACCAGTCTAGGGTCTAGTCTGCCTTTCGCAACCCTTGCGAGCATATGCGCTTTAGAAGATGAAAACAAAAATTTAAGAAAACTAAACTAGAATCAAATATATATAAATACATGTGTGTGTATATATATATATATATATATATATATATATATATATATATATATATATATATATATATATATATATATACATATATATATATATACACACACACACATGCACACACATGTATACATATATACACACACACATATATATATATATACACACACATGCACACACATACATATATACACACATACATATATACACATATATATACATACATATATATACATATATACACATACATATATATACACATACATATATATATGTATACACTACATATATACACATATACACACATATACATATATACTGCACACTTAATGGTACACACACTCTGTTAGGAATGCATACTTTGAGTTTAAGATGGGAAAAAAAAAAAAATCACATTAAGCCATGTTGTTGCGACAAAGAAGTTAGTGAGGGTAGGTAATTAAATTGCTTTATATTTAGAGAGCAGCATTGCTTCCAGCAGAGTCTTGTTAAAGCAAGACACAATTACGACGACACACTGTCTCCTACTGTGGTAATGTAGCACCCATCACACAAACACAGTGCTAACGTTAAGCATAAACCTTGGTAAAAGGAAGGTATAAATAACTATTGTTAGAGTCCATTTTGTCTCATGTTCATGACTTCTATGTAATCTGCTGTACAAACAAGAGGAATGACTCCTCTTATACACATTTTACAAATACATACACACCCCTCTCTGAGAATCAACCTGTAATTTCTGCTCACTGGGCCATTTGGAGTGGCTACAGCGTCAGCCAGGGCGGCCTTTTTTCATCCTCACCAGTTTTCTCTCTTTTTTAAAAATCCACAATTATCTAATTATGCTGGAATTGCTGAACATGAGGAGCAAGAAAAAAGTGGGGGTTCAAGTGGAAGTCAGCAAGCATTCTCGGTTGGGGCCTGAGCCAAAAACGCAATCATGTCACGTCAAGGATGCCCTCTATGGTTACGTTTAGTTCAAATGTATAATTTTGTCTGCGGAAGCGAAATTGCAGGCGTGTCTGCGCGGCCCCATGGTGAGTGGTTATGTTTGAGACATTTTCAAGTCTGAAAAACACTGAAAGCAAATTCGACAGTACAAATGCATACTATATTACTGGCACACTCGACAGATTATAAATACTGGACAATACAATATACTAGTGAAGTCCATATGCAGTCTCATTAAGCATGGTCAGTCATTCCACCCTGTTACGGCTGTCAGCCTGGGTACACTATATAGTAGGGTGTGTTGTTTCGTGTGTGGATTATTTTTCTTTACAGGTACATACCTGTCAACCTCTGCCGATAACTGCCCTTATAAATGATTATGATTCCCCTTACAACCCCCCAAAAAAACTTACAAACACCGTACGAGTCGTACGGTGTTTGTAAGGTTTTTGGGGGGTTTGTAAGGGGAATCATAATCATTTATAAGGGCAGTTATCGGCAGAGGTTGACAGGTATGCAGGTACCTGGAGCTGTGGCTCCCCCCCTGTCGCAAAGCCTTGCCCAGGCCAACACAGCTGTGACTACTTCCCAATCATCCCTCCTCCAATCAAGATCCACTTCCTGTCCTTATTTAAACCCTTTTTATTTTGCAATTTGGCCCTTCATGGCTTTTGGGTCCCTGACTGCATGTGATTGTAAATGCTGAGGCAGTGGAGTCCTTACCTTCTTGAGATAGTACTTATTGTCTAGAGATAGGTAAGTTTGTTTGCCCCAGCTTCACCTGGTACTGTAAGTACGCTACTCATGGTTAAATTGAGTATTTATGTTGATAGAGTTAATTATTTTGGGGCTGCATAGGGGGACTTGAGATAAGTTTAGACACCCTGGGGTATACATATAGTTTGTTGCATTTATACATATAGTTCATTCCCCTGTCTAGACTTTTATTACATCAGTTCTGACAGTGGCACCCTTAGGCCTTATTTCCTGTATTTTCGTGGGTGTTCATTTGAACACATGTCTGGGAGGGTGGTTTTTTACAGTTTTTATTTGAGGGTGCCGCTTTAATATCTTTTGCTTCCCCTATGTTGTCCGTTAGTACAGGTTTTGGTGGACATTGTTGTTAATAAATCCTCATTGAAGGCTACTTGCAATGTGTGTCTGGCTCGTCATTGACTGAATCTTTCTGCTGTGGTAGTTGCGACTCCCTGGTATAGCCTACCATCAGGGGGAGTCGTAACGCACCCTGTAAAGACCGAGATCAAGTACCCATTTTGGCTCCCTGGCATGCGTCGTCCCTCCCCCAGAATTTAAGCACTCGTTGTTTGGATCAGTGGTTAACCAACGAAATTGTGAGGCGCTTAAGCCTCCCTCACAAAAAGTGATTAGCACCACACCTCGACACACTTAGTCTCTGAACTGGTCCTCGATCCTGGTTTTTATTCCAACAGAACCAGCAAAGACAGCCTAACCCAAGGGTGTCAGACTCTGGTTGGTTCGCGGGCCGCTTTAACGTCAACTTGATTTCACGTGGGCCTGACCATTTTAGATATAATTAGATTTTTTTTAAATAAATGGATTAAAATAACTGGATTAAAAGCCCTGAATATTCAGTTTTTTTATAGATCTAAAACAATGTGTATTTTAGCTTTTTTAATATATATTTTTAGATTTTACAAAATGATTTTTGGACTAAAAACACAGAAAAAAATGGATTAAAAAATTACAATTATTGATTTAAAAGGGGGAAAATCAGGAAATGTAATGTACATCTATACTCTTCATTTTAATTTGATCCTAAAACAGAAAGTCGGCACTCATGATTTACTTTCCCGGGCCACACAAAATGTGGCGGGCCAGATTTGGCCCCCCGGCCGCCACTTTGACACATGTGGCTTAACCAATTCTGCTAAAACAAGCAACACCTGACTGCTATTCACAAATTACACTTGAAGATACCAGATTGGTGTTGGATTTTATTTTGTTTGTTATTCAAACTATTTATATTATTCATTTAGAGGCCTTTTTTCCTCAGTTTAACACCCAATAAAGCTTGGCTCCAAATATCAACTATTGACCGAAATGCATTTTCTCAGTTTAACATCCAATAAATCTTGGCTACAAATGTCAATTGAATGAAACTGATTAGTGCCGACCATGACAAAAAATGATTTAAATATATTTTAATCAGTTTTATTTGGCAAGGTTGCCAGAACAGTTCTCTTTGGTTTAAAAAAGTGATTAAATAGTATCATAAAAAAAATAGGTTGTTGGTTCCCACTGTGAAACTTTATCAATATGATATGCTGTGATATTTTGTATCCCAGTAAATTATTGATGTGACCAGCAGGAATCAATCTAAAGCAGGGGTCTCAAACCAATCGCAGTGGGTCCTGGTCTTTGTTTCAACCGATCCAGTGTCGACATTTTAACCAATGAGGGGTCTTCAAAAATAAGTAGCCCCAAGCTGCAATCAACTGATTACACTTGCAAAAGGTGTCCACTTGTTCAGTTTGAATGAAAACCTCCACCCCCTGTGGCCCTTTGAGGACCAGTTTAAGACTGTGGATCTAAGGAATCATCAGGTTTTCACCAACATTTTTAACTCAAAGTGTCCTTGAAAAAAGATACTCATTTAATTACAATAATATTACAGTGCGATAATGTTGCTGTAATCTTTTACAGAAAGTATGCAGTGAAATATTCTAATAATCTTGGTGGAAAACCACTGTTTTTGACACATTGTCAGCCAAGTGCAAAAAAAGTGCAAACAATATCATATATTTTTTCCCATTCTCATTCATATCATATGATTACCAGAGATTCCCCCCCAATCAAAATTGTCAGCTTCAAACCTACATCGTCTCTCTAATAAGTTCCTTAAAGCAAACGATTCTGTTTAGTTATTTACTCCAAGGTCTTTGTGGCTTTTGTCCCCCATGTGTCCACTAGAGGAGGCTTGTGTGTTGCCCTGTTTTATACCAAAATAAACAGTCAACAACTGCCCCAGGATTTAAAGCTGTGTTTAAATTCAGAAAGATTTACCACTCTCAAAATAAAAGTTTCTGTAGACTGCGGCATTGGACACCATAATTACCAATAAGTTTGGATTCAAAGATGAGAGCCACTTGAATTCTGGCTCACTGTTAATATTGTTTGTGCAAAACGAAAGACTTCTGCTGTTGTTTTTCCATGAAGAGGCATAACAGTTTAAAATAGCCACATTTACACAGGCTTATGGTAAGTGTAATTTATGTGATGTGGAAAAGTGATATGCTTGTCTCTTGGGTGGGATGCCAACTGATAAAGCTAGGATGGAAACATGTTATTCAGATTACTTGTTTTTGCCTTCAAAAAACATTCTGTACATGGATTTTGAACAAATCCTCTAGTTGGGATATGGATTTCTCAGTATGACCTTTTTTTTTTTAGCTATAAACTAGTAAATAGTGGTTTCAAAATAAATGAGTTTAATTTGACCTACATTTATTGTAGTTCCCTCAGTAGGTTAATGTCATGCAGTTCCAAACCACTGTAAAATATAGCTACAATAAAAGGTATACATAAACTTTGTAAGATTTAATATTGATTCAATCAGAATTTTGCTCACATTATCGTAGAAATCTTTAATTATGTACTCAATTAATTCATTTACACTTTGCAAATGTTACTTAACTTAAATCAATGGCAATATATTATACAATAAAGTGCAGTGAGTTTACAGATATAGTACTTGAAAAAGGCTTGAGATACTGCACATGCTGCCGCCCTATGACCAAAAATAGATATAGAGATATTTAGAATTACAGTATGTTAAGCCAAATGCCATTTTAGGAAATCAGTGGGTGGTCATTCGCCAGTAAGCATACACACAAACACACACCAAACTGTGGAATGTGACACCTTGGTCCTATCTCACTTCATACCTCGACCTCAGAGTGGCACACAGGCCACACATCAACATCACTCAAGAAAACATCTCCATCGTTTCTCGTAAGCAGCTTTCGGTTCAGCACCCGCATTTCACATTACAGGAGAAACCACCTGTTGAATAGACTTGAAGTGAAGCTTGCATCCAAAATATAACCCTCCAAAGTCACTTTTTCGAACCAAAGAGCTACGACTAAGGATGAATGGAAGCCTATAAGACAGTCTTTGTTCGATCTTATCTATTTATATATCTATGCATCTACTTACAGGTCACATTTTTGTGAGGATCAGAGGGCATCCGTCATCAGTGTCTCCCATCCAGCCTTTAGATCTCAATTCCATCACCACGCACACGTACGCACATTCATCTTCTGCTCTTTGCGAGCGGGGCTCCTAACAACCACTCACTTGAAGTTTCCACGTGAACTGTTCCTCCTCTGCTCCGAGTCATGATGTCACCACACAAATGCAAACAGCTACGCAAACACACCCTCGCCCAATCGACTCCGGCACACATGTGAGGATACTTTGCATCGAATTTTGGGTCTCCCACAGCAATGATTGTGACACAGCTGTTGCGTGAGCGACCCCGAGATAGTGTTGAAGAGGGGAGGAGGACGCCACCTGTCGCGGCCCCTCTCTTATAATGTACCTTGGCCCCCCGCTGGGTGGACGTCTCACTCCAACACAAAAGCCTGTGTTTTCTCTGAGTACGCGAGCACAGGTGGTTAGGTCGAGTTACAGAGGTGGCTCCCACAGTCCTCAAAGTGCAAACTTGCTCTGTCAGAGTTCAGATGTAGTTTGCATAGCAGTGTAACTATGGAGTTCCAAATTAACTGTCCAACACAGATAGTGTTGACACTTTAAAAATCACTTGACAATTTGGTGCAATAGTTTACCCCCCCTTGCACAGACTTGCCCGAGTGCTCCTGCATGAATTAACAAGAATTTGGGATCAACCACAACTAAAAGGCGGACTGACTTATTGCTGCTTATCCCGTAAGGCATGCTTTAAATTCTAAATGGATTGTTTTATGAACAATTTATAAATACAGTTCCCAAAAATGGGACTGCACATGACAATACATAAAGGTGTTGTCTACTCTTGTGTGGGTGACTGTTTTGGTTTAACAGAGCCACAAGCCAGGGAAAATTATAAAACGATACAGACTGGTATTCTACTTTATTCACAAATGAAACAAATTTTCCTATTATCCTACACATCAGCAAAGCAGTAGTCAAGAAAGTAGATTTTTAGGATAAACACTCACCTCCGGTCACGGTGCAGTTCTGGAGTGTCAGTGTCTGACTCGCTGAACTGTGTGAGGGTGACAGCTGTCTAACCAGAGAAGAAGACCTGCCCCCGAGTCCTACAAGAACCTGATGTGTTCCATCAAACGCATTGCCGAGGCTAACCTGAAAACAATCGCAAAATTAAGACAGTCCAGACAGAAAAAGCTTTTCTAGTCCCCCAACCGCCACGTACCCCCACCCCCTCCAGGCATCCCAATTCCTCGTCGGGGCGTAACCCAGTAGTTTTATCTGCGCCCATCTCCTTCTGTGTGTACGCTGTGATTGGAGGCCAGAGCTGGGCTGCCATGTCAAGAAGTGTCTGAACACCAAACTATATTCCATATAGGGAAATGCCAAATAGCTCCCTATTAAAGTGCTATAGACAGGTACTGCATCACAATTTAGTCAAAAAATAAAGGAGAAATATGCCCAAAAATACGGCAAACACACGGACCAAAAGACATAATGTAACACCTGACATATTTCAGTCCTTGTTATGATACCAGCATTGTTTTATGGATTACTGAAGCCACTCGGCAAACACTTCCAGGTGTGCATTCCACACCAACTGCTCCTGAATCAATACAAATTGCTGCCTTCTCACTGCCTGTGTCAAACACTTGCATACTTGAGCTGAGGCTGCAGAAGTTGGGTTGTGAGTGTTTTGCTTCCACCAATTTCAACACCAGCTTGTCATGGTGCGTTTGAGATCAATGAATCAATGTTGTGTATGCAAGATGAAAGTGAATGGTGGATACTATAATCCCATTCATTTAATTCATTTTTTGAACCGCTTTATCCTCACTAGGGTCGCAGGGGGTGCTGGAGCCTATCCCACTTGACTCCGGGCCAGAGGCGGGGGACACCCTGAATCGATGGCCAGACGATCGCAGGGGACGAGGAGATGCACAACCAGTCACGCTCACACTCATACCTAGGGGACATTTAGAGTGTCCAATCAGCCTAACATGCATATTTTTGAAATCTGGGAGGGAACCAGAGTACCCAGAGAAAACCCACGCATGCTCAGGGAGAACATGCAAACTCCATACAGGTGGACCGACCTGGATTTGAACCCAGGACCCCAGAGCTGTGAAGCCGGCGCGCTAACCACTCAAGCGGGCAGGCTGCAATAATCCCACCGTTTAGAAATAAAACACGACAATACTGCATACTCACGTCAGAATGCAAAAATTGAGAGTGACACTACACACTATACACTACACTATTAAATCAAACCAAACAGGATCATTTTCTGACAACCAATTAAAAGACAACAGCGAGTCATGCCTGCCGATACACATGTCGGCCGATCGTAAAACTGAGACTGGTCTGGCCGGAGGAAAATCAGCTGTTTTAGGTGCTGAAAATGAGCAAAGACTGACACCAATTACTGCTGAATAGCAGAGTTATAGCAAAAAAACATATTTTTAACCTCCTCATCCTGCAGGATTTTATGGGTGTAACTAAATAAGGGATAAACTGTCATCAGAAAATCTTCGGTTCCCAGCTCTTCTAACTATGGGGTAAGCATCGGCTCAATTGCAACTTTCTTAATAATAATAATTTCACCCGTAAAAAAAACGACAAACAAATGCATCTTCGGGTGTTGTAGTTAGTTGAGTGTTTTGCAATAAAACTGCACACTGTAAAACACGTGTCAAAGTGGCGGCCCGGGGGCCAAATCTGGCCCACCGCATCATTTTGTGTGGCCCGGGAAAGTAAATCATGAGTGCCGACTTTCTGTTTTAGGATCAAATTAAAATGAAGAGTATAGATGTATATTACATTTCCTGATTTTCCCCCTTTTAAATCAATAATTGTAATTTTTTAATCAATTTTTTTGTGTGTTTTTAGTTCAAAAATCATTTTGTAAAATCTAAAAATATATATAAAAAAAGCTAAAATAAACATTGTTTTAGATCTATAAAAAATGAATATTCAGGGATTTTAATCCAGTTCTTTTAATCCATTTATAAAAAAAATCTAAATATTATATCTAAAATGGTCCGGCCCACGTGAAATCAAGTTGACGTTAAACCCGAACCACCCCGAGTCTGACACCCCTGTTGTAAAGTATATACTTTTAACATTTATTGGGAAAAGTAAGCAATTATGTATCACACTGAGTTGTCATACCATAGAGCCCAAGTCATGTTGACTCAAATTCAGAACCAAAATGCATTGTATAGGTTTTGTCTATTGCAGTTTTCAGACTCGGGAAAGTAAAGGAAAAAGTCTACTTTTACTTGTGTGTTGCCCATGATTAAAAACGTCATTTTTTTCTGATTTCAAATGCCCTTTTTTATCCTCAAGAGCTCCCAAAGGGAGATCCTTTCGTCCATTTTCACTTGCAACTTGTGTCATCGAAACTCTCATGTTTGCCTCAGTTGGAGACATTTCAGGCAAAGCCTCCCAGCAGTAAAAATGCACCTCACACAGTTCTGTAAAGTTCCTAGGAGGCGGAGCAACACACACATGTAAGATGAAGGGAGAAAGAGAAAGAAGTCTCATCTTTGGTCTGGACTGTACACCTGGTCTACTCCGGGTCTTTAATCTTAAAAGTAGAAATTACAGGCTTCGTGGCCGCGGGCTTGACGCAGCACCACGTTACCACGGTGGAGTTTAAACATTCACCACACATGAATCATTTGGAGGCTGTTTGTGATATAAGAAGAGGGGGTACAAATTCCAACTGTGTCATAAAAGTAACTTTGTGATGCAGTGATGGAGTCATTTTTTTGAATACTACTAATTTGTGAGGACTGCTAGTATTTCCAAATGACTGAAGAATAGTTTAATAATTACTTAATTCACCATAGGATTTAAAAGGCAGATGTCTGGTGGAAGAAAAGAGCTAAACTAGAGAGAAATAGGGGAGGAGGGAGAGGGATGCAGGGGAGAATGATAGGGAGGGCGAGGTGTTTCCTGTTTCCATTGCTCTAATTATACCACTCTCATGGGGACAAGCCCCCTCACTTGGAGGAAATTTGTCATTGAGGATCTTCTTAGTGCTTTGTTATGCCACGTTACATGAGATACAATTCACACGTAATTAATAAAGCCATTGAGTTGGGTGTGGAGGGTGAGGTGAAATCAATATTTTAATTGAGGAGTTCATTTCACACGGCAGGATAAAAAAATGTCACTCAGTACAAAGTATACTGAAAACTGTTTATTTTGGATCACGCTGACACAAAGTTATCGCGCGCACTGTCAGCATATTATAGTAATTGAGAGCGCCTGTTTTTGTTTAAACTAAACTTGTGTCACATCTGTTCTTCTGTCCTTGTCGCAGTAATAATTACGTCCTGTTTAAAGATGCTTAGATAAATCAGTGAAATTATGTGGTGGATGAGCCCAGAGACATTTTAAAAATAGTCAAACTGTTTAAAATATGCCAGGAGTCAATTGTTATGGGGTAGGATAAGCATACTACCCTCCTCTGGGCGGATAACACTAACTCATATAGAAAATATTGTGATTTTGTTGACCTACTACACCACGGGTCTTTAAACTTGTCCTCAAGGACTTGGCTGGGAGTTATTTTTGTTGAGGTTTCTTCTAAGATAAACAGCACCTGGTTGCAATCCACTGATTATACTGGTAAAACTTCACATTGGTGAAAAGTTGCTGTCGTGTTTGGTTGGAAGGAAAACCTGGACCCACTGCTGCAATTGTGGATATTTGGAGCCGACTGTTCCAGTGCTTTTTCACAAACTTTCGCTTGAAGTGACCTGGTGTCACTTTAAAAAAATATATTTTTACCATAAGTCTAACACAATAAGTTGCTAGTTTTACAGGTGATGAGTAGTTTGCCTTTGGTACGGTTGACAAACGTATCAAAATTTAAAGTATCTGAACAGCACATTTAATAACATTGAGGAACATACATATACATATATATATATATATATATATATATATATATATATATATATATATATATATATATATATATATATATATATATAAACATATATATATATACATATATATATATATACATATATTTATATATATATATACACTATATACATATATACATAGTTATATATATATATTTATTTATTTATATATATAGTTATATATATATATAAAATCTCATCTCATTTTTTGAACCACTTCATCCTCATTAGGGTCATGGGGGGTGCTGTATGTAGCCTATCCCAGCTGATGGTCGCACTCATACCTATGGGCAATTTAGAGTGACCAATCAGCCTACCATGCATGTTTTTGGAATGTGGGAGGAAAACGGAGTACCTGGAGAAAACCCACGCAGGCCCGGGGAGAAAATGCAAACTCCACACAGGTGGATGTGACCTGTATTTGAACCCAGGACGTCAGAGCTGTGAGGTCGACGCGCAGTTCAGAAAATGAGATGAGACATTTGCATTAGAACGACACACAATCCCTTCTGTAAAATAACTTCGGGGTGTGCAATAAAAATGTGCAATATCTTAGAATTTACCTTGCCCGGACAGGACTCTTTATATTACTTATGTTTTTTCAGAGAAACACGCACTTTGTGGAGTAGCACCACTAATTCCGTTATACGCCGCTGTTGTATAATGACAATAAAGCAATAAAGGCTTTTGATTTGATTTGATTTGACATTTGTCCAAGTGAACTTTAATGTCCAAACAAAAACAAAAGTCCTAGCTTACTTGAATAAGTTATTTTTGTGTTTTGGCGCTGTAGTGCTTGCTATACTAAAAGCCACCTAATGTTTTGTAACTGTGGTTCTTTCTAACTTGAATGTCAGTATTTATGATAGTGTTTTTTAAAACTGGATTAATTAAAATGAAAAACTTTGGAAGATTTGTATATGCCTTCTGATTGAATTTAATAACATCTATTCCATGTCTATAAATTCTATAATGAATGAAAATTACATTTTTGTTATACTTAATCAATACAACGTAGTATTTTTTTAGATCTGCCTTTTAGTATGCAAATTACAGAATACTTTCTGAGAGAAGTGATGGGGGGTTGCCACAAAGAAGAAAAGAAAAGATGGAGAGGAGAAGGCTGAATAGAGAAGAGTCATCTAGGCAAACTTCATCCAGCAGTTCTCATTGCTTAGCAACCTTTAGACATATAAATTGCACATAAATTGTGTATTACAGCGGAACTTGTTTATATGGGTGCAGGTTTTTGTTCCAACCAATCCAGCACAGACACTTTGACCAATGAGATTTCTGCAGAAAACAAGATTGCACTTGTAGGACACCAGATTGGTGAAAAGGTGTCCTCTTGAAGGGTTGGTACTCTGGTTTTCTCCCACATTACCATGTTGGAACATGCCTAGGTATGAGTGTGAGCGTGGATTGTTGTCAGTCTCCTCTTGCCCTATGATTGTCTGACCACTGATTCAAGGTGTCCACTGCCTGGTGCCCATAGTTGGTTGGGATAGGCTCCAGCACCCCCCGCAACCCTTATGAGGACAGGCGGTTTGAAAAATGAACGAATGAATGAATGCACTACTGGTCACAAACTATTGTTGGACAACCTCTGCATCACTTGCAGAACTGGCATTGTCCAAAAATAATCTTAACCTTAGATTGCTTAATGTGAATCTGAAACTTATTTATAATGTAATAAAGGTATTCATGTTAATTGTAGTTCAAGCTTCTTAAAAGCTCTTAAATGAGTTCACCCCCAAAACACAATTGGTTTATAATAACAAAATACTGTGATTGGCTGGCCACCGATTCAGAGTTTCCCCCGCCTCTGGCCCGGAGTGTCAGCCGTGTGCGGTCGATTGGTCGCCGGTCTTTTGGTCGCCGGTCTTTTGGTCGCGGTCTTTTGGTCGCGGTCTTTTGGTCGCGGTCTTTTGGTCGCCGGTCTTTTGGTCGCGGTCTTTTGGTCGCCCGGACCGCGACAACGGGCGACCAAAAGACCGGCGACCAAAAGACCGGCGACCAAAAGACCGACGACCAAAAGACCAGCGACAAAACAAGGTAAAACAACACGGTCTACGCATCAATAAAGTTTACAAGTTTAGTACAATTAAGTATGACTAAATAGTAATTCGCAGTTTGTATTTAGGGAATTTGAGCAACAATTTAAATGGTAATTATCAATAACCTTCTGGGCGACCAAAAGACCGGCGACCAAAAGACCGGCGACCAATCGACCGGCGACCAATCGACCGTGTACCGGAGTCAGCTGAGATAGGCTGCAGCACCCCCCGCAACCCTAATGAGGATAAAGCGGTTGAGAAAAAGAGATGAGATGAGAATAACAAAATAATAGATATTTGACCCTTCTAAGGCAGCCAGCTCCTCTTCACCCCCAAAAGAGAAATCTCTTTGCAACTTATTGAACCGCTCCCAAATTAGAGCAACGCAAACACTCTTCCTCTTTTGTGTTGCACTTAAGAGTCAGAATTAGGGAACCCTTTTCCCTCCAAACTGAAGCGAGGCCGCTCCGCTCGGGGCTTAATCAAGTGGAAATGGGGAGTGGGGGCTGGGGGGGTCAGGATTGTGGGGTGCAGGATAGAATGGTGCAATTGTTCACATAAAGGCCTCATGTTGAGCCCACTTTGAAGTTTCAGTAGGGGAAGGGTGGGCAGCGTGCAAGCAGTCGGGGGGTCTGTGCTGAGATTTTACAGTAGCAATACACCATTGCAAGGTTTGAGAATGTCCAAACACTGCAGGGATGCAACAACCATTCAAATTAAGGCTCAAAATTCAGTGCCCAAAATCTGAATACCATGTAAACAACAACAGCACCATATCCAATTCTAACACTCCTAATATTTCCCAATATTGTTCCCTCACATGGGACACCCAGCAGCATCAACATTCAGGGGAGATTCCCCGCCATTTGTCCCCGCTACCATACAAGTAGACAAGCTCCCACTGATCTATTATGTTGCAAAGCCTTTCTCATGCATGTCTTGAATGCTCAGAGGATAATCACGTTTCCCTGAGACAGCCTAAGCTGTACTAAATAAGCCGCACAAAGAAGGAGGGGGGAAAAAGTTGCGCGGAACGCAACTGTAATAATACTTAGAAAATTGCATGGATTGCTGAAAAATCCAGCATTGGACTTAACAAATTACATTTAGAGATGATGAATCCATTAAAAGTATTTCCTACCTCTGTTCTTCCTGTTAGAGCAGGTGTATTCTGATGACGTGGAGTCCATTCTCCTAATAGTGGTTATTAGTAATCATTCCCCATGAGTTGCTTCCCTGCATTCCTGGTCAAAAACTTCCATAAATGTGGGGAAAAAAGCTGCATGTATAATATAAAACGGAGCAAAACTCAGACTAACATGCAGCGCACACTTGTTGCTTGATGGTGGATGTCAGAGTTGAGAGCAGCAGGTCCTCTGGGGGTGCACAAAGTGGATATTTGCATTGGATGGACCCTCCCCTCGCCTTTCATAGCTGCCATTGTTTGGCCCAGCCAGGGCTCAGATTCAGTCCTTCCCTAAATCCCTCACCACTGGAGCAGGGAATGCTGATTTTTTTTTTTTACCCCTCCTGAGCTGCTGACAATTAACAAAAGAAACGTGGATACAAAGCCTAACCAGACACTATGCTGCAAAAAATATATATACCAACTTTTTGTCATTAAGATTGCTAAAAGCCCTTAAGGAGGGACTTTATTTCATTTGTATGAAACATTGATGATTAGTATCTTATCACCACTTCCTGTCAAAAAAGATTTTAGTGACACTCTTTGGAAATGAAAATCAAAACTTTGGAAATTCGCCTGTGTACAAGCAAATATTTGCTTCCTGGTCACTTCTGCCTCTTTCTCTTGAACAATCCACATGAAGTATGTCATAGTATGCCACTGCATGATGTAATGAATTGCCCAATTAATCACTAATAACTTAGTACTGAATATACTAATGCCAATGATTGTCATGACAAATTTCATGGCAAACTTTACCTAAAATCAGTAACCTCTAATTTTTAGAGGTTCTAGAGCAGGGGTGGCCAAGTCCGGTCCTCGAGAGCCCCTATCTAGTCTGTTTTCCATATCACTCTCCTCTACCACACCTGAATCAAATGATCAACTAATCAGCAAGCTATCCAGAAGCTTCATTCTGATCCCAATTATTTGATTCAGGTGTGTTGGTGGAGGGAGACATGGAAAACAGACTGGATAGGGGCTCTCGAGGACCGGACTTGGCCACCCCGGTCCTCAAGGGCCGCTGTGGGTGCAGGTTTTTGTTCCAACTGATCCAATACAGATAGTTTAACCAATGGGGGATGTGCTGAAGCAAGAAGCACCTGACTGTAATCCAATGATTGCACTTGTTGGACACCAGATTGGTGAAAAGGTGTCCTCTTTACTGTGCCCCTTTGTGGAATAGTTTGCCCACCCCTGGTCTAGAATGTCATGCAATTAGTATTTGGATCAGGAGATAGAACATTTGATACTCAATTGTTGTGCCTTTGTCACATACATACATTATCAGTACTTTTGTCCCAATCCAATACTGAATAAATATCAGTATTCGATAGCATCACTATGGCTATTTTTGGAGTATCGGATTTGGTCACTAGATAGACCCGATCATGTATTCACCTGTGTTTTCAGCACTATTGTGTTTTTGTCTGCTGTAACTCAAACCACGAAACAAAGAGAAACACGGATGTGAAGCAGTCACAAAAAAATCTGTGATCATACAACAAAGTTGTAGTCTAGTTATTCAAAGGATTGATAATAAATCGTAAAAAATAATACATTTGTACAAAATAGTTTTGAGTTTGCAAACTCAAAGGCAGAATGCTATTTTGTAAAACACATAACCTTCCAACAATTTGCACAAATGACCTTGCTTTCCTAAAAATAAAACAGACTTGTTCAAGAGCGTTCTCCAAATTTAACAAATAATTCTTGCATTTGCTAGATCCAATGAGAGGGTAAATGCTATCCATAATTCAGCAGCCTACATACACTAAGTTATTACATGCTTTTTGATACTGTTAATGCATTGGAAACCTGGACAGCCTTGCATCTTTCATACCAATTATCCTCACAAGGTGCTGGAGCCAAAATCAGATGATTTTGGGTCGAGAGGCTGAGTACACTCTGAAATTATAATAATCTAAATGTGTGCCATTCATTATTTAATAATTGTATGTTATTGGAGACATGAGATCAGATTGACTTCTTTTTAAAGACAGTCACCAAACTAAAGACTGGAATTGTGAATTTCTGAGCATTATGAGAAGACAAGTGCAGCCTTAAATTAGTTCAACTCTATTGCCATCTAGCGCTTGACTGGTAGTAATTAAAGTCCGTGCACTAGATTGAAAGCCAAATTGGCAATTATAGAGATTTGTGTCCTTATTCAATCAGAAAATTTCTGAATATATATTTTCAATTAAAAAAACCTCACTTAAATTAAAAAAAAAGTTTGAATTCACAAATATCTTAAACATCTGGACACTATTTTCCCTAGAAAATTATTTTCTTTGATAGAAGTGCATTTTTATTGTTTGGAAGTTGCTTCAATAAAAAATACTAAAGAATTAAAAGCTTAAAAAGCATCCTGGCCCCCAGTGGTTAGCACATCAGCCTCACAGCTCTGGGGTCCTGGGTTCAAATCCAGGTCGCTCCACCTCAGGGCAACTATCTTCTCTTTTTTCCATATATCCCTTGTCCAACACACAAAAAAAATGAAATAACTCGGATCGTAATTGGTCCTCTGGACAGCTTGTTGATGAATTGATCATTTGATTCAGGTGAGTTTGAAGAGGGAGACATGGAAAACAGATTGGATAGATGCCCTCGAGGACCGGAGTTGGTGACCCTTGCACCACCCTATTGATGACCAACATCAACATTACAGTATAATGTTTATTATAATATATAAAAGACAAAATACACATATGCATAATTATATTCAAGAGACATATGCATATACAGCATAATAATTATACAGTAAAATGTGTTTATATTTATAGATATTTTTTATACAGTACATATAGCAAGGTATTTTTTGCATAAAAACTGGCAGTGGTAAATTCATAACCCCTTCCCCCCCAGTATTTCAACTCCAATCTCCTTTAGTCCACAGACGAAGAGGCTTCTGTGAATAAGCAGCACCTTTGCACCTGAGATCCATGATTTTCTGTTGTTTCCAACAGAACGTGACTTATAGCTTGAAGGGACGGCGACAGTCGACAGCATTGGGGTGGGGAGGGAATTGGGGGTCAACGTTCTTCTGCATTTTGACTTTCCGGTGTGTCTGTGTGCTCCCATTTCTGAAAATAGTTTTGGCAGTCCCAGAGAACATTTGATTTAAAATATATATATATGTATTAAGTGTGCTGAACAGCATTTGCTGTAACGCAGTAACTTCAGTAAACCTTTTGAGAACTCTAAAGCTGGGCAACTACTCCATACATGTCAGGATATATCTGTATAGCTTGAATGAGGTGAGTACTATGATCCTTGACCGGGAGTGGTGCTTGGTCCTGTCCGCTGGGCGAGAGCACAGGCGGTCATGTCTGGTGGTAATGATGGTAGTGGTGGTGGTGATGATGTTCATGATGATGATGGTGCTCGTGGCGCTGGACCACAGGAACCACAAAGCCCGGGCTGCCCGGGTGAGCGGCCACCTGCTCTCTCTCCAGGCCCGGCAGCACGGAAGGAAAAGTGGGCGGCCCCTGAGGATGAGGCTGCGGGGAAAGGGGTGGTTTGCTCGGGGAAAGCGCCTCCCGGGCTTTGGCCCTGACGCGTTTGCTGTGACTATACTGTAGAGGGTGCTGATGGTGGCCGGACGCTTGTACCTGCTGCGGTAAGTGGTATACATCCTGACCCCCATGGGCGGCTGCACTGCCACCGTGCAACATGGTTTGCAGGGGAGGGTGGTAGCCGTGACATTTAGTGGATTTACCCCCAACGCCGACGCCGTTGCCTCCTTTACTGGTTCCTTTGGGGGATTTCACAAACTGTGCTCCTTTCCCACGGAACTCCGCGGGGTTGTAAGCGTCGCCGATGACCTGCGAGCGCCGCTGGTGGATGACCTGGGGTTCTGGTTCGTGGGAGCGAGAGCGGCTTTGGCTCTGGGAGCTCTGACCCTGACTTTCCTGGGGCGGGGCTGTTCCTTCAAAGAAAAAAAAAGAAAGGTGAAAAAACTGCAAACGTTCATTTTTTTCAAGAAAATAAAAGAGAAGACAACCACAAATTAATGAATCTTTAGTTCATGTTTCTACTTTCTTTCAAGTAATATAGTGTGGTCGCGGGTGGGGCTCTTTACCTTCAAACCTGGAGGTGTAGTTTTCTATACCAGCCAAATCCAGGTAGTGATTCCTCCTCTCGGTGTTCTCATCCACACAGTAATGTTGGCCTTCAGTGGTTGGAGCTTCATTGCTTTGCCCCCTGCTGTTGTGGAGACACGAAAAGGGATTACAAGCGTAAGATATCCACTCTGTGTGTCCTGTTTAATTTTCAGCAGACTGACCTGATGTAAGCAGACATGCGCTTCTGAGATGAGCGACCCTCCTCTTGGCGGCAGCGATCTTAAATGAAGTTAAATGAAACGGGTCAAAATCGATCACACTAAATAGGTTAAGAATAAAACAACAATCGAGCAATTTCTGGCTAATCATCAGGACCTCAAGCAGCATGAGATAATAAAAAATATTATTAAAATGATGTTAGACTTCGATGGTAGAGTGGCTAGTGCGTCAGCCTCACAGTTCTGAGATGGAAGGTTCAAGCCACCCCCATAACCCCAAATTTCAGACTTTTTACCATTCAGTTGAAGAGAAAGAGTCTAAAACTTTCGTATTGTATTGGATTGGATAACTTTATTCATCCCGTATTCGGGAAATTTCATTGTGACAGTATTAGGTAAAATGTACAATTTACTTTTTAATTCTACTTCTTTCTTGTCTAGTTTTGTCAGAAATGTATCTTTAAATGAGTTAGTTCACTGAAACAAATGAACTACGACCACCCGGCCTAAACGTCACATCAATTTCGGAACATTGTCGGGGACCCATACCACCCTGGTCACAACCTCTTCCAGCTGCTGCCCTCTGACAGACGCTACAGGTCTCACAAAGTACGGGCAAATAGGCTTAAGGACAGTTTTTTTCCCACATCCATCAGGACTCTAAACTTGCGGTAGCACGACACACAATCCCTTCTGTGTAATAACTTCGGGTGAGGTAACATGAAAAGACGTTGGGCGGTGATCTGCCTCCTACTGGCTGACTGAAGGTAAGTGATCCGCTCGGGGGATGATGCGATGTATCCATCACGGCAGAATGCCAACAAGTCTGAAATGATCACTTATTTGGGCCTTTTGCCGGGAAAGCGCACCTTATGGAGAAGCACTACCAATTTCGTCATACGCAGTTTCTGGGTATGATGACAATTAGGCTTTTGTCGAGTCAATGATGATGACAAAGCCTAAGTCCGATTATTTTAGAGATGAAGAAAAAAAAAAAGAAGAAAATCAAGCATCCCCTGAGAGGATCAATATACATACAACCCTAAAATATAGCAAACAAATTTCATTCTAATCCTCCCACAAATAACGGAGCAATATAAATTTCAGTTAGACTCCTCACCAAAACAAAGAACAACAAAAACCAGAACAAACAGACCTTTGCATCCATCAAAAAAAAAAGAAGTTGGAACTTGGAATTCATTTGTGTGCTCTCTCAGCCAACTTTGGTTCTCACAAAAAGTGAGAGAGCTTGATGAAAGAAGCCCAGAAGTATAAAAGGAAGGAAGTTATGTTACATGGCCCATTCAAAGCTTATAACAGATGGATGTTTCATTCTTTCATTATTCTGCATTTTTAATTAAACACGTGAGAAAGTCATATAAGGGGCCCAACATAGGAGTCATACGGGAATAAATTGTTTCCTACATAAAACATAACCTCTCCACATGTATCAACACACACAAGCACACACTTTAATTACACTTGGATTGTGGAAACAATGAGTGCAGCTCAAAGACTAAACCGCAAGAATTTAAACAACAAATGATTCATCTTATTTACGTCATGTACTCCTCTCGCGTCACCGTCTTTGAAATCAAATCTTCAGCCATTGACTCGAGAGGCCCAGTGCAAGGAAGCAAATAAAAACCAGATCAATGCTGGAAAAACAAAAGAAATGCATGCACTGCATGAGACTTTGAACATCTGCATGCGTTTAGGTGAAGGAGCCCCCCCAACCACCAGGCCTCCTTCTCACTTCACCCTTCCCTTCCTCTCAACGTAATGACAACAGCAGGCCCTGCGGTTTGAGTTAACAATCTCAGAGCCAGTGATTATTCTTCACTTCACAGGCCGCGTCGCTCCAGCCTCTAATCTAGCCCTGACCTTCACCGCCAATGCAATCCAGTCTCCGGGTCAAGGTTCGAACGCCCGCTGCAAATTGGCCACCTGAGACTTTTGGGAAGAAAACAGCCAACGATGGGGGGAGACTTGGGGCGAGTGAAAGTAGGGAGTAGAGAATAAAAGGCATTGAGGGCATAAAAGGAGGGAAGGGAGGATAAGAGGAACAAACTTGGGAGTGGAACAGATACCAGAAGAGGATGTGGTTTGGCTAAGAGGAGACCGATAAGGAACATCGACTGGTAATTGTGACCACTGCTTAAAACAGGAATAGTCTTTATACAAACACTCATAACCGGCATTGCTCCATGACCGTTCACCCTCCAAAAAGTCTTTCACGAACAAGGGTCACTACAGTGGACAGCTATTCAAAAGTTGACACTTAAGAGTTTTAACCTTTCATAGGACAAGTAACTATATTCTGTCTTTGATTTTAAAAAAACAAATATTAGTAAATGCATTAATTATCATAAACAGAAACCAGGAGATGGTGCGAGTGGTTAGCGCATCGCCCTCATAGCTCTGAGGTCCTGGGTTCAAATCCAGGTCATGTCCACCTGTGTGGAGTTTGCATGTTCTCCCTGGACCTACGTGGGTTTCCTTTGGGTACTCCGGTTTCCTACCACATTCCAAAAACATGCATGGTAGGCTGATTGGACACTAAATTGCCCCTAGGTATGGGTGTGAGTGTGCATGGTTGTCAGTCTCCTTGTGCCCTGCGGTTGGCTGGCCACCGATTCAGGGTGTCCCCCGCCTCTGGCCTGGAGTCAGTTGGGATAGGCTCCAGCACCCCCCATGACCCTAATGAGGATAAAGCAGTTCAGAAAATGAGATGAGATGAGAAACAAGGAGACAAACAACCGTTTGTGCACACATTCCAACCAACAAACAATTTTGAGTGGCCAATCAACCACTGCATGTTTTGGGACTAGGGAGGAAGCCAGAGCACCTGAAAAACCCCACACAGTTTTTACATCCCAGTGAAAACTATTCATTAATTTTCAACATTGATTATCTTGGTCAGGGTCACGGGGTGCTGGAGACTATCCCAGCTGACTTTGGGCAAAAGGCGGACTATACCCCAGACTAGTCGCCAGTGAGTCGTAGGGTACAATAAAGAGAGACAACCATTCACACTCAATCACACCACCACCGAGCGGGAATGGATCCCAGTAAAAACTAAATTCATGAAATTAAGATGACTAAAAACAAATACACCCTGGTTACGGCCACAAAAAATACTCTTTTTTTTTCATAGGCCTTAACTCATTGTATGCTGTTGATAACAATTAGGTATCGATACAGCTATTTTTGGAGAATCGGACAATATCGGATTTAGTCACAAGACCAGATCTGATCCAGTAGTTGCATGTGTTTTCAGTACCACAGTGCATTTCTGCTGCTGTAAATAAAAAACACTAGACAAATGTGTCCACTGAGTTGCACTACTTCTCTTTAGAAACTGATAATAATAACAAAATCAACAATAGCAACCAGTAATAAACAGTGCATTTTTTGAGGGGATACATCCAGACCTCACTTTAATACAAACAATATGATTCGTCATTTGTCACACATGATTTGGGGAATTATTTTTACATGTCTAAAAGTGTGGATGTCGCATCGGCAAAACATCGGAAGTCAAAAATCCGCATCAGGACACCCTTAGTGGCAATAGGCATCCAACTAGTTTAAACAGGGAAGACTGGCTATATTCTGAATGCTCAAGTTTTAGTGATATTGACTAGGATAGATGTCCAATCCACTTTGACTGGGTAGATATCCCCTCCCAGTCAAAATGAATTAGACGTCTAGCACCGTCGTGTGAGCCAACAAGCTCAATGAGCACTCTGTAAGGCTTAGAAAGAAAAAAAATATCCTAATTCGTGCATGAAAGTGTGAATAACAACAAACACGGACTTGTGGCTTTTTTAAAAACTCCCTCATCCCGTTGGGAACATTTTACACAACAATATCCTTTCAAGGCCTAAGGACTGAAATGTAGAAAAGCACAGTTCTCATGCAAAATGTGCATTTACTATACTAGGTCCAGCAAACTTACTCATTTAATTATAAACAGTTATAAAACCACGAAAATGCTGACAAAGGCTATTCAAAGTTCGGAATATGCACTTGATGCACATGTGCGTGGTAGTATTTCTTTACAAGTGACATTTCCAGTATATATTACCGCATTTTGAGTTATTTGTGCAGGTCTTGGGGTGAGAAGATTCTTGAGTGACTACAAATGATACACATTCACATCAGCCCAAAAAATTTACAATGAAAACTGAAAAAAACTGGAGCATAGGTCACGTTTTAAGAGGGGATTTCTCTTTATTGTAGACCAAGAACAAACTCTGTACATTATAGTCATAACAATAAAATGAACAGCAACACGTGTCTGTTAATATAAAATATGAAGAGTTATTGAGAAAACTATCACCTAAACAACACAGCATAACTTGTTTCCCAACTTTACACCTTAAATGACTACTAAAATCTGCATCTTAAGTATCACTTATAAACAACTCAGCCATCTCTTAAAGTCAGTGGCGGTCCGTGAATTTCCTAGCGACGCCTTCAGCTGACGGAATCAATCCAACCCTCAAAAACTATTTTATGGCTATAAAACCTCTACTGCAGCTACAGCTGCGACACATAAAAAAATCATCAATAATAACCTCATACAATTGAAATATTATTTAGGAATATAGCCATATTTTACTCACCAAAAATCATTTTTACCTATACACAATATCCCTCCTCCTTTCTTTCCTCCTTCTTTTCTATGGCCATCGAAGCTAATTTTTGACCCTGGCAACAAATAATGTCTGAAATGTGATTGACAAAGCAAGTGCTTCAATATGAAAACACACATCTGGAAGCAGTGCAACCAGGGGGAAAGCAATGAAAGAAAGCTAACAGACAATTTGGAATTATTTACTAAGTATTCATGGACAAAATATAATTAACATCAGTCTGTGATTCAGATATTTCTTAGGCCAGCAGAGAAGGCCTTGAAAGCCCTGACGGCACACCACTGCCTAAAGTAAGGGGCACATCTTGAACGCGCTTCTCAAGTTATGCTGTCAGTGTGGTGAAAAAAATAAACACACAAGAATATAGAGTCATGGGCCCTGCCAAAATATGAAAGTTGAAGTGAAAATCTATAAAAAGGTGACTTATCCCCCAGAAAATATGGCAAATGAGCTCTAAATAAATTTTGCCCTACAAGGACTATTTTGACCAAGGACTTGACATAAAGATTTTTAGCTGTTTCCACCAAATCCCTGTTATGTAAATGAATACGCTTAACAAAGGGTGGCATGAGAGGGAAAGTGAGTTAGTTGTTCTGCAGTTCTAAGCAACATCAAAAAGTCGTCTGATCCCGTGATAGACACGGCACTTGTGCACGAGAGAGGGTTTTGTTATGAGACAAACAAAGCCACCGTCCTCCAATTAAAACTGAGGTACGAGGAGATGTAACTATGAGTGAGGCAGAACACGTGGCTTGGCTGAGTACTGCACCCCAACACCTTCTCATTACATCTGCTGAGAGAGCTAATGAGAGAGCGGACGGTGTCTGACCGCAGTCTGCAGTTTAAAATCTCAACACATGGCATCACCATCTACATCGCCCACGGTGTCGGCCTGCAAATGTGTTGGCCACATGTGTAATTAACCGCCTTCTGGCATCTCTCCGCTGCCATTCTTTCTCTATCAGATCACAAGATGCTCGGTAGGGCGCCACAAATAAGTCTGGGGCTTTCTTGTTTTCCACCTGAAAGCCATGAAATGTATCCAGAGTAAAAAGACGACGGATGACAAGGCGCATGTGCAGGATTGACAAGGACAAGTCAACGCACTGACAGGACTAACGTCTTAACAAGTGTCTTCTCGGCATAGTGCCAAAAGCGAGAGCCTAAAAAGTGTGTGATGTCTATTCTTGCTTAATGCAGCACCTCTGCCAAGATTCCCTACAGGTTCTACTCGCAGACTTTAATGTGGGTTAAGGCAACCGGGGTAGGCTTTCATAGCTCCCTACCAGGTGACATCAGACATCCCCCATCTACGCTAGCATCCCACCCATCCTCCCACTGGAAAACAGTACACATCTTTGTTCTTACGCCCCCACCCACTCCCCACGCCAGCACCCAGCTTACCTACTTAAAACATGCACGCATAGCCCTCCTTTATAACATATGATGCGCAAAGCACGTTTTGAAAATCTTCACAGAAAAAAACAGACAGGCGGGGCTAGTGCGAAAGATTGGCTGAACAGTTCCTCTCACCTCAGGATACAAATTACACAGCACGGGGTATGTATATATCCAAGTCCAAACATACTGGATGCAGGAGAAGAAGAAAAAAAATCCAGATATCATCAAGAGGCTTTCTCATATTTTCCAGTCAATGTGGTTTTCTGAACTTGTGAAATTAGTATCCACACAACGTGTACAATGCAGCTCCCTTTTGTTTAATGAACAACATCCTAGTCATTTCCTCAGAAGTGTCTAATATGACACATACGCAATGCCACCTGACATCTCGGGGAAGGTGCCAAGGGAAATCGTTGAGGCTCTTCAATGGACTGTTAATTGTGTGAAGGGTGACTAGATGCCCTTGGCAAAACAGCATGCTAGGAGCCCCCCACAACCAAAATGATGACGTATTTTGTTTAAATATTTGCTATATTTTGTGAATATTGCCTTTTATTATTATTTGGATGTGCTTCTCTACCTTAGTATGGCAGAGAAAAAGAAAAAAATGGCACTATGTTAAAGAAAACTACAGGAAAAAGAATCTTCATTTATGGCAATTTGCATGGATGTTCTACTAAAAATCTTCTGTGGGTGAAGATGACTGAAGAGGATTGTCTGCCTCACCTTCTGTTGTGGCTGCAGATAATTTATAAGTGCAACTAATCTCTCAAATAATGTTTTTTCTAGGTCTATATAGTTGTTTCCATTACACACCAGCATGCTATTCTTATCGTGCATAAATTAACATGGTTATGTAATTGTATTATAGGTACCTGGGCTGTACACTACTTAATGTACTATACTGTATACTCTTTAATTACAAAACCAAAGTGTTTTGACAAACTCTATTGCGTTGATGTAGCAGTGGGGTTGAAATATACTTATGTTAGAAAATGTTCGAGAAACCTAACATTTTGTCCCCTAAAGCAATTTTGTGCCCCTTCCACAAGATGGCGGCCTCTGCAACTGCCAGCTCGCCTATGTCGAGGGCCAGCACTGATTGCGTGTGATCGGGGAAGGCTAATTACTAACGGAAACGTGGCTCCGGTGGTGTCAGTGTGAAGAAAGGAACACCACTTTGTAAACGTACGGCGTAGTCGTCACCGCATGATGAAACCGGAGAGCAGGGGAGGCCAGTGAGGAATAAAAGACCTCCATTCCAGGAGAAACCAGCTTGGCTTTGACTCAAAACCAGATGTAAGTGTTTAGTGAAAGGGAAGACGTTGGGGGAAGGAAGAAGTAAGAGGGTTACAAAAAGCTCTTGCTCTTGAGTCTAAAAGAACAATGAAGCGATAGCAGACGTACGAGTCTTCTTTCCCAGTGGTTGACCAAAGCCTCAACTTGGAGACCGAGTCAGGGTAATTATGGTGATGAGTCAACACAGAACTTTGGCCTCAGCTAGTATTGGATGGCAAGAGTTGAACCTCTAAGTTTGAGTATGATCCATTCCAGGATGCTTGCTTAAAAGAAAAGAAATATCTGTTTTTGTGTCATTCGGTTGCCATCGTTACACCTGCTTTAATTTCACTTTTTTTTCATGTTCTGGTGGGTGCCATGGTCAAGTCAGGTAAAGAATTTGAAATACAGGGGGCATTTAATGGGGAATTTTATCAATGCATCAGTTTGCTGTGAGATGTCTTTGCCTGAATGGCATTGAGATGAGAACAGAACACCGCGCTGTCATCTGGACAGACTCCATGTGGCCGAGGTATGACTCTCGCAGGCCAGCGGGACTCTGTTTGAGGTCAAACAGGAGGCAGAACCTCTCTCTTGGCAGGACATGAATCACAGGGGTGAAGCCTCTTCGGTCCTTGTATAACAACAGCTGTGAGGGAGTGGGGCATAGGCTTGGGGGGGTTTTGATGAGAATGCTCAGCGACTGACATAAGCGCACCTAAACCACTAAAAGTCACCTGTTACCCTACAAGTGAGATATCTTCTAAGCCCGCCGTTCTTCCCATTCCGAACCTGTTTATCCCCTTACTTTGATTTGACCTGCTGGACGACATAAACAAAGATTATCGCTGCTAGGTGGCCGCCATGCATCTGTCAACGATGCTGTAATCAGTTCTGCTTCATTACAGCTGGCGTGATAGCTTGATAGCAACGTGATATAATGGAGGACATTTCCTCAGCTGTCAAAAGTACAGTGGATCCTGCTGCTACCCGAAAACCACAGAACTCATTCAACTGAGTCTCTTTCGGTATTAAATAGTAGTTCACCATATGAAGTATTTGATCAACAAAGCAAATTTAGTTTACAGATTTAATTTGGCTGGCACATATGCTCTTGCATTATTTTTGTTTAGAGTTAAAGTAGTACCTTTCCAATAAATAACAGGCACATAAATTCGCATTTAATCATTAAAGGGGTCAAATATAGCCCAGCAGGTCTTTACGACTCTTCCTGGTTCATTGCACAGGTCCGTCTTGACAACCTCAAGTCCTCTCACGAGCTCTTAACCTTCCGAGGTCTGAGCCAGCGGTGGGAGCTGCAGACGTGACATTTCCAAGAAGCCACCATCTGTTTGAACAAATGGCGGAGTGCTAAGCGGTTCTTGTAAATAGCTCCATTTCAGACGTTTTGTGATAAATACACTCAATTTTTCACCAAGAGGAGCAAATAAAATCAATAAATGTTTCTTAAAGTAAAAAATGTTTTTTTCTTCCACAAACCAATACGTCATACTGTGCCCAGATTTGGATTGGTCAGTAATTAGATTGACAGCCATTGTCTAATCCAATGAATGTTGTTTGACGATTCTTCCGATGAAAACAGTCAACAACAAAATTGGATCTTTCGTAGATGCACTATTCTATATAATATTTCTGTGGCAGATATACATGTATATCTGACTCACTTAACAATCATTAGAGTCTCATTAGGACGTAAGTGTGGTGCCGACAGCCTTGGCTAATATAAGTGACCTATCATAGCTGCTTGTTAATTCGGGAAGATGTTGAACATCTTCATTGTGGTACCCTTTGTTGCTAATGAGATGGGTCTCAGCTGCCCTCCTCCGAACGTACACCTGCGTCACGAATGAATGAATTTATCCACGTTTGGAATATGCAAGATCTAATGTTTTCTTTTTAATATGCAACTCCATATAAAAGGAGTGCATTAGTCATGTATTATGTGCCAACTGTTGACTTTTGGGGACTACTATGTCCAAATGATTTTGCCAAATTTTCAATTGCACACCTCAGATAAACTTTACTGACTTCCCTGTATCACTTATCTAAATTTTAACAGGCGTTTATCTTGTCTATCAAATATAATATGTTCACTAATAAAGGGCTGGATGAACATTGTCAGTGCAAGACAAAAAAATGAATTAGTCTCTCTATATATTTTACACACTCCACATTACGCGAAGCACTTTCGATGACCTTGATGTATATTAGGTAATGGGTTCATAAGTTTTGCGGAAGGATATAGAGACAAACCGGAGGTAAGACACACGAGACAGCATTTGAGCACACAATCATCTCGTCAAACAAGAAGGAGGCGCCAAGCAATGAACAGGATAGGCGCGTTGCCTCAAACAGGATGTGCCTCTGTTTGTGGCATCCATGTGAAATTCTGTAAGGTCCCGTGCGGGCCCCGGGCTCTTAAGCTTAGCCAATGGGGAGTGCATCCAGGCTGATAAAGCTGAACAGATTTGTTCCACATTCCATAGGTCCTTTAAACAACACAGAAGATCTCAGACTGCCAGGTTGCGTCTGAATTGGCGTGGACACCAATCCCATGAGGACCCGAAGGGTTTCCACCTCTTATAAGTCAAGCGGAGACACTCTTGTCTCATTTTGAAGGTTTTCGTGGAAAGAGCTCTTTAATCAAGTTGTCTGCCCGCCACTCAGAGTGCCACTCAGAGCTAAAAAGTAAAGATTCCACGCACATTCCAGTGATCAGTGGAAGAAGAAAATTTCCTTGAAGTGAGCCTTTTGACACTTTTTGACAACCGTACCTGTGAAACCCTGATGCAAAATAATATGATATCATAGCAGCGTGACATAGTGAAGCCATCCTATCAACAGACCAAAGGAACCTTACACAAATAACTTGCTGGGCAAGAAGACAAATCCAGTGTCTTTGAGTTTAATTCCCATTTCTCAATTGAAATGTAAATTCTAATCCCAAGTGAATATATAGAAAAATAACCAGTCCCACACAGTCAATTTAGAGTGCTCACTGAACCTAATTTTCAATTGTAAGCAGTGAGAGAGGAACTGATGAGCTATAGGACTTGGGGTGCTGACTGTTTAGATATGTTACTCAACAAAAACAACAGCAAATGTCAGTCTTGGGTAAGAATGCCCTATACAAAATGGTACCTCTGAACTAGGTCCAACTAAAACAAAGAGAAAACAATCACAAGTGTACTCGTAACCTAAAGGCAAAACCAATAGTTAATAAAAGTAATAACCAATAAATTGGCAATTAATTAATCTGCCCTGAAACTAAAACAAATATGTCGTGAAGAATAACAGCAAAAGTGGCAAACTGACAGGCCTGCAGCCAGTATAAACAAGTGACCAAGGTGTGACATGGCGATGGAAAAACAATCCCAGCTATTCTGTTGCGCTACACTGCAGCATCTGCCCGGTTTCAATTTTATGTTAGTTCTATCGTAACTGAGTGACAAATTCTTTTGTGACATTGCTGTTAAAAGAGAAACAGGATTCATATGAAAAGCATACAGTGAACAACTGGGAATTATTGATGCCCCTGGCAAAACTGCACAACTGCACTGCACAACTGCATAATCATATTGCAAATTTTAAATATAGGCCAAGCTGTTGTTGCAAAACACTGTTGGATATTTGCAAGCTCATCTTAAACTTTTCAGGAAACCATAGTACCCGCAGAAAACCCACGCAGGCCCGGGGAAACTTAAAAACTCCACACAGGTGGACCAACCTGGATTTGAACCCAGGACCCCAGAGCTGTGAGGCTGATGCACTAACCCAGGGGTGTCAGACTCGGGTTGGTTCGCGGGCCGCGTTAACGTCAACTCGATTTCACGTGGGCTGGACCATTTTAGATATAATATTTAGATATTTTTTTATAAATGGATTAAAAGAACTGGATTAAAAGCCCTGAATATTCGGTTTTTATAGATCTAAAAAAATGTATATTTTAGCTTTTTTTTAAATATATTTTTAGATTTTACAAAATGATTTTTGAATTAAAAACTGAAAAATTGATTACAAAATGTAAATTATTGATTTAAAAGTGGGAAAATCAGGACATTTAATATACATCTATACTCTTCATTTTAATTTGATCCTAAAACAGAAAGTCGGCACTCATGATTTACTTTCCCGGGCCACACAAAATGATGCGACGGGTCAGATTTGGCCCCCGGGCCGCCACTTTGACACTTGTGCACTAACCACTCACCCACCCAGCCCCCCAAAATAGAAGACCAGGAACTAAGGGTGAAGGCACATTTGTTATAAAAACAACCAATTGACTTTTTCCTATTAGCCAGAATTTGAGTGGATTCATCGTCTTTGTTACATTAGTTATATTTTTGTCAATGGACAACCGCGGGTGAAGTGGAGTTTCCTGTACCGTACTTTAGGCAGCCTGGAATCTGTTGGTGTGCCACTAAATATTACAAATAAACAGCATCTGCGGGACACTCAAAGCAGTGTGTAAAATGAAGTAAGAAGGAGTAAACAAGAATTTGTAAGCACCCTCATCATCCTCTGCCGCATTTCAACACCATCACTCTCACCCGTAAGGACACTCGTGGTAGTACGTGTCAGGTTCCCAGCTGTCTGTCTAGCATGGAGAAGTCAGTTGTAATTGCTCTCACCTGCGAGATAAGAGTCGACACCACTGTTTTGCCCACTTGTTTTGTTAAGCTGCGTGGGATTCCAGTCTCGCCTTTGAAAAAGCAGACCCGACACTTCATAAGGGTGAGGTTCTGTGGTTGGGGGAGGGAGCTGCTGGGACCATGGGTGTTTCAGCGCTTCTGTGAGTGACTGAGTATTGTAAACAAACCACGTCGGGAAGGACAGCTGCACGCATAAGAACAGCAATAGCGCACACACTCGACGGATGCTCGTCTACGTGATCCACAATGAGTATTTAGGATTGCGGCAACTCCTGCTGTTAACGGCTTGCGGGCTGTTGGATAAGCTCCCCGCCGCGTTTCCGGAACATGCCGGTTTCACGGTCAGGACCGCAGCTCTACAGTCCACTTGCCGGCGCTCCCAACGGATAGCTTTAGAGAGAAGTGCAGATCCAAATGACTGCCATTGATGAGAGGCGCTCATGCATCCTTGACCAATCAGCGAGTAATGTAGCATGCATGAACCTTCCATACTTCATCTGGGAGGTACACTGGGCAAACGGACACGGTCAGATGTACTGTAACTTGGCGCCATTACCACATTCGGCCATCAGAAAAACAAAAGAAAACCAGAAGGCAATAAGCAAAGTATTCAATCATTTATTCATTTTCTTCTCCTCGCAAGGGCCGCAGGGAGTGCTGGAGCCTTAACTCTGGGCACCAGGCAGGGGACACCCTAAATTGATGGCCAGCCAATTGGATGGCAAAGTAGAAAAGCAAGATGGATGATCCACACAAAATGTGTGTCTCTTCTGAGGTTACATGCGTACTTCAAAGCTATTAAAGTGTGGCCACAGAATATGAAATACTATTTTGTGGCAAGGAAATAGGTACAGCATGTGCTCGAAATATAGAATTTCTAGTCTATGAAATGATAACTTGTGGGAGAATGTTAGAATTACGAGCTCAACAAATATTGGGTGAATGTGTACAAGAAATAATAGGTTATGGCCAAAAATGGGCATAAGTGCAGACAAAAAAATAAATTTATGTATAATTTACCGTAAGGAGCCCCAGCGACATGATAACCACAACATTGTATTTCATGCACATTATATTTAAATGGTAGCCAGTGGCCACAACGGAGAAAAAAAAAGACAAACCTAAAGACGCTCCACTGTTTTGTCTCTAGACACACTTTACTTGTTGAGTAACTCCCTGACTGCCACCACCACATTTAGAGAAGACCACAAAAATGTTTGACCCTACAAGAACAGGGTTGAATTAATGCTGCAAAGTTTCTCACAAGGCCGGTTATAGAAAATGGGTCATCTAAGAGTCAATGGCAAGTGTGTTTTTGATGATTTGCGGGCACAGGATTTAGAGCAAGAGTCTGCCATGTTTAGACGACACGACGGAATGCCTTGATTTGTAACATGAACAATTTCCCTCGTTGTTAGGAGGCATTCTCCCATGGAGGTAAGGCAGAGTTTCCCACAGCCGGCATACCACCAAACAACAATGTCAGAAAGATTATGCACAGCATACTAAAACGTCAATGATCTTGATTCAGTTTACAAGCAAATTTAATTACTGTAAAATCTAGAGCTGTTTAGTTGACCATACAACTAGAATTACTGTATATAATATTGTATGAATGACAAAAGGTTGATCCACAAGGTATTTTTACCTTTTGCCATCTAGAGCAGGGGTGTCAGACTCGGGTTTGTTTCGCGGGCCGTGTTAAGGTCAACTCGATTTCAAGTGGGCCGGACCATTTTAGATATAATATTGAGATGTTTTTTTAATAAATGGATTAAAAGAACTGGATTAAAAGCCCTGAATATTCAGTTTTTTTATAGATCTAAAACAATGTTTATTTTAGCTTTTTTTAAATATATTTTTAGATTTTACAAAAGGATTTTTGAACTAAAAATACACAAAAAATGGATTAAAAATTTACAATTATTGATTTAAAAGGGGGAAAATCAGGAAATTTAATATACATCTATACTCTTCATTTTAATTTGATCCTAAAACAGAAAGTAGGCACTAATGATTTACTTTTCCGGGCCACACAAAATGATGCGGCGGGCCAGATTTGGCCCCCGGGCCGCCACTTTGACACATGTGATCTAGACGAAGAGTACTTAAAAGATGCTGTAAATTCAATTTGATCATTTTCTTCTAAATACATGAAATCTGTTTGAAAATAAGTGCTGAGAACAAGTGAGTGTTGAATCTCTGCGTTATAGGCAGAAAGTGTTTTGGTCTGATTTTTTAAAAAGTTTGTTGTTTAAACTGTAAATAGTTGTCATCACAAGCCCAAACCAAGTGTTGTCAATGCTTTCTGATAGCCAGCCAATTGCAGTGCACAATGAGACAGACAGCCCTACACGCTCACATTCACACCTAGAGGCAATTTAGAGTGTTCAACCAGCTTACCATGCATGTTTTTAGGATGTGGGAAGAAATTCTGTCTGTCACTTTGAAACCTCAACAGTGATAGAAGACCTCTTAGAAAATATTTTGGAGCAATTGGAGCAAGTGATTAAGTTGCCTGATGTTTCTTGTGGCACAGTGGATGGGAATCACTGATTTGAACACATTGGACATAGAAAAACAAACTTAATTGTGAAGTCAGTGACCGATGCAACTAAGTCAAAAATCTTAACCAAATTTTTGATGAATTATTCTCAAAGGAAATGATGGGTGGGGGTACGCACATGACGATGAATGTCTGTGAATTGTCCAGCCTATGTACAAAACGCGAGCCTACATTTTAAACACGGCACTTCCCCAATTTTGTCTGCTTCTTCTGACAGGGTGCACTTCTGTGACCTAACAGGCGAGCTGTATGTGCGCCAAAGACGCTCCCCGAGTGCGAAATTCAGGAACGTAATTCATCCATGGCAAAAGCGGAGATGAAAAGGCAATAGTGCAGGGGGCAGTTTGGCGCAGGTCCGCCTCCCTCTCAGCTTTTGCAGCAGAGCGCAAGTGAAACTGCCGCAGCTTTTAAAAGCCTCGATTATTGCAAGCCGAGTCCACCCGGCTGTGCTTTGGATAGACTCAGTTGAATCCGCTTGCTGTTTTTTTTTTTTTAATCTTATCTAAGATGCTCAATCCGCAAGGCCAGCCGAGTCTGGCTGAGCAGAAAGTCTAGAGACAGTCCACTTAAAAGTACAAAGTGAGACACTTGGAGTATTGATAAAAGCTCTTGAAAGGCTGGAAAAGAAGCACGGGATGATGATGTACAAGAGGGGTGGGATGGGGGGCTGGGCTAAAAGCTATTCGAGATAATCAGGTAGTACCAGGATAGAGGAGTCCTCAAAGCCAAGCGCATGACACTGAGGGTAAAAGTTCAGATATTCTGATACAGTGGCATTCTTGAAATGATAGAATCTGCCAGGCCCCCATCAACAAGCCCAAGTAGTGCTGGTTTATAGACAAGGCCCTTACTCAGACTACATATGTGGATAGTTTGGCCTAAACTTTCACTACTTTCATTTAAGTACTTTTATAGTATTGAGCTAAATAAGCAAAGAGTTAATAAATCTAAAAATAAGACTTTTCACAAATTATCTAGCCATTTTCTTTTGAGGTTTTAGGTAGTAGGGCTAGGGGTAATCCCAGTTGACTCTGGGCGGTGGTTGCCAGCCAATCGCAGGGCATCCATAGACAAACAACTACTCACATTCACATCCATGGAAAATTTAGTCTTCAATGAAGCCAACATGCATGTTTTTGGAACATGAGAAGAAATTGGACTTTCTGAAAAAAAAAAACGACATTCACAGGGAGAACGTGGATACTCCAATTTTGAAGAGCACATTTGAAAGTATTTTCTCGTTTAAGGGACAGAAAACACCTACCGTATTTTGCCGTTTAATATACCAGGGTATATTAAATGATTTTTGCATTTTTCAGCCTCCCGTTTGTGCGCCATTTAATATACCCCTGCCGTTTAATATACCCGGGTATAGATAGGATAGTATAGATAGAGTATAGATGTATATTAAATTTCTTGATTTCCCCCCTTTTAAATCAATAATTGTAATTTTCTAATCATTTTTTTCTGTGTTTTTAGTTCAAAAATCATTTTGTAAAATCTAAAAATATATTTTAAAAAGCTAAAATAAACATTGTTTTAGATCTGTAAAAAACTGAATATTCAGGGCTTTTAATCCAGTTCTTTTAATCCATTTATTAAAAAAAAAATCTAAATATTATATCTAAAATGGTCCGGCCCACGTGAAATCAAGTTGACGTTAAAGCGGCCCGCGAACCACTCCGAGTCTGACACCCTTGCCTTAAAGGAAGAGTCGCTGGCATACCTAACTGGTGGGCATCTTGCAAAAGGAGACTTCTATGGTGACTTCTATTGTAGCGGACGTAAGGCGAGTGATTTACTCTACTATAATAATCTTAACTTGCTGAATTTTTGCCAGATTTATAATTTAGTTTATAATAAACCGTATTAATGTGGCAAAGATCCAGGTTAGATGTCGATTTTTACCAATAATTTATTTATTTTTAACTCTGCAGTAAATTCCTGCATCTCTGACGTTCAGTACAATCAAGCGTTGAAAATTGAGCAATCTATAGTTATTTCAAAGTGCACTTTAATGTGAGGTGAGTCGAATGGTCCTGCACTTAAAGATCCCACCAAGTGATGGAGTTCATCCCTATTGAATCACAACACCCATAAAACATGGAGCCTTATGTATATGATATGTATGAGGAGGAACTCGCGTTTGATTGGCTAAAATAATGCAGGCATTGATGAAATGTCTGCTGCTGCTTCTGCCAGCCACCTATTGGAAATACCTGCTTTTCTTTACAAATTTCTCTAAGATTACACATCAGAAAATGAAATTTAATTTTTTTAACAAGACTATCTGCGGGGTGGTTCAATTATGTTAATAGTGGACTGCACTGAACAAGCGTGCAAATGGAATAATTAGGAAATATTAAGTAATGTAAGTACTAATGTATTACTTTGTAAAAAAAATGCTGCAACCCAGTATTTTTTTTTCATTTGTAATATGTTTCTGTTTTTATTAATTCTTTTATTTCCACAAATCATTCTCCTTTATTTTTGAAGAGAGCACACTCTTGTGGAACACCTCCTGCGAAGCAAATGGTGTCTTTGAAAGGTTCTCAGTGAGGGGCCAGGCATCCCTTCAGGAGGACTGTTGTTTATTTGAAATGAGACTTTAGGTAAACACGTTACATGGCACGCAAGGTTAGGTCAGCTTTTGAAGTGGACGGGCCTCAGGGAAGAAATGGGTGGGGGAAGAAAAGAAGGCCGCCTTCAGAAGAAATAAGAACAGAGGCTTCATTCAGCGCTCTTTCATCATCTCCATATACATAAAGTAAAAGAACACCAAAGTCTTCAGTTGTATTAATATATCATCAGAACCTTTGCATGGCATATTCTTCTGAACATGAGCGAAAAGTTCTCCTTTTTCACCCAAATTCAAATCCCCTTGTAAGGGACGTAAATAAGCCACTTCCTCTTAAAGTAGAGCATTGAGGGTTCGGATGACGGGAATGGGTTTGTGCTGCCCCCTTAACTAACCCCCTTTGGAGGGACTCAATGTGATGAACAGGCAGCATGGCGAGCTCGCGTTGTCTGCACAACCCATTTCTAAACTTTGAAGTCGCTCGAGTGTTTCGACAGCTAACCACTTTCAGATGGAACTATGGCATTTTATGAGCTGAGTAAAAGCGATACCTACACGTGTAAGAGCTCTTGGGGTCCCGAAAAGGGGGAAACGCAGTGCAGAGAAAAGGATAACTAACTCCTACAGGGGTTGGTGAAAATACAAGGAAGGAGGATGGATATCAATGTCAAAGACTTACCTACAAGCACGCAATGAGAAAACAATGCCAGTGCCTGTGCAGCATCAAATTGTCTTTTTTTTCCACGTTAGTTTAAGTCTTCAGGAAGTTGAGAGGTTTGTGGTGTGTGTGGTTTCGTTCTACATGCCTCCAACCTAGCAGGGTGTCAGCTTAAAGAATGTGGAGTGAGTTTGAGGTTTTTAAACATTCAGAGGAATGTCTGCGGTTTTGTTGTTGTGTTTTTTACATTGTTGTTCTTTTTTTATACATAAATATAAGAACAACACACTAAATGATTGCAACTTTCCAATAGGACCAAGCTGAATCCACATTGCATCACAGTGTGAAGAGTTACATGCCAAACTGGAAAAAAAAGTAATTGCACACTAAATGCTTCAGTTATGGTACTGCTATTTATGTTCTCCACAAGCAACAAAAATGTCAGATATAAGATTTATTACAAACCATGTACTGTACTGCTTTTAGTTTCCCCTCTAGATTCTACTTTGGAATATAGATCAGGTCGAAATCTGACCTCTCTCGAGATGAACTCAAGTTTCTACCACTCATTCACATATTTTTTTCTCTAATCCTACGGAGGGATCGTGAGCCTTTCTGAAAATAAATAAGAAACCTCCATTCACAAATATTGAAAGAGACAACATGCGGGAATGTTGAAGTGGCCTTAGTAGTCAGTGATCTCATTGCATACCCAGACATCAGTGAAGATGGAACGTGCGCGATTGGAAATGCCCATAACATATCCCCCACCCATTAGTGGAAAAAAAAAGAATATTCCCCTGGCTGATCCAAGGATTGCGAAATGAAGTCTACTTGGAAAAGAGCAGCAGCTTTCTTAGGAGGGGGCGGGAGGACAGGGGTTTATGTGGAAACATACCTTACACACTAAAATGTAATAACCTTTGAGACTCGCGGTGTTTTAGTTGGCTGGGAGACGCAACAAGATCAAACATAGACTAGGATCCAGATGCGCATGCCAAAAATGTCAGCATTAAGCTACAGCTTCAGGTATTTTCTTTCCCCCGGCAGCAAGGGAGAAGGGAGAGACACATCGGCGTTCACCCTCTGCTTGGCTGCCCCCGAGCATCCTGCCCCCTGCCTTGCTGCCAGACAAAGCATGTTGGAAAAATCAAGGCTACCTGCTGCCGATAGCAGCAAGTACCACTCTCCGGGCAACAGCATCAGCCAACATTAACGCATTGGCTCCAATTGACGGCGCTAGACATTCAATTTATTTTCACAAGTGATGTCCCGATCTGATATGCAGTATTGGTGCCCCGGTACAGCTATTTTTGAAGTATCGAACTGAATCGGATTTGGTCGCAAGATCACGTCCCATCCAATATTTAAGCGTTTTCAGTACCATGGTGATTTTTGGGCGCTGTAAATCAAACAACTTGGCAACTACAGTGGTACCTCGACCTACGATCAGCTCTACCTACGAGATGCTCGAGATACGATGAAAATTTTGAACGAATAATTCGCCCTAGATACGATCAAAATTTCGAGAAGTGACCAAGCCAGGTGGCCATGGCACTGTCTTGCCGCATCTGTTTCGTGTGCAAAATATATCCACGAGCACGGGGCGGAGCTTTTCACCCCCCCCCCCCCCCCCCCGTTTTTTTCCCCACATACTACATTTACATACAAAATAAACAACAATGGATCGGCAGAGTTTTGCAAAGAAAAGGCGACAGTTGACAATCAACATTAAGTGCGAAATAATTGATAATTTTCATTTAGTGATTGCATTGTTTTTTGTATTATTTTAAATGGTCTAACAATATTGATGGGTATTGGCTAAATACTGCTTGAAAGAAGCCCTGTCAAACACATCTACAACAGAGATCTTTAATGTCACAAATATCCTTTTCTTCAAACACAGGCTTGACAAATTCCAATTTTAGGAGTTGTAGATGTTTATAATGTTGACTATTTGCAAAGAGAGATGATCAGGGAGGAAATCACTTGAGTTCATCTAATTCATTTGAAAATCTTTGCTACAAAGAAAACTATACTGACACGCAAAACAAATCGACTAGAGTTGGACTTAGAAACCTCTAAAGGTTGTGATTAAGAGGAAATATCAGCATTTCAATTTTTTTTCATGCAATGCTTTTTTTAGAACGAAGTTTATTATTGGCATCGCTGCTACGCTGCTACCATGCAATTCTTTTTAAGCGAGTGTTTGCCATGAGGTTTTACACTATACTTACTGTGTACTCTGTTTAGAGTATTTTCTAGCATTTAATATTAGCAACTTTTTGGTGACATGCATTTGTTGGAGTTTAGAAAATGTTAAAGATGCAAAATTAATCGATCTATCAACAACTAATAATCAATTGTTTGATTTCAAATGATTGAATTCTCTGGTCTCAGTTTGTCAACAGTAAATATTCTCCATTTTGTATCGTCTTCTGTAAAGGCAGACTAATTACCTTAGTTTTTAATGAAGACATTTTCAAATATTAGAGAATTGTTTAACATACATTCCCCTTTTCCAGTAATATTACATTTAAAGAGTGTGCTTTGGATAACACAGGTCTGCAATACTGCATTTCCTCCCAACACGATCATAAACTGACATCTTGCCGTTCTATTTTATGGATGCGCTTTGAAGTCCAGAAGCAGCAAATGGCATTAATACCACGAAAAGAAGCAACAAGACGCAAGTAACTTCAAAGCGGCATTGGTGTCTCAGAGAGAAGGATACAGAACTTCATTCCATGAAGATAACATCTTTGATAATAATGAAAGTGTGTTGCTTATCTAAAAATATTTCCTTTGAGTTGTCCTGGAACTTGACGCGCATGATATTCTTTCAAGTTCTGTTGCAAAGCACATTTCTTGTTTGCGTTTTACGAGTGCTCAAAAGATGTGGACAGTACGGCGCGATGCGGAAAATGTTATTTTATGCTGGAAAATGCTTTAAGAGCTCTTTTATTGACAAACTTTTTCCTTTCATTTGGATTTGCCACATGTAAATGATGTGGCATGATGCCAATTTCATTGCAAAAGAGAATTGTTTTGTCTTTTTACTGGCAAAATGACTAAACATATCCAACATCGAACCTACAGAATAGATATGATATATAGCACACGTGTCAAAGTGCCGGCCCGGGGGCCAAATCTGGCCCGCTGCATCATTTTGTGCGGCCCGAGAAAGTAAATCATGAGTGCCGACTTTCTGTTTTAGGATCAAATTCAAATGATTTTAGATGGAATATGGAAAATGAATAGATAGAATTCCTTCCTCCCATCAGCTGTCAGGCTCTTTAACAAAAAATGGCTGAGTGTTAAGACCTACCGTATGCATGCATGTACATCTATGTGTATGTATGTATGTATGTATATATGTGCTTATATGTGTATGTGTGTATGCATATGTATAGGTATATGTACACGTATGTGTATATGTATATATATAGTATGTATGTATATATATATATATATACACTTCAGCAACACACTTATTTATTTATAAATTTATTAATGTATTTATTTATTAACTTACTTATTACCTATCTATTTATGTCTAAAATGCCTTTCCTATTTCTGCATCCTCACCCTCTTGCTACTGTGACAACGAAATTTCCCGAATACGAGATGAATAAAGTTATCCAATCCAATTCAATGATGAACATTACATTTCCTGATTTTCCCCTTTTTAAAATCAATCATTGCAATATTTTCAATCCAATTTTATTTATTTTGTGTTTTTAGTTCAAAGTGTATTTTGTAAGATCTAAAAATAAATGTATAGATATTTTCCGTTTTCTACTTTAATATTGAACATAATTAAAAAATATATTTTGTTTCCATTTGAAATGAAATACATGATTAAAAGAAATTTTCCATTACTAAGAAAAAAAGCTCAAATAAACATTGCGTTAGATCTATAAAAACTGACTATTTAGGGCTTTTGATCCAGTTCTTTTAATCCAATTTTTAAAAAAAATCTAAATATTAGATCTAAAATGCTCCGGAGTTCACGTTAATGCGGCCCGCGAACCAACCCGAGTTTGACACCCCTGGTATATAGTATATGACTTTGTGATTTGTCAAATCGTTAGTCAGTGTCAAGTATAGGATTGTTCGGCTTGTGCAGAGGTCACCTGCCTTAAGACCGGATGAATTTTTTTCTCATACAAAGTCAATGTAACCGCGCTTGGAAGGGCAACAGTCGGCCTCACGAAAAGTGGTGTCAGGCATGACGCGATATCGGCAGTTTGACAAAATATGCTGCACCCCAGGATGTTGCGCTTTAAAATTTCTCGCCGCAAAAAAGATCGTTACGTTGATCTTTCTGCGACAGATTTCAGTATGACATGGAAGCACCCAATCGAATGTTTTCTCATTCATGCGCCGGAGCCAGAAACTTCCTCAACATCCAATCCAAATAAAGAAAGAAAAATAATAGGACTACAAGTAGCATTAAAGTTTTAGAAGATTACAGTCGCATATTACAAGCATGAAGTCATACATCATAATATTTCAGGCTAAAAGTCGTAATATCATACGATTTTTGGCGCCGTAGAGCTTGTATCAACACAAAACGTGGTGGAATTGTAAGAGATTGAAGTAATATTCGAGAAAAAACATCTTAAGATTACGAAACTGGAGTAATTATACTTAATAATTGTGGCAACTAGAAGTTGTTCGGGGTAAGCGGATTTCGGCTTTGGTGACGTAGAGTCGGTGTGAACATAAAATAGCATTTGGCGACAAGCATGATGAGAGCATGATGATTTTGTTCTCAAGAGTGTTACAATGGAGCTGTGTTGAGAGTACTCCAAAATACCCTCATGGACATGTAATGCTTCTACAGTGCCGCTTTCCATCAAACACACGGACTGGGTAAGACTCGCCCTCTGACTCAGAGGCGTCGCGGTGACGCTCATGTGAACGCCGGTGACATGAAAGAGTGGCTAAATAAGCATCTCACACTAGTGTTGAGTGTGGAAGCTGCCCTGGTGATGATGTTTACACTGACGAAGAGGGTTTGCATTTGGCAAATGGCAACCAAGATAGGAAAGATAAACAGTTGCAGAAGTGTGGATTGATGTGCATGTCGAATGGCTATTAATGAAGGAGGGGAAGGTGAGATGAAAAGATACCTTTGACGCAAAAGGTTTTTGGTTTGGTTTGCAAAATAAACATCCATTTGGGTTGGATTGGGTGCGCTGGTGGGATGATAATAGCTGACTCCGTGTAGCCAGCAGATGAATTCAAGTCAGGAATGCCAAGTCTCTCTTAAACAGAAAACCCATGACAATTTGAACAAAGGTCTGGAAGAGTCGGAGATACCTTAGGTATGGAGGGATATGTACAGTTGCCCCTGATGATAAACCCTTGTTAGCGCACAGAAATATCTTGTTTTTGGTTGGAATAATAGTAGTGAAAAACTGTAAATGGCCAACAGTCATATTGCCTCGCAATGCCAGTCAACCGCATGACACTTTCCTATTTTATGTTTTTCCTCTTATGGACAACAGGGTCCGTCTATTCATTTCATTCGCACCAATAATTTAAAATAAAGAACTCCGTGACAACAAATGGCGGTCAAAAGAGAGTTGCTGTTGTGAGACTCCAATAGGAAGTCAGAAGAGTGTCAAGCTGGACACAGGACAATTTCAAAATAAAATAACGGACACAGGAAATGTATTTAAGTTTTGGGGGATTTCGTAACTTGGATTTTGTTTTCGTATACTGCAATGGTCAATTGCATATCAAAGTGTTTTGTAACCTGAACATTTTGTATTCGTAAGTAGAGGTACAACTGTTTTGTACCAAAAAAAGAGGTTTGGAAAAAGTAGTTCATTTTAGCAGTTAAAATTTGTAACAATGGGAAAAGTTGGATTCATTAGTGAGCAGAAGTAAAAAGAAACCAACCCGCGGGGTATAGAAAGTGTCTTCTTGCCAAAGGGAGGCAGATGTTTCCCCCTCTTTTCCCCTGATACGCCTAAACCCCCTACCCCAAATATCTCCCCAAAGAAGAAAAAAAACACCCTTAAATCCCAACTCCTCTTTTCCTTTTCCACGACAACCCCCCTTCCCACCACAGCCCCTCTCCCACTGCAGGATTTTTCAGTACAAACCAGGAACAGATGTCTACCGAGGCCGTGCTGAAAGACCCCGCTGTTCTGGATGCCAGCCACATGCTTTTCATTCAGAGATGAAGGCTCACAGCTCGCCTTCTTGTGCAGCCATTTTCAGGGGGGGGGTTGGGGGCTGGAAAAAAAACAGACCCTCCAAATGCCTTCAAGACTGTTCAAAAAGAGCACATATACCAGTGCACCTTTATGTCTCCTTTCGCTATGTTCACATCTCATGTGGAGCAGTTTCTGGTTTATGATCAGGCCAAATCACCAGAGAGATAGAGAAAAAACTCATGGCATGTTGCTGATGAAAATATTTTTGCATCCAGATGGGTAGGGCCAACAACTTTTTACTAGTACAGTAATACCTTGACATACGAGTGCCCCAGCATATGAGAAATTTGAGATACGATGAAAATTCCAAGCAAATATTTCCCTTGAGATACGAGACAAATTTGAGATACGAGCATACGAGACAATACTCGGACGTTTGGTCGCCGGACGCTTGGTCGCCGGACGTTTGGTCGCCGGACGTTTGGTCGCCCGGACGTTTGGTCGCCCGGACGTTTGGTCGCCGGACATTTGGTCGCCCGGGTGAATATAATTTTGAGAGCTGGTTTCAATAGTAGATATTTAGATATTAAACTCTCTCTCATGAATATAATTTTGAGAGCTGGTTTCAACAGTAAACTCTCTGTCATGTTGTCAAACGTCCGGGCGACCAAACGTCCGGCGACCAAACGTCCGGGCGACCAAACGTCCGGGCGACCAAACGTCGGGGCGACCAAATGTCCGGTGACCAAACGTCCGAGTACCATACGAGACAGCCAGGTGGCCGAGTAGAATTGTACACGAGAGGCTGCTCATGATAACAGCGCAGTTTTTCTCGTGCAATGATATCTACGAGCACTGGGCCTACAGGTTGCATTTTTATGTGTTTTGTGCGTGAATCAGTGCAGAATTAAGGGGAAAAACAATGGGTCCAAAGCAAGCCGGTGCAATGATGGGTAGTGAGAAGAAAAAGCTTATGATGACAATCGATATTGAGCACGAAATAATCGGAAGACATGAGTGGTAAACGCGTAACTGAGCTGGCTCGCCAATACGAGAGGAGTATTTCAACAATATGTGCCATCCTTAAGCAGAAGGACTTCCAAAGGACTAACCATAATTTCCAAGCTGCGCAGTGACATTCATAACGAGATGGAGAGCCTTCTTTTAATATGGATAAAAGTATCTCGAGGTATTGCTGCATACGCCTTACCACTGCAGGTTATGTGCTGAAAGTTTCAAAGTGCTGCAAAGGCAACACTTTGCTGGAATATTGCTTTCTAATAATACATTTTGAAAATATTTTGATGATACATTGGCATCTGATAGGATGAAAAACAACTCTGTCATTACCATACCAGTATTTTCTAGGTCTATGATCTTCCTGACGAGCCAAGACAGCTCTTGTCAAATTTGTGTCTAATAACATGACTGAACTGCAAGTTACATGTAGTGTTTGTCGAATTTCGATTGATCACGACATTAAGCCAGACATTTTTATTTCTCCATAAAATTGTACAAACAACCTATAATTTTGTTTTTATATGATTTTTTGCAGGTTTTGATCACAATTCTATCAAATCCCAACACAAAACCAAAATCGGGAACACAGAAATGGTTAAACGAAAAAGGTTTAACACTACATTTTCAACTGCATACCCCATAGTTCACATTTTTTTCAAGTTCAACTATTTGTGCAATGTCACCTACTTTGTTCGCCTTTTCAATGTGAAAATGTTTTATAGTGACAGTATTGAATAAACTATTTCCTAGGCAATGTGCATTGTAAATTATAAACAAAGCAGCATTGCAGCCAAGATATCCCCTGCAAATTATAGAAAAGAGGTTTATTGCTACTCAAAGTCTTATTTTTTGCCACGTTTATGTCACAGAGCCTTTGGAACATGATTTATCTAGCCCCCTATTACTCATATTATTCATGTAAAAGTTAAATATTCAATGTTTTTTTTCATTGACACAGTGGCTTCCCACAAGCATATCTATCAGTGACAAAACTTTAGACAAAAGAAAATGCTGAAAAGCCAAATTAGCCTGTCATTACTGAGGCATCCCACCAAGCCTGCTTAAAAATTGCTGCTTGTGTGAGCAACAGGATTTGGACCTTGTTGATGTTTCCAAAAGGTGAAACACAGTCAATCCTCACAGGACTCTCGTGAACTCATGAACACATTACCTCCAGACTGGGCTGAGAAATTTTACACATTCAGTAAGTGCCGACTTGCTCATTTTGGGGAACTTAAGTACATACATGCACTAGCCTGACTTTCAGTGAAGGTGCTCCAGGCATGGCCACACTGCAGTCCACTTCTCCTGCACTAAGTGGTCTCACACGCCAAGGGCAGGCAGCCAGCCGCCGACTGGAGTCACGCTTTGCCGAAAAACCAATATTTAAACAGGTTTGAACTGCTGTTATTTCTTCCTGAAGCAAAGCCTTCGTAGATTGCCGGGTCAAAATTAAAGCTTTATCAAGAAGCTTTTCAAGGTTTACACAGACCCATGTTGGGCGAAGGCCATGTTTGCGCTTCTTTTCCCGGCAGAACATCATCCTCCTGAAGCCCCCCAAGCCCCTGCTCCCTCCCCAAGAAGAGGTGGGGGATAGAGGGGTAAGGGTTTGGAGGTTCCACTGATATCAGAGCCCTTTTATAACTCTCAGTGCTGCACTTTGAAGTCACAGCCAGACCAGCTCAGGAATCCTACCAGCCCCCCATTGGACAATGGGGAGGAAGGGGGCCTGGGGAGGGTCGTAGCCAAACAACTTTGTTTGTCCAATCTGCTCCCCGCTATGAAGTCACAAGTAATGCAAGTATCTGGCTCTGAAGCTCATTAAACACGCCACTGCTAGAACAATACCACCTAGCGAGGGCCAGGTGTAGAGAGGGTCTGCTTACTGAAGATGAGACCATTCTCATCTATTGTTTTATTATATCAGTATCTTAATAACTCCAGCCTCCACTTTTGGCACCATCAAGACTCCTTATGTGATGTTGACTCATGATAATCACTTGCAAATCTAAGATTGCCAAGCACATGTTCCCCAACTTCATTCCATACAAAAGAAAAATTCAGCACACACCATTGTAGAAAGTACTTGGCGATAGTGGCGAGCCGGGAGAAAAGAGTGCATAAACGACATGTTTGGTAATGTTTTATATTTACAAAAAATGGAAAACATAACTCACTACATAACTGCGACAACACATCCAAGATGACCAACACAAGGTATGTCAGCTGATTTAACACAGCCTACAGCTGCTAGATAGAAAGTATTGCAATGTATGTGGTCAGGAAAAGACACACTTTATAATATTCAGACACAAGTTGCTATTACCACAATGACACCAACGCTCACAAAAGTAGTCAGTCAGTTAACATTGCTAGTTACGCTCCTTTTCTAACGTTAACCACATCAGTCAGGCGGTACTTTTTAAATCCACACACTACACGTCACAAATATTACAGTTGGAAGCGTGGCAATGGTGACTAAAAGTGAAGAAAAATAATACCTGCACCTCACATGCACATTATGCTTGATAATCTGGAGAGTTGATTTTAAAAGCATAGAATTTCACCAGACTTACAGAAAATAATAATATTCAAATTTTTATATGGTGTATACCAAGGGTGTCAGACTCTGGTTGGTTCGCGGGCCGCTTTAACGTCAACTTGATTTCACTTGGGCCGGACCATTTTAGATATAATCTTTAGATTTTTTTAATAAATGGATTAAAAGAACTGGATTAAAAGCCCCGAATATTCAGTTTTATAATAGATGTAAAACAATGTTTATTTTAGCTTTTTTAAATATATATTTTTAGATTTTACAAAATGATTTTTGAACTAAAAACACAGAAAAAAATGATTAAAAATTTACAATTATTGATTTAAAAGGGGGAAAATCAGGAAATTTAATATACATCTATACTCTTCATTTTAATTTGATCCTAAAACAGAAAGTTGGCACTCATGATTTACTTTCCCGGGCCACACAAAATGATGCGGTGGGCCAGATTTGGCCCCCGGGCCGCCGCTTTGACACATGTGGTGTATACCAACCGATATTGTTTTTTCAGGACCAATACCGATTATTAGTAGTTAGAGGAAGCCAATAACCAATATTTGGAGCCGATATTTGTATTGAAAGTCTGTAATAATGCAAGCCCTGAACTTCATAGAACTTTACTAAATCAAACAAATATCTATAAATAGACTAAAGATATGACAAAGTCAAAATGATCTATTCTACTACAATGTATATGGAGAAATATATTGAGGATTCTTACAACTTATGTAGATGTATGTTTTTATTTATTTGTATGACAGCAAGACAGGGCTCCTATCCAGTCTGTTTTCCATATCTCCCTCCTCTACCACACCTGAATCAAATGATAAACTCATCAGCAAGCTGTCCAGGAGCTTGATCACGATCCTGATTATAAGATTCAGGTGTTTTGGTGAAGGGAGACATGGAAAAAAGAGTGGATAAGGGGCCCTTGAGGACTGGAGTTGGAGACCCCTGAGCTAGAAACCTTCCCTTGCCGTTTTCTTCCAAAAGCCAGACTACATCCTGAATCGGTTGTCAGTCAGTTGAAGGGCGCATACAGAGATTGATAACCATTTACTTTAGGATTGATGCTGAATTTGGATGATTTGTCCATTCAGATATTTTGCGTAGCCTTTCACATTGCCCAAATATAGTGACCATACCTTATTATATTCGGAAAACACTGTTCCAACTCACTACTATTGTCTACCCATAAACTCATCATTACAATCAGAAACGTCTTTAAACGTCTTTAAAATTTAAAATACGTGGTTTCAAACTTTCTGAGCTACAATAGATGCATTTTCACCGTAATGAACTGAGATGTTAAAATTTTGCCAAGGGCATTCTCATTTGAAACATAAATGTAAGGTATAATTACATAGTATATATTCCATAATAAATTCTCCAGTTTGTTGGTTTCACACGACAGTTGACATTCATAAAGATGGAAAGGGGCTGAATATGCAGTGGTGGTTCCAAGGAGGGGAATGGAAAGGCATGGAAAAAGGATTACTCTCATTTTACCGCCAACTACATTATAGTACACATGCTCAAATAGAGCCTATATGATAGCCTTTTCAGCCATGTCACCTCGCTGTCCCAATGAAAGTTTTTAAAAACAATATGCAGTTTATTAGTTCTGGTACTTAAATAATGTATGTGACTAATAAGAAAAACAAATCAATCAGAGCAGTAACCATGATGGACATGCGGGTGGCAAGCATATACTAATAAAAGCCTCATGCCTTTGGTGGTTTCCCTCTAGGGCACATGTGTCAAAGTGGCGGCCCGGGGGCCGAATCTGGCCCGCCACATCATTTTGTGTGGCCCGGGAAAGTAAATCATGAGTGCCGACTTTCTGTTTTAGGATCAAATTAAAAAGAAGAGTATATATGTATATTAAATTTATTGATTTTCCCCCTTTTAAATCAATAATTATAATTTTTTAATCAATTTTTTCTGTGTTTTTAGTTCAAAAATCATTTTGTAAAATCTAAAAATATATATAAAAAAAGCTAAAATAAACATTGTTTTAGATCTATAAAAAACTGAATATTCAGGGCTTTTAATCCATTTATAAAAAAATATATCTAAATATTATATCTAAAATGGTCCGGCCCACCTGAAATCAAGTTGACGTTAAAGCGGCCCGTGAACAAACCAGAGTCTGACACCCCTGCTCTAGGGGGAGTGTGAACTCCAACACCCCTTTAATTTGCCACCACTAGGCGGATAATAAACTTGACTTAATCTTTATATCTAGCATTATTACAACTACTCACGTCACCTACTTTCAACGATGTTTAAATTTCACATATAATTTAAAGTGCTGTCATGTGATGCAGCTGATTTGGAGCAGTTCTACAGAATAGGAACCATTGAAGAGGAGGAAAAAAACACAAGCCGGAGTTATGATGCCAGGAGACCACGAAAGCAAACTTTACACACTTCACGCCAAAGAAAACGCTACCTTTCCATCCACTGTGTGTGTGGCTTTCATATCCCATCCAGTGATGATTGGCTATAATCGCAGCACTGTTGTGTTAGGAACCCAAAGTGTCAGAAAGAACAAGATGCTTTGTGGGGGCCTTCATGGATTCTCGTCAATACACTTTGCCTTCTCCTTATAAGTCAAGAAGTGCTCGTCTCCTCTTACAAGGTGAGGGGCATCACGGCTTCAAACAGTCAACTTTGAAGTGCTTAACAACACACACATCCCACCAGGAAAGGAACACACACATCCATGCAGTTGCCAATTTGCTGATTTAACCAAGTTTTAAGACCCAAATATGTTTTTGCTCCAGTAAAAAAAATCTTATAAAATGTGCTCCATAGAGAATCTAAATTTTAAGAACAAAGGGGACATTGCTTAACTATAAAAATAATGCTCTAAAAATAAATAAATAAGAATCATGTCTTCTACAATAGCAGCAACTTTTAGCTGTGTAAAGTCGGTGTGAGCACAACATTGATTTTCACGTAATATTAAGAGATTTAGGTAATATTGGGATAAAAAGACAGAAAATGATGAGAACTTAGTTATACATCACTTGTCAAAATTTGATTTTTGAATCATTTTTGGGGTTTATTTTATTCCTGGTGATAAAACCTTGATAAGAATGACTTTTTATTGTTAATATAGGCAACATAGTTTTATATTAGAACATCTTCAGTTGGTAGTGAATTTTTTTAAAGATTTTTTTCAATGCAAAAAGTGTGCCGCAACTCAAAAAAGCCGGGAAACACTTCTGTCCCATATCGCAACGTGTACCATAATACGTCATATAAATATGATGTTGATGATCTGTTTTGTTTTGTTTTTTTTATATATAAAAATTAAAAAAACACCTGATATCAACATTACCTGCATGCTCTTCAACTTGTGATCCATTCCTGCATAGCGTTCAGATTCGTCCAATCCCTTCCGCAGGAAAGCATTCACAACAAAGCTGTCCCCTGACATATAGAAAGAAATTAATTACTTTAATGATCAACTACAGCATCATTACAAAACGATCTTGTGCACTACTCACCTTCTGGATTCTCTCTGCGCTTGCAGGCTTCGGATAACGCGAAACAGAGATTGTTGTTATGACAAGAACTTCCAAAAACTGCGTAAATGAAGAAAAGAAAAATTCCTTACCGTGCTTAGATTGTAGTTTACCCATCGCTTATGAATCCCGCGTCTCTTGATCAATAAAGCGGTATCGAGTAAATCCTTAGTGCTTTCAGCTCAGCATGGTCACATTGTGATGCGGCCAGACTCCAACTTCATCCAAAGTCCGACAATTAATCGTCTCGTTCATGGGGAAAGTAGCGAGTCTCCTCAAAATAATATGGCAAAGTCGTCCTAAAGTGATGGTGGGGGGAAAAAAATTGGCACTCCGTCCCTCCTCTCGCTTCACCTTAGTCGGACTGGAAGTGGTGAGCGGATGGGAAGAAAATCAACCAGACACGCTTCACGCATGTCAAGTAAGACATCAGAGCACATACCTGTATCCGGTTATATCTTTCAAAACAAAAGCATTGAACCTAGACCGGTAGGAAGATTGAAATATAAGATGTTCAGCTGAAGATTTACATATTTTTTGAAAAGCGAATTCGTTTGCTGTAATTTTGAAAATAATCTAAAATGCTTTTTAAAAAAACTGGCAGCAAGTTTTTGCCCAAACTCTGAATTTAATTGAAAAATGACCGCAACTTTTAATAACTTTCTATGTTAACAATGTTAAATCTTTTCACCTTTTCACTTGAAACCTGTGACCAGCTATTCATGTTGACTATTTATCTATGTTGACAACTACTTATTTATTTATTACTTCTTTATTGATTTTTTAAAATGTATTATTTATTATTATGTATTATTTGTTTGTTGTTGTTTTTTGTGCACTTCCCTACTTATTTATGTTGTTGACTACTTATATATGTATTAGTTTTGTCATTGTTTATTTGTTTGTTTATATGTTATTATTTGTGGACTTCATGGTGAATCTTAAAATATCATTATACTTGTATAAAGACAATAAAAGCATTCAATTCAATTCAGTTTTTGACATTGAATCTTCCAAAAGTAAATTTTATTGTAAGCAATAAAGGTGTAAAGTGATTTTCCACCAATGTTACAGGCTGCCATAATTCAATTCAATTCAATTCAGCACTTTTGGTCGATTTATAAACTATTGTCGACACATTTAACAAAATCCATAACGTCACCTAAAACAGTCAGTGAAGTGCGGTGGTGGCAACATCAGAGTTTTGGGATGTTTTTATTTCGTAGTAATAGTATTACTAGCAGCACCAAATACTATGTACAAATACTATTATATATTAGATGATTATTGCTTCATTTGAAAATATTCTTAAAATTGATTCATGAGTCGTCTTATCTATTTTGTTTATAATTTATTTTCTCAATTATACATAACATATTACATCAGATCAATTGTTTTCTTTCCAGAATGATTTTGTGTGTATAAAAACAATGTTGGAATTCAAGTAGCTTGCAGTACAAGTGCTAGAGATAAATTGTTGTTTGTAGCGGAGAATCTGGAAGAACATGCTGTACTTTGAACATTTCTCTTTTCAAAAGTTGCTCCACACTTTTATGGTTTGTTTCTGTTGGCGGGTGTTAAAATAGTCTGGCTGCAGAACACACACATCCTAATGTTATGACTATGTAAGGTCCGTTGCTTTCCCCCCCCCCCCCCCACATGAACACATTAATGTGTATTTTGTACACACCACACTCTGCTGAGTACTTTATCATCTATATGAGTGGGGATGCTCACTTTGCATGGCACTCTATCTGTCTGTCTATCTATACAACCATACATCCCGTCTTGGCTATGGATTCCAATCAACTGCCTTGCCAAATTGTAAGGCAGGTGACCAGTAGACAACTTAACAATAATTTATTATAACTACTAAAGCAGGGGTGTCAGACTCGGGTTGGTTCACAGGCCGCTTTAACGTCAACTTGATTTCACGTGGGCCAGACCATTTTAGATATAATATTTAGATTTTTTTAATAAATGGATTAAAAGAACTGGATTAAAAGCCCTGAATATTCAGTTTTTTATAGGTCTAAAACAATGTTTATTTTAGCTTTTTTTTAAGTATTTTTAGATTTTACCAAATGATTTTTGAACTAAAAATACAGAAAAAAAATATTTAAAAATTACAATTATTGATTTAAAAGGAGGAAAATCAGGAAATTTAATATACATCTATACTCTTCATTTTAATTTGATCCTAAAACAGAGAGTCGGCACTCATGGTTTACTTTCCCGGGCCACACAAAATGACAAAATGATGTGGCGGGCCAGATTTGGCCCCCGGGCCGCCAGTTTGACACATATGTACTAAAGTATGTGCACTAATTGTACATCAGAAATTCAAGTAAGCAAACCAAATGAAGTAAACAGAACACATTTTTATTGTCACTTGCTGAAGTGCTTTATTCCCACCAACAACAATGGTTACAAATTTGTGTAGGAGACAATCACTTTTGACAATTCAGGTCCTTGTTTCAAGACCTTTCCAAATTCTGTACAAATTTACTTAAAAAATAACTAAGACTGCCCACGGAAAGAAGCTTTTTTTGTGTGCAAATATTCAGTTTGGCCTGGCATTATCTACTGCATTTCTTTTTGCCATGACAGGGTGCACATTTTTAAAAAAGATGGCACGACAAAACAAAGAAAAAACATATATTGGAAATGTGGAAAACAAACAGAGTAGCCTGCCAAAGCCCACGCAAGTACAGGGAGGATGTAATCTCCACACAGGAAGGCTTCATCTCAAACCTGCGAGCCGAACGTACTGAACACTCTGTGCCGCCTCACAACAAAATAATAATGTTAATAATAATGAAAAACATGGAACAAAATACAACAAATACAATCAGTATACACATTAAAACAGACCAGTCTTTGCACGTATTACCAGGAGATGAAAACAAATTCCGGGAAGGCAGCCCGGAGTAAAGATAATGCCAACTTTATATTGTGCTTATGCAGTTGGAAAAGTCTGTACCAGCCTATTGGTCGAGCCCACAAATCCAACTGGGACACCACTTTGAGAACTACTGATTTAAATACTTTGGCTCACGGTCTCATTATCACGACATCGAGAGCCATAGACGACATGTATCAAAGTGGCGGCCTTGGGGCCAAATCTGGCCCGCCGCATCATTTGTGTGGCCCGGGAAAGTAAATCATGAGTGCCGACTTTCTGTTTTAGGAACAAATTAAAATGAAGAGTATAGATGTATATTAAATTTCCTGATATTCCCCCTTTTAAATCAATAATTGTAATTTTTTAATCATTTTTTTCCTGTTTTTAGTTCAAAAATATTTATAAAAAAAAATGAATATTCAGGGATTTTAACCCAGTTTTTGTATCCATTTATTTAAAAAAATATAAATATTATATCTAAAATGGTCCGGCCCACGTGAAATCAAGTTGATGTTAAAGCGGCCCGCGAACCAACCCGAGTCTGACACCCTTGCCATAGACTCATGTTTTCTTGACTAATTCAACAATGCAGCTCTATTCCACTTTTTATGTGCAAGAATGTAACTGAATGATGCCAATGGAAGCTTTCAGCTCAGAATATTTTCACGTGTGCTGCCGCAACTCAGATGAGTACCCCATTTGCATATCTTATTGATGCCACCCTTCACTCATTATTGCCTTCCCTTCATGCAGCCAGGCTCACAGGATGCAGCCTGCATCCTTTTTACGTGTCTCGCTTCCCTCTGCTACATCAGAGACTTTCCTTGAAGGGATCCCAAACATGAGGGATCACTTCAGGAAATGCAAGAGTATGATGGCAAAAGAAGCAGGATACGTATTTGAATAAAATGTCCTCACCTTTCAAGGACATCACCGGAGCAGTATCACACACATTTACGTCTCATCCTTTCATTCATTTTCTGAACCGCTTTATCCTCACTAGGGTTTTGGGGGGTGCTGGAGCCTATCCCAGCTGACTTCGGGCCAGAGGCGGGGGACACCCTGAATTGCTGGCCAGCCAATCGCAGGGCACAAGGAGACAAACAACCATTCACGCTCACACTCATACATGGGGGCAATTTAGAGTGTTCAATCAGCCTACCATGCAAGTGTTTGGAATGTGGGAGGAAACCGGAGTACCTAGAGAAAACCCACGCAGGCTTGGGGAAAACTTGCAAACTCCACACAGGTGGTGGACTGACCTGGATTTGAACCCAGGACCCAAGAGCTGTGTGAGGCCGACGTGCTAAGCGCTTAACATGAATACAAAAATTAGGGTGCATGCCTCTCCTATCAAAATCAACAAACGCCTGATTTTTCAGTGTCCCTAAAAGATTATCCTGATCGGTTATCCTGTGGTAAAGGAATATTTTTCTGATCACCGCAAATGTTAAACTTTTTAAATCATTCCCAATAGCAAACCCTGTTTACACAACCAGAGGTTAACCCTGTGAAATTCTATTTCAAAGTGGGTGGTAGACATGAGGATAATATTAACAGCATGTGAAACTTTCAACGTAAGACTCTTTTACAAAACATTACCCCCATAATAATCAGGGCATAGCATCAAAGATTTTTACACTCCATATCATCTTTAAGAAGGCACATTTCAATCTCCATACTCAGTCACCCAGACTGTGAAGCCAGCCTTAATGACTTCATTAGGTTATCTGTATCTATGTAATCATGCGGAAAGGTTACTGACAATATCGTCCAAAATCACACACTTGGGTATTTTCGATTTCAGTAAGACAACTAAAACAGTGAAGGTTACAAAACAAAAAAATGGTTGAATGTAGACAACAGTACTTGGTCATGTTTAGGAAGGTTTGAAAAGGGGTTATCTTCATATTTACAGACATACATATATATATATATATATATATATATATATATATATATATATATATATATATATATATATATATATATATATATATATATATATATATATATATATATATATATATATATATATATATATATATATATATATATATATATATATATATATATATATATATATATATATATTTATATTTATATTGAGAAACATGTTTGAGCTTACTGAAGTGTTTGCTAAAAATACCAGTACTATCTAGTACTTGTTTTCAGGATAACATTGGATTGGTTAATCTAATGTTTGCGTTTTGGCCTAAAATATTGTTATCATGTTAGCAAATACGGCAACACATTTTTTACACTCATGTTCAGTTAAAAACTGTAAGTATCCAAAACAAAATGAGGTGTTTTCCATTGTTGTTGGTTTTTTTGCATGCACGTTCCTGCCGCCCTGCCACCATTGGCACATGCACTGGCATTCCATTACCTTTAGCCACTTATGAGAAACATCAGACTATTTGTTTTGAGTGAATTTCTGTCATTGTATTTATCCCCCCAAAAACAATGGGGCTTTTGACTTTTGTTTTCTCTCTGACTTAATTACCCTATGACAGCTGCTATGAAAAGAATGCAGGTTGCAGGCAGTAATTATGGTTTTATTTATATTACCCATTCCTGTAGTATTTCTCCACTTCCTTTTCTCTAACTTAACAAACGTCTTCCCTTTGTCACAAGAGCGATTTTAGAGCATAGAGGGAATCCAACTCAATATTTCTTCAACCCAGTTTGAAATACTAGAGTACAAACCCTCTGTTTGATCTTAATGACAGACTTCGATAATAATGCACCGCGTCAATTGTTTTCAGTTTGGCAACCTGAACAAAGCTATTTTTAAGGCAACACGGGCGTGATTGTTTGTCCATTAAAGATTAACTGTCCTTTTACATTCTGTAGCAACCTTTGAAGTTGTGTGAAGAAGAAAAAAAAGAACTGTTGCCCAACAAAAGGCCCATTGTCTGTCGCAGTGCAGCTGACACGAAAAGAAGCGGAGTATTCACAGAATGTGAGACATGCTCCTATGAACAATACCACCACTGATCTCTTCATATAAACACTGCTTATGACTGATACATATCAGGAGCCCTGTGACAGTTGTGCGTTCAGGTCAAGGAGTCAAGCAAGCACGGAATGTCACTCCAGGTCACACTGTCTGAACTTAATTCCAACAACTTGCAGGAGCAAGTCTGGAAAAAAAACATCCCTGCCGAGTGTCTTTTACAAGGTCAATTTGGTTAGTCAACCGTGTTCTATTCGATCAAGTCCTGATCAGCAACAACTAGGAATCTAGGCTTTACTAGGAAACACTTTGAAGGGAATTTAGGAGAGTGTCAAATATCAGGGCGCCATCTGGTGACAAAAGCATTTCACTGCAGGTGTTGCTCACATTGTACCAAAAACTGTATAGTATTATGGTCATGCAGTGGTGTGCCGTCAGGGCCTTCAAGGCCTTCTCTGCTGGCCTAAGAAATATCTGAATCACAGACTGATGTTAATTATATTTTGTCCATGAATACTTATTAAATAATTCAAAATAGTCTGTTAGCTTCCTTTCATTGCGTTCCCCCTGGTTGCACTGCTTCCAGATGTGTTTTCATATTGAAGCACTTCCTTTGTCAATCACATTTCAGACATTATTTGTTGCCAGGGTCAAAAATTAGCTTCATTGGCCATAGAAAAGAAGAAGGAAAGAAAGGAGGATGGATATTGTGCACAGGTAAAAGGGATTTTTGGTGAGTAAAATATGGCTATATTCCTAAATAATATTTCAATTGTATGAGGTCATTATTGATGATTTTTTTATGTGTCGCAGCTGTAGCTGCAGTAGAGGTTTTATAGCCATAAAATAGTTTTTTGAGGGTTGGATTGATTCCGTCAGCGATAGAAAAGGAGGAAAGAAAGGAGGATGGATATTGTGTACAGGTAAAAAGGATTTTGAAAATCACTGTGGGTATAAATAGGAATCAAATACCTTTTTATAAACACACATTGAGAAAAAAATAAGTTGTTTGGTCAGTGCTATATAATTTTCTTTATATGCAATATTGTATAGATTTGCTTAATTTCCTGTTCAACTGTAATGACTACATTCACTATTGGCTGCCATTGTCCGCAATAAACGTCCATTTTAACTGGGATGACTGGCAGGGAAAGATCATGTTCAGTGCCATAGACGACCAATTCATTTAGACTGCAGGGCTGACAGTCTAACGTCGTCAATGAGTGGAGCGGCGAGGGATCTTAACAATCCTTGTAAATATTCAACCCAATGAAAAAAGTGTGGTCAAAGTTGCAATTAAAAGGGTGCATAAGAAAAAAAAGTTTACAGGAAGTCATCTGGTTTATAGTGCCAACATATGATTGCTCCTAAATTGCATACGTCAAGTGGCGTGAGGCAAAACATTTGTTTACTGCTGCACTGTTTTTCCATTGGTGATTTATAACAATAATAATACATACATTGACGTGGGCTCGTTACAACAAATTTGGGTTACACTGCAGCAACAAAATTCAGTCAGGAACCAAAGACGCATTGTTCTTCGCTGACACTTTCATCATCTTAACCTCACCCTCACTGGCCGAGAAACAGTTTGAGCAGCAATAAATATACGGACAGCATTTGAATGAAATAATAACTTTCTGAGGCTAAACCGATGAGTGTAAACATGCAACCGATGAGTGTAAACATGCCCCGTAAAAACTGCTGAAGCTCTTAAGCTACAAATGTCTCATACGGCATTCATTAGGTTAGATATTTCCTCCTTCTGCTTATCCACTGCCTGGTCCATGGCCTTAAGAAACCTTTCCAGGGTTACTTTTTGTGCCTGAAGGAAGATCAAATTGATTTTGTTAGCCTAGTAGTTTAAATGCCTTAGATCTATTTCACAATAAAGGTGCAACAATTAATCGATAAAATGGATAATAATGAATTTGTGATTATCGATGATTGTTCGGCAACTATTTGCAGGTGTACTCAATGTATACTCAGACGCACGGGGATAAATCACGGTGGAAGAATGGGTGGGACACACTGTTGCTTCCAATCTGCTAATAATCATGTGAACAGTAGGAGGCAGTATGCAGTTAATTGTTGCTTCCAATCTGCCATTAATCAAAATGTTAAGATGCTAACTTTCCCTGTTTGAATAAAGTTTGAAGTTGTCACCATGTAGCCTAATGATCTCATAGTACAGTTACAAGAAAGTGCACCGCAATTGCATTAGTTATGCGTTTTTTTGGTTTAATACTAATTATTTAACTAAACAATTGAACAAATTTCCTGTAGTACTTACTTGAAACAGTAGTGATAATAAAATAGTATTTTTGAAGGAAATAGTCATTCATTTTGGCTTCATTGAAACATACCTAAAACAAAGTCACTTGTTTGTTAGTCTTTAATTACTGTTATTAAACTGTAATTTGTAATTGCCATTTGTCCAATTAATCGATAAAGTAAATTATCGTTAGTTGCAGAGCAATGATTGACAACATATTAAACGAGAAAAATTGCCCTCAAAGCAATCTCTGAAGTTTACTAAAGCTTGACTAAGAAAAACTCCAAGTTTGGCAAGCACATTGTAATTGTAATTCCGAAAATAAGTTTAAAATGTACATACTATTAAGCGTATTAAGCGAGCAATTGCTTTGCCGTTTCAATCCAATACTTACCTTGACAAAGAGTGCATGAGCTAGAAAGGGTAATTTCCTCAGGACCCTTCCACTCAGACCTTTGCATTTTCTGGAAAGAATCACATTAATATTAGAAAAAAAGGGTACAGAACTTGGCTGCTGATGCATCATGGGAAAATACACTCACATGGCAATGTTTCTAAGCACCAGGCTGTGTTCAGAGACCTCATTCTTTGCACAGCCCATCGTCTCCAGCTCAAAGATGGTGAAAAGTGGCTGTCGGGGGTAAATGATTTGGCACTGCGCACATTAAGAACTGGTTAATATCGCTGACTTTCTTCACACAGTTCATTTCGGAGGGAGTCCTGAATGACCTTCATTAGCTCTTCAAGGCAAGAAAGAAAGATGTTGTAAATGCCTTTCTCAGATGGGGGTCCGATGTACTGTTTAATATCTGCTCTGTCCACAAAGGCCAAATCGATCTTTTCCGTCACATTGGAGGTAGTCAGGATCACCACGTTGGAATGTCTGCAGGAGGAACCTGAACGTTGACATCATACAGAACTTGTTCCTCAGGGGGGTAAAAAATGTAAAATGCTTGCTAAATTTTTCCAACTGTTTGATTTGGTCCAGCTGAGTGAGGACAGCGTTGACCGCGCGGAAGGAGTCAGACGGTTCCGTTCCCGCTTGGCTGGCGTTCCTGGCTGCTGTCAGACTCTCCACCTACATGAGACAGGACAAACATTCTGCTGGAAAATGTCCGCTGAATATATAAAGAGGGTAATACTAAAAATGTCCAGTAAAATAGTCGCATGTTTTGGGGGTCTGTTAAGATTTTTTTTATGTTTTTTGTCTCGCATTTGTGACAAATGACATCGTAAATTAAACTCATAAATCAGCAATAATTTATACCAATTAGGGCTGGGCAATCTGCCCAAAAAGTGTTTTTCCATTTTGTTTTGACATATCAAATATTTAACTAAGAACTAGTGTTTTAACCGATAGTTTAAAAGAAATTTATACTGAAAATTTAAGAAACTAGAACATCATTAAACATTGTATTCACCTATGAAATATATATTGACATAAAATTAGCAGTACTAAATAATATACCCCTTTCCAAAATGAAAAAAAGCAGCCCTAACAGGCATAAAAACGACATATGCCGATGAGTATTGTAAAAGTTCTTGTAAATGAATGTTCCCAAGGCATTTGACTGTAAATATTCCTTGTTTTAGGAGGAGTTGCGATGCTACTTTTAATTAGCTCTTGGAGGACTGCTTCCATTTAATCATAGGATTTTCTGGCGGGCACATAAAAAATGAAATGTATTTCCGATTTTAGTGCACAATCTGTGTAATTTTTGCTGTTTAGCACTTAACTTGAACTACCTGCAGTGTAAAGAAAACTAATAAAAACCTGAAGGACAGTAGAAAATCTGCAAAACTAGTCAGTTTGTATCTGAATATGTTCAAATAAATATGCCACGATCGAAAACTTTTTTCGATCTCAATCATAAAACCACCCAGCCTTAATCCCAATTATTGTTTTCCCCTCAAACCACAATATAAAGAAGGACAGCTAGAATAGTTTTGCTTACCTCATCGATAAGAACAAACACAAGAGCATCTTTGTCATCGATAAGATGCTGAATCTTCTGAAACATTTTTGTAACCAGTTTGCCACTCTACAACAAAGACAAATGGTTAGCATACAAAGGAAATAGTTTCCATCAAAACCAAGTAAGAGCTCTTTTACCTCCGAGAAGTACTTTGAGAACAAGCTGTGGCTGTTGATTTCCACAAATTGTGCATAAATGTACCTGCATGGTGAGGGAGCAGATGAATAAAATAAACTGAAGTCGAGGCATATTCAATTAAACGGTTTTCTCACCGATCTGACAATCTAATTGAAAGCTTCTGGGCAAGAGCTTTGCACAAAGATGTTTTTCCGGTGCCTGGAGGACCTGGATGTTGGGAAAAAAAATATGTCTTTAGATCTGCGATACAAATTGGAATAATAATCGGAGGATTGTTTTATCGTTATCGTTACCGTGGAGTAGCACAACACGATTCCAAGAAATCAGATTACTGTCAACATTCTTGTCTGAGAAGTAAATTGTTGTTGTGACATAATCCAGTAACTGGAAGAGAACAAGATCACTTGTAAATTAAGAAATTTGCTCTCATCCTAGTTTTAATGTAATGATGTCATATCAAAAGCAGTGTAGGAATGTGACCTGCAATTTCAAATCAGATTACCGTATTTTCACGACTATAAGGCGCACTTAAATCTTAAATTTTCTCCAAAATAGACAGGGCACCTTATAATCCAGTGTGCTTTATATATGGAAAAAAAATTAAAATGTGTCATTCATTGAGGGTGCGCCTTACAATGTGGTGCGCCTTATAATGCGGTGCGCCTTATCGTCGTGAAAATACGGTAATTGAATAGTATTGAGCAACATTCATGTATTATATACCTGAGTTTTTACCCCACTGTCATACACCAGACTGTCCCAAAGACCATGGAAATTAGCTGTTAGGAAATTGGGGATAAAGTAATATTATTATTGCAAGTAGCCAATCTAAAAACAAAGCAGACGTAACAGTGAAAATAGTGCTGATACACTGGATACATGATTAAAGCTAGTGCAACAATGTGGGACAGGAGCAATAGAGAAATTAAGAATAAGAATAAGATAATAGAGAAATTTGAATTAATGAACAAAAAAAATCAATTTTAAAAAAATCTTTCAAATCGGTTTATCCTGTCAGTGCTTAGATTCAGTAGGCGTGTCCGAGGCGCCTTTCAATCACACTCCCGGCGCTTCCTAACGTTGATACTATTGCATTTGCATGTTTCCTTGAAAGATTTGAGCTAGAATACAATTCTGATGGAGAAGAGTTCTCTCCTTACGTCACCTGCTGGAAGCAACCAATGGTTAGCTGCCGAGAGCTCCTCATCATCTTCCAAACAGAGCGTACTCGGCCCATCCTCATTAAGGGTGTAGATGTGAACAGAAAACTGGCTACTCGTCAAATCGATGGCCTAAATGCGGAAAAAGCAAGAATGACAAAAGAACAACATCAGAAGAAATCATTTAAACCAATGCAACAGATGAAACCTACTTGGGACGGCATATCCTCCCGGTCAACAATGGCGACAGATTCTACATGAGCGCTGAGGAAGTTTTCATCAAACTCTGACCACTTGTAGTTTCCAAACACTGTGCTGTGGCGACTAAGCATAGCCTGGACATGCATTCTCACATCACATAACTTAGCTGTGCTGCAATATAAACAAGGTACACAAATAGAAAATGTATTAAAGCTTTAAAGGACACTCATTGAACTCGACGATTCCCATTCACGCTGTTGAGCACCGTGAATTTCTGTTTATTTAATTGTATTTTTCCATTTACAATTCTTGATCACACCAAAATTCCTTCTGCAAGGTGGACCTACTTTTCTGGTTAATAAACGAAAATATGCTTTTAGTTGTTTAAGCAAAAAGGTCTTATCTTGAGGGAGAGGTGGTCATTTTCAACATAACCAAAATCTGATTTTCAGCTATGTAGAGGCCTGATTTTTAAGGGGCACTTTTTTCTTTTATAATTCATTCTAAAAATAGCCACTTACCCTATCATGGGTTATAATAATAAATAATATAGAGACTCAAAATCATTAAACAAATCACGGCAGATATAAAAGTGTTGTTGACTGCAGTCTAAAAGCACAGCCACAGCTAATACGGGTGGGGGAAAAGACCATCATTGTGACAACATCAGGACTCGGCTTCAACCCACCTTTGGGATTTAACATGTACCTCCAAAACAACAGCTTGGTTATGGTCCTTCGCATCCATTTTGTCAGTTTCCATTCCTGGTGAATAACAACATAATTCAAAAAGTTAACATTAATACGACACTCACATACATATCCTGGTCGATAGCGATAAATAAGAATGGGTGTAGCTACGACAGTCCAGAGTCATTTTAGCCTAACACTAACATAAAAACACTAAACGTAATGATTTAGACATATTTATGCATACCAAAATGAACTTTTCTGAAGTAATGGACCAGGCGGTGAATTCAAAAGTCGTTTTCAGCGCGCTGTCTTTGACCCGGATGTAGAAATAACACTCGTAAGACGCCGTTTCCGGATAGCTACACCGTAATGCTAAATGAAATGCTTACAAGAACGCTAAGTATACACATTAAATAAACAATTTTGAGTTCGGACATTTCACAATGGGGAAGAAACACAAGAAACATAAACCGGAGTGGAGAACAGTCGATGGTATTTGAATGCATTTATTACATTTGGTCAATTTACGATGTCTGTTATTGTTAATGCTGTATGCTTGACATATACTGGCAAAGGCAGCGAATATACTTTTGTTTTTATTCTTTGAATGTGAGAGGATTTTCCTAATAACATCTACCTCATCATTACATTTGTCTGATGTTTTGATTGAACTGTGGTTTTGTTTAAAAAATTAAGTACTGTCCGTTTAATTCATACTTTACTGCAGTGGTACTTAACCTTGTTGGAGCTACCGAACCCCACCAGTTTCATATGCGCATTCACCGAATCCCACTAGTTTCATATGCACATTCACCGAACTCCACCAGTTTCATACCCTAACCCTACATTCTAACCCTAAATCCTTACCCTATATTCTAACCCTAAATTCTAACTAACTCTAATCATAAATTCTAACCCGAACCCTAAATTCTATCTCGAACCCTAGTTTCTAACCCTATCCCTAAATTATATCTCGAACCCTAATTTCTAACCCTATCCCTAAATTCTATCTCAAACCCTAATTTCTAACCCTATCCCTAAATTCTAACTCTAACCCTAATCCTAAATTCTTACCCTAACGCTTAATTCTAACCCTACATTCTAACCCTAAATTCTTACCCTAAATTCCAACCCTAACCCTAAATTCTAACGCTTAATTCTAAGACCAACCCTAAATTCTAACCCTAAATCTAACTCTATCACTTAATACTAATCCTAACTCTAACCCTAACCCAGCGGTAGGCAACCTATTCCAGGGAGTTTTTGTTCCAACCGATAAGAGGAAACCTTTTCACCAATCTGGTGTCTTAGAGGTGCAATCAGTGAATTGCAGTCAGGTGCTTCATGTTAGGGTTAGTGGTTAGGGTTAAAAAGAATACATAATGAATTTAAAAAGATTAATGTACTGACTTCCCTCATTATTTTTTAACCACAAAATGTAAACTTAAAAAAAGGCAGGAAAACAATAAGGCTTGCGATGTCTTTGAGACAACAGCACATTATAATCTTTTATATTGATCCATTCTAATCCATTTGATAGATCGCTGCCATCTTCTCCCATAGTCAAAATGTATTTTAAATGTAGCCCCCTGAATGGCAGCCACTGAGTCAAATGAGTACCTATGGTGTTTGCTTCGTTCAGTTTCCTTATTGAATTATTTTACAGACTATGAGGACAAGGCATTGGAGAAGCCACTGAAGCTCGTGCTCAAAGTAGGAGGCAGCGAAGTGACAGAACTCTCAGGTTCTGGCCATGACTCTAGCTACTATGACGACCGATCAGACCATGAACGCCACAAAGAGAAAAAGAAAAAGAAGAAGAAGAAATCTGAAAAGGATAAAGACAAATATGTGGACGATGAAGAGAGAAAACGACGGAAGGTCCGTTTTATGAAAAACGCTTCCATTTCAATGTCAAAGCATCTTTCTTGTCTCTCATACGACAGGAGGAAAAGAGGAAGAAGAGAGAGCGAGAGCAGAATGAATCTGAGGCAAGCACAACTAACGTGGTCAGCGCTGGGGTGCCTGTCGAACCTTTTACGATATCCAAATCAAGTATCAAAGTAGAGGTGAGAAATGAAATGCAATGCGGCAGGTGCGCTCTTACTTTTGACTGTGATATTTACACGGATGATTTTATTACTCAGCCAGAAGAGAAGAAAAGAAAGAAGGACAAGTTTGAGAGTGGGCCTAAATTTGAGGAATTTAATCCTGGTGTCAAAATTGAAGTGGAGCAACAAGGGGAAAGGCCAGTGCGAGCATGTCGAACACAGCACGGTAATAAGGGCTAATTTACATGTTTGCTAGTAGCGAGATCAAAATGTGTTTGTGAATTTACTACATTTTCCTTTATTTCGCTCCAATACAGAGAGTGAATCCACTCCTCGCCAACTATTACTGGAGCATTTCCTACGGCAGCTACAGAGGTGAGATTGAGAACCCTTCCTTTGATCATTTTTGCTAGATCTATGTAGTTAAAGCTTAATTGAACAATTAATTCAAGTTGATTTACAGTAGTAATACTGTCAATTAAAAACTAGTCTTCTCACCAATTTCCCATCAACGGTGTTTACTTCCTGTCCCCACAGAAAAGATGCCCATGGTTTCTTTGCCTTCCCAGTAACAGACGCAATCGCTCCCAATTACTCAATGATCATCAAGCATCCTATGGACTTCAGCACCTTGAAAGACAAGATTACAAACAATGAGTACAACACTGTGACCGAATTCAAGGTGAAATAATGGGGAATACTGAATTTTGGATCCATAGGGACAGTCAGTCTTAACACTAAAAAGTATCAAATCGGAATGCTGTTTGACATTCTGCCTCTTTGAATCCATTTTGTTCATTAGGCGGACTTTAAACTGATGTGTGACAATGCCATGGTGTACAACCGTCCGGAGACTGTGTACTACAAGGAAGCCAAGAAACTTCTTCATACTGGTTTCAAGATGATGAGCAAGGTAAAAAAAAAAGACTCATCGAAAACCAACTGGGAGAAAAGTATGGATAACTAGAGAACACCTTAGCCCCGCTGCTTAGCTCCTGGCGGTGTCGTAACAGAAAATCATTGAGAAGCACTGCAATAAAAGTTGGTTACTGTTCTTGTCAGGATCGGCTGCTGGTTTTGAAGCGCAGCATGTCTTTCATGCAAGACATGGCAGCCGTTTTGGGAGACGATGAACTTGGAGCTGATATACCTCCAACGGACACAACTCATACGACGGTAGAGTCGGCCAAAAAGTCCAAAAAACTACCCGCGAAAGACATGACGTAAGCGATGATGCCATGTTGTCAAAACGAGTAAAGGTGGAAGAAAAGGCAACACCTCAATAGCTTCTTTGTTTTCAGCTACCTGTTTGAGTTGGAGGGAAATGCCTGCAGCTTGACAGACAGCACAGCAGAGGAGCATGTTCTTGCCCTGGTGGAACATTCAGCAGATGAAGCCCGAGATCGTATCAACAGATACATGCCGAACTCAAAGGTGTTGTACTTTCTATGCTCCTGTCCCATATTGTTGCACTAGCTTTAATCATGTATCCAGTGTATCAGCACTATTTTCACTGTTACGTCTGCTTTGTTTTTAGATTGGCTACTTGCAAAAAGATTCCGACACGTCTCTTATCTACACGGTCGTCAATCAGGTTGATCCCGATGCAGAAGGTTTGATACCATTGTATGTTTTCTATTAAGCAGGGTGATTTCAAAAACAAAAAACTTTGACATAATTTGAAGTAGAACTATCAAAATAGCTGTTGAATATATCGCAGCATAAGAAATGAAATATGCGACATCGTGTGAGGTAAATTATTTTCCTTCTTTTCTTGTGTCATTCTTGTCCCGATTGTCTTTTCAGTTGTTGTAATTTTATTGACTATCCTTAAAATGTAGTTAACCCTCTTTTTCTTTTGACACAAAAATAATTAATATTCACATAACCAAATACACAGGACCGGCACTAATTTGAGTTTGTCTTTCTTTTTCTTGTTTCTTATGATAATTTAATCTATTTGGGTTTTTTTAATTTTTTTTTTTAATGTATTACTAGTTCAATGTTTGGTTGATTTCACGTACTACAATTAGATGTCAACCAGGGGCCACAAAATATTGCCTTACGGGTGAAAATCTGTCTTTGGGCTACAACATCTAGACACCTGTTCGATAAGAATGTAGTAGTAATAACATCTAAGGCAAAAAAAATACCCAGACTTGCATTGACTTTTACAGAAGAGGAGACTCACAAAGTGGACTTGAGCTCACTATCAAATAAGCTTCTTCCAGGATTAACAACACTGGGCTTCAAAGATGACAGGAGACACAAAGGTACAATTTTAAAATGTCCCCTTGAAGTTCTTTCCACTTAGATATCCTTCTTTTGCTTTGCAGTGACTTTCCTGAGCAGTGCCTATAATATTCAAAGCCTTCAGAAGAACTCCGTCTTTCCAGACTTGTCACCTGAAGAGTCAGATTTGCTGTGTTCAGCATATGGAGATGAAACGGGGGTACAATGTGCTCTGAGGTAGCGATGGCGGGTCTCACTTATTGAAAAATGTGTATATTACAATTGACAGTGCCACCAGTTTGAATTATCTGCCATTTTTTTCTCCCACTAATAGCATTCTGGACTTTGTGAAGGGCTGTGGAAGTGTCACCAGGCATTGGGTTGATGGACTTCTGGACAAGATGACAGCCGACGATCATGCGAAAGCCGCCAATCAGATTCGGCAGGTGTGTGATGCAAACAATTTGACAATGATTAGACCTCAACTTTGACCCCCCCGATGTTTATATCTCAGAAGAGAAACATGCTGAAACCTGACGAAACCAAGACCGGCCTCTGTGACATGCAGGTGGGATGAATGTTGGACTAGTTTGAGGTTCAATGACATTTAAATTTTAACTGAAGATCAGTTGTATTTGCATTTAGATGGCGGATGGCCCTGGTCTTGGAGAGAGCAGTTCAGTGTTGGACTTCATGTCACTAAAAAACTACCCCGACCTATCTCTTGATATATCCATGCTCAACACACTAGGTATGTTCTTGAATTGAATTGAATTATTTTATTGTCATTACACAAGCATAGAGATTTAAAGCTTTCACCACGTAGTGCACAAATAACAACAACAAACTGACAAATAAATAAGAAATAAATAAATAATTAGTCCAAGTGAGGTCAGCAGAGCGGAGCAGGCTTGTTCCAGGATAAGTTCCATGGTTTTGGAGACGTTCAGCGAAGAGAGCACCATTCTGATCATCAACTGCCCCCTACCCACTCTGTCCAGCATCTACGAATCTCGGTGCCTTAGAAGGGAAGAGAGCATTATTATTTTATTATTATTTATTATTATCATTATTATTATTACTATTGTTATTATTATTATTATTATTATTATTATCGTGATAGCAACGTCACCTACCTCATGTAACCTAGAACATTTTGAATGAAAGATGCAAAGATGCCAGTGGAGTGTAAATCTCTTCTGTGACCTCGAAAAATACACTCCAGTTTACAACAGAAAACATGAACCATGTTGCAGCATACTGTCACTGATAATGTAATAGAAGCAAATGGAATAGAGTAGTATGTCAATTTGTCTGGACATTCCTTCAAATTTTGGGTTTAGTGATTTTTTTTTTCTCTCCCTAGTTCAGTATGGTGCTAATAAGCTTATCAAACACAACCTATAATAAATAAGCCTAATTCCATCACAGAGCCTCCAAAATACGACAGCTAAACAGACTTGTATCTCATCTTCTGTAGTTTTATCACATGACACAGACAGCAGCTTTGTTTGTTCTCGTCTTTTTGTTGTTGTTGTTGTTGTTGCAGAATTGAACTTTGAATCATGCCTTAAAATGTAAGCATGTCACTACTGGCTCCAGAGGAGAATTGATCTTAAAGTTCACTCCATCGTGACTATTAATACCAGACAGAAGCTCAACCAGAAAGACTAAAAAATAAATAAAAACAAAAAAAAGTCATGCTCACTTGGACTTGCGCATTCTTTGTTCTCTGGTAGAATATTGTGGTTTTTGTTTGTGGGTGCTTTAAAAAGATATTCTTTTTATAATGATTATTTCAATGTTGTTTTCCTCTAACACTCAGGTAAAGGCGTGAAGAAGGAGCCAGGAAATGAGGAAAGCCAGCAGCAATTTGATGACGCTGACAAGCTCCTGCAGGAGTTTCAGGACGCTCAAGTGGACCGAGTCGGCTCCAGGCCTTCATCCAACCTCTCGTCCCTCTCCAACGCCTCCGAGAGGGATCAGCACCACTTGGGTAGTCTTGCCGTTACTTTTAAGCCTTTTTAAAGCTACGTATTCTCGCCACACTCAATTCCATGGCTGTCTTTTTAAACAGGGAGCCCGGCGCAGTCCGAAATGGTTCACGATCCCTATGAATTCCTGCAGTCTCCAGAGTCCGAGAGCCCAGCCAACAACAACTGAGCACATAGTTTCAAATCTTCACCTGACCTTCACTGTGACTTTGGCTGTAGAAATACTGTGGCCACAACACAAACCTATAAACTTGAATATGAAATGTACAGACCGTTTATTTTTGGGGTCTCAAACTTGCAGCAAGGGGAACATTTTGGTCTGCGGAACAGTATTTTTGCAGGACCCTACTCATGTGATATACAAGTCAATTCTTTTTATTATTTCCCAGGACTTTAAAAAAGTTACTTAAAGTACAAGCTAGCATGGCTTGATTGAAATTCCAAATTGACACCAGCTAGATGGGAAATCGTGTATTTCAAAAATTTGCCGTGTGGAAAATGGTTGGTCACCAACGTAACGATATTCAGGAAAAAAAAACATTTTTTAACTGAGTACAAGTGCATGTCTATTGAATGCATGGACAAAGTGGTATTGCTCAACAATTACAACATAAAATGTCATTACTTAACTAGACATGCTGGGGTAACCCTAATATGTGAAATAGCAGAGAGGTGTTAACATTTTTTTATGTTGTGAAGAACTGTTCTCAACTTTTTCTAATGAAGAGAAAATGTTATGTCACTTGTACTTTTTACTTAAGCCTTTGCGTCTTTGGCCCCTAATGAGAATGAATTTGAGACTTCTGCTTTATTTTTTGTGTTTAATTTGTGTTTGTTTTTTATGAGTCCAACATAAATTAATAAATTCTTTCACGTGTATTTATAAAAATGTGTGGTTTTATATATTACTCTACATCTTAATTAAAAAACAAAAACATGCTTTTATAATGTTTGTGTAACAGTGCTGCCAGCCTTTGTCAGTCAAAATGGATTGGACGTCTATCATTGTCAATGAATTGAACTGAATGCCTTTATTGTCATTTTACAAGTGTGCTGAGATTAAAGCTTCACCATGAAGTGCACAAATAAATATATCATAAATAAGTACTCAACAAAAAAGTTGTTTTCTCTTTTAAATGGAGGCTGTTTCTTACAATGACAGCAAATAAGTTAATTGTCAAAAGCAGATGAGCTGCCTGATAGTGTAGTGGTTCACTCGCCTGACTTCTCTGTGTGACCTATGGCTGACTGGCGACCAGTCTGGGGTGTAGTCTGCTTTTCTCCCGAAGACAGCTGGGACAGGCTCCGGCAACCCTTACGGAGATACGCGGTACAAAAGATGAATGATTCATTCATTCCTTTTCTAAACCGCTTTATCCTCATCAGGGTTGTGGGTGGTGCTGAAACTTATCCCAGCTGACTCCGGGCCAGAGGCGGGGGGACACCCTGAATCGGTAGCCGATCGCAGGGCACAAGGAGACAGACAACCATGCACACTCACACCCATACCTAGGGGCAATTTAGAGTGTCTAATCAGCCTACCATGCATGTTTTTTGAATGTGGGAGGAAACCGGAGTACCCGGAGGAAACCCACGCAGGCCCGGGGAGAACATGCAAACTCCACACATGTGGACCGACCTGGATTTGAACCCAGGACCCCAAAGCTGTGAGGCCGACGCGCTAACCACTCAATCTGGCGGGCTGCCCTGAATGAATGATGTGAAAGCCCAAAAATAAAATAGATAAATAAATCACTGCATTCTGTGACGTGAGGAACCTGAACGCAACATCCACCGTCGACAGTGCGCATGCGCAGCAGTTGCCATGGCACAGCCGAGCAAACTGCTTCTTCAACTTCTAAGTCGTCGTCTTTCCATTACGCCTTTTCGAGGACGTCTCCAGATGACTTTTGATCCATTTCTCATTTATCTGTTTTGTTCTCATGTTGCGGTGCAGCTGTGAAAATGAATCACTCGCTTGAAATGACCATGAGCATTGTTTTGATCTTAAAAGCGATGACTCCGCGGTTGATATGATGAGCGCTGCAACGAATGTAAGTCTTTCTCAATGTATTTGGACTTGGAAAATATTCACCATCATGATTTTTTAAAGGGTTTCACTGGGCATAAAGTTGATTTACATTTATTCATGCAAACTCGTAGCGAGTTGTCTATGTTATTCCGTGCTGCCAAAAAAATCATTAGCAAAGTCTATTTATTTTACAGCCTGTTGAAATGTTTGGAAATGTTCTGCGATTGCTATACAGATAAACAGACACAAAAACCCTTGTGTCAGCATGAAGGGCCCACAGCAAAACATGTGAGTCAGATGACCCAAAAAGAAAGGGCTGTAGCTTTTGATCAAATGTCTATTTAAAGAGAAACACTCAACACTCACATTTATTGTTTATTTAGTTCAATATAAACATAGCTAGGACATTGCACACAGAAGCAGCAGCAGTGTTTTCCAATCTAAAATTTTCAACCAGGCAACTTCCTCCTTTGCGAATTTCAAAATGCAAAGCAATGGTAGTAAATGTATTTCATCTTAATTTGTTGTTGTCATCATCTTGATTGTTTGTTATGTGTAAGGAGTAATGGATCCCAGGGGTGACCCATGGTAATTTGATTCTTGATTTGTTTTTAAGGATTTACAGATACCTTCTTTTCATACAAACAAATTGAATTTAAAAAATATAAAATTCCATACTTTATTCCACAGATCAAAATTCAATGTAATTAGTATAATTGAGACTGTATTTCTACTATAAAACGTATTTCTTTTGGGCACTCTTAACATAAATGGGTAGTAAATGACATAGATATTTCTGCAGATTAATTTGTATAATTAAGCAAAGATATAATATATTATATTGAACAATTTTGTAACACATAAATGAATATTGCCATTCTCTTGCATATTCCCATCGGGATGAGTGTTTGCAGGAGCATATCCCATCTCATTGATCATTGTCATTAGTTTTTTTGTTGTTGTTTTTATTTTTGCTTCTCTGAAATCACCCTTTTATCGGATTATAATGTTGCAAAAGGTTCTGTTCAAATTGGGGGCCCTCAAAATCAGGTGTGTCGTACTCCCGTGCAAAAATATGTGATCGCCACATCCCGACATTTGAAGTAATATGAGCCTCTAAGCCACATATGTCAAAGTGGCGGCCCAGGGGCCAAATCTGGCCCGCCGCATCTTTTTGTGTGGCCCGGGAAAGTAAATCATGAGTGCCGACTTTCTGTTTTAGGATCAAATTAAAATGAAGAGTATAGATGTATATTAAATTTCCTGATTTTCCCCCTTTTAAATCAATAATAGTGATTTTTTAATCAAAAAAATTCTGTGTTTTTAGTTCAAAAATCATTTTGTAATATCTAAAAAAATATATATAAAAAAGCTATAATAAACATTTTTTTAGATCTATAAAAAACTGAATATTCAGGGTTTTTAATCCAGTTCTTTTAATCCATTCATAAAAAAATCTAAATATTATATTTAAAATGGTCCGGCCCACGTGAAATCAAGTTGACATTAAAGCGGCCCGCGAACCAACCCGAGTCTGACACCCTTGCTCTAAGCAAATGTTTACTTTTTAGTCTTGGTGGTCACATTTTTCAGGCCTTCATTTCTCCAAACTGTGCGTTTAAATGATGTTTTTTTGTGATGCTTTGTGTCTATAGTTAAACATCCTCCGTGGACAGTTGAGGCGCACTGCCCCCATGCGTGTCAGCAGTCGAAACGACCTGGTCCCAACCAAGACCCCGCGAGTGAACGGATGGACTTGGCCCCCTCAGGTCTTCCAAGTCATTGTCTGGCTGGTGTACAACTACTTCGCCATCGTGGCCTTTGGCATGTTCATCCCTCTCCTACCGCCCCCTTGGAAGCACGTGCTCTACGCCGTATCCTTAACAAGGTTTTTCTTGTATGGGTGCTTTCTATGAGCTTCTATTAACGACATGAATCTCTGTTTGTTTGTGTCTTCATGAAGCTCTTAAAAGCTCAGAATCAGTGGCGCTTTTGTTTATTTTAATCAAAGAACTTTTCCTCAACCATGGCGCCACCCAGTTCATAGGTTTGGCGTTTGGCGTGCACTTGCTCAGTCATGTCGCAGCAGTGACTATCGATCCAGCTGATGCCAGCGTGAGGGCCAAAAAGACTTACGCTGGTCCGATGCCTCTTTTTGACCGCACAGTGCAGGCTCACGTCATCCAGGATTCACACTGTTATCTGTGTGACGTCAAGGTGTACGTATGCCATCTTTGTTCATCTTTAAAATGTCTAAAAAGCAGTGTTTCCCTGATACATTTTTTTGCCTCCTGACTCTGACTCCAGACTTTGTGGTATCACTGAATCCCAATGCTGTGCTTTGAGGTAGAATGACTGTCAGGGAATGAATGAATCTGAAGCAGAAGGGTGGCAGGGAATGAACAAGCTTCTGCTTCAGATTGTTTGGGCAAATACGAAGACGTGGAATCCATTTCAAGCATAAGTTCCAAACAAATTGGTGGGAGGGTGCATATTGGAAAGATTTCCTTTAAACTCATCTGTCATTGAAGGCGCTAGGTGTCCAATCCATTTGAAGTGGAAGGATTGGAACAAACAAACGTTCATTTACCGCCACTCTCCCACTTCAAGTGGATTGTATGTCTCCCAGCATTGATAAACATGTGTGCGGTCGATTGGTCGGCGGTCTTTTGGTCGCCCGTTGTCGCGACCAATAGACCGGCGACCAAAAGACCGACGACCAAAAGACCGGCGACAAAACAAGGTAAAACAACACGGTTTACGCATCAATAAAAGCCAACAATGGCCATGAGCAGTTTCACTGAGCCGACGTGTGAGTGTATAAGAGTTTGTATGTACATGCGTTGTCCCTTTAAGAAGCTACGTCAGTCAGGGTCTTAACAAGTTCTCCAACAAAAAACAATAAAAGTCCGGGAAATTTGGAGCTTTTCTTTAGCCTAATAATTAATAGGGCATTCAGTATGACTAAATAGTAATTCGCAGTTTGTATTTGGGGAATTTGAGCAACGATTTAAATGGTAATTATCAATAACCTTCCGGGCGACCAAAAGACCGGCGACCAAAAGACCGGCGACCAAAAGATCAGCGACCAAAAGACCAACGACCAATCGACCGTGTACCGATAAACATATTACATTCACATCAGAAGGATGAATGAACGCCATACAATTGGATGTCTATCATCATTTTGGGAGGGGCAACAAGCCCATTTCTTTATATAGCGGCGTGTGTAACTGGTGACCATCTTGGATAGGGTGACCAGCAATTTTGAAAGTAGATCTCGAAAAGTGCATATTGCATACAATCGTCAAGTTATTTCTTTGTACTTGCCTAGGCTGATGGCAAGTGTCGCTACACTATTGAGCATTGCTAAAAAGTACTTTGGAGATTCTCATTAGTCGTCATGAAAATGTCATTTTATTCAAGTCTCATTGAATATGTTTCCTTAATTTGTTAAATTTCTTATAATTCGTCTTGTTTTTCCACTTATACGGCCTTTACGGTTTTCAAAATCGCACAGTACATATTTTACGCTTTTCCCGGTATTTTAATTATAATACGCATAGATCGAGCTTAGAGGCCTTTGGCATACTAAAGTAACAATTGTTATTAAAAGAAAGTTCAGAAATGTGAAATATACAGTACCCATGGCAAACATGACCATGATGTATGCAATATGCACTCTCATTAGTTCCTAATTAACCAATTTAAAACATTAGCATATGCAACTTAGTCTATAGCTCTAGTATTTAGTGTACTGTTTATTTTGGGGTTAAGTTGTCCTACTGTATCTCAAAGTACTTTCCACCCACTGCTTATCTGAAATGTCCACTATATTTTATTTTGCCAATTCTGTCAATATGATCCATAGGACTAACACTTATTATTCGGGCCTGTTTACTTGTTTATATAAAGTGTGTGATTAATGGTTGTAAAATGTTCCCTTTCCTCAGTGGCCCCAAAGTGAAACATTGCAGTGTTTGCAACAAATGTGTGTCAGATTTTGATCATCACTGTAAATGGCTGAACAACTGTGTTGGGGGCAGAAACTACAGGTAAAAGCAGAGAAATATTGCACCGCGGTGCCTATTTGCACACGTTAAGGATGAGTTCACCCGTGTTTCCGTCAGGTGTTTCTTCGTGGCGGTGTCTTCCGCAGCAGTCGGCGTGGTCCTCCTGGTTGCTGTCATCACATTTATATTCATACAGCACTATGTGGATCCAAACGTTTTACGGAGCGACCCGCGGTTCCATAGTGAGTCACAATGTTTGTTATGATAATTTCTCTATTCAAACCTGTACTTTTGTGTGTGTGTGTGTGTTTGTCTGTGTGAAATGACCCACGTCCTGCAGGTGTGCTGACAAACAACACCTGGCTGGTGTTTCTACCATCAGCCCCCGTGAAAACGAGTGCGGCTGGTCTCCTTATAGTTGCCTTCGCTACCGTCATACTGTGCTTCACGTGCCTACTGCTGCTCTGGCACCTGCTCTGTTTCCATTTCTACCTCTGTGAGTCAAAAAACAACCGCCCCCAACTTTTTTTTTGCAAGTAGTTTTATATTAGGGCGGCCCGTTGCCGAAAATATAACTAATATAACAAAGATGATGAATCCCCTCAAATTCTGGCTAATAGGAAAGTATCAATTGGTTGTTTTTATAACATATGTGCCTTCACTCTTAGTTCCTGGTCTCCTATTTTGGGGGGCTGGGTGGGTGAGTGGTTTGCGCGTCGGCCTCACAGCTCTGCGGTCCTGGGTTCAAATCCAGGTCATGTACACCTGTGTGGAGTTTGCATGTTCTCCCCGGGCCTGCGTGGGTTTCCTCCGGGTACTCCGGTTTCCGCTCACATTCCAAAAACATGCATGATAGGCTGATTGGACACTCTAAATTGCCCCTAAGTATGAGTGTGAGCATAAATCGTTGTTTGTGTCCTTGTGCCCTGCGATCGGCTGGCCACCGATTCAGTGTGTCCCCCGCCCCTGGCCCCGAGACAGCTGGGATAGGCTCCAGCACCCCCCGCGACCCTAATGAGTATAAAGCGGTTCTAAAAATGCGATGAGATAAGATGAGTTTTATATTAAGGAAATATCTTTGACCGGTCTTCACTTATATTATTCAGGGGCTAATAGGTTTTAAGCAATTATATCATAAATATATTATTTTGACCTCTAATTCAGACGTTCAAGGACTGTGGTCATTTCAGTAGTAGTAGTTAGTAAAAGACGGAAAATGGTATTGAAAAGACCTATCATTAGACATGGAATCCATTTCAACTGGGAGGGATTATTGGATTGGTTATTGGAATGGTTGTCTGTCTCCTTGTGCCCTGCAATTGGGTGGTCTCCGATTTAGGGTGCGCCCTGCCTGGTGCCCGTAATTAGCTGGGATAGGCTCCAGCACCCCCTGCGACCCTTGTGAGGAGTAGCTGTTTGGAAACTGAATTATTTTTTTAAAGTTGATTTTAAAATTGATTACATTTTATTTATTTTACTTAAAATATATATATTTCCCCCCCCCCCCCCATATATATATATATATATATATATATATATATATATTTATATATATATATATATATGTGTGTGTATATGTATGTATGTATATATATATAGATAGATATAGATATAGATATTTACATTTATATATATATATATATATATATATATATATATATATATAAATAAAAAAAATATGTGCGTGTAAGGGTTAACATTCCTAATGCTTGCATTTACTTTTGTAGAGTTTTGTTACTTAAAGTTGCTCCAAAAAGTTTTTCACACTTCAAAACAGTAGGGGGCATCATACAAGTGTGTGTGGGTGTGTGTCAATTGTGCTGAATACCTATAACCTATAGCAAAGAAATCCCAACATCAAAAGCATGATCTTAACCTGGAAGCTTAAAGGTACTTTTTTGGGGAGGGTACGATATAAGTTGAAAAGTTAGATATGTTGCAGAATATACTACTAAATTCCTAAATGTCAACATATTTTCCTGTTTTTTTGTACACATTTTATTTCAACAACAAAAATGCAATCCTTCTGGTGTTGTTGTTGCAGTGTGTAAAGGACTAAGCACATTTGATTATATAAAGCTGCAGCGTCAAAAAGAAGCCAGAAGTAGAGATGCTGAAGTGGAAAGTCCACATGGAATCCAAATTAGCAGCAAGGTCTCACAGGTGACAAGTCCCACTTGACCTCTCCCATCCGTCAGCTGTGTCGCCTTTTAACACTTGTTTCTTTGCTAAAGAATCATCTGAGCTCTATGGACTGTGAGCCCACCCAAATTCATGGTTCAAGGTAGCATCAAGTCACTACTGGTTTTATTGCACCTATATAAACTTTGCTAAGAGTGTCTTTCAATGTTTTTTTTATGATTCAACAGCACATGCAAGACTGACAATAAAGGATCACTTTCCAGCCGACTGCCGGACTCCATCTGCAGAGAGGTGGGGGAAAAGAAAGAAAGAAATATATATATATATATATATATATATATATATATATATATATATATATATATATATATATATATATATATATATATATATATATATATATATATATATATATATATATATATATACATACATACATACATACATACATACATACATACATACATACATACATACATACACTAGGTACTTACACTTACACTCATTTAAATCATTGGCTGCCATCATGTTGAGTATTGCTGCCGTTGGAATTTTTCAGAAGTGCTTACTGCCACTCTCAGGCTGAGGCATGTACCTACAAAAATATGCACAAATGCTCAAGACTTTTTAAATTAAGGAGTGTGGTTACCTGTGTGTGCAGTCTGATGAATTCCTACACTCTTCCTGACATGATTTCTGCTTTCACCTAGTTGGAAAATATTGATAAACCGCCAGAAAAGGATACCACCTTCCATCATGACACACCAAATTCCACAAAGAAAGAAAGTGAGTATTTGTCCATCCCAAAAAAAAATGTCGTAAAAATATTACGCTGCTATTTTTTTAAACCACATTAACCATTACAGTATGTTAGTGGTCAAACTGTCAGTTACATGAATAATTTTCCTCTTTCACATGGAAAATCTGATGAAAGACAAAAGCGACATGAGCACATCCAGGAGCTGGAAGCCTGGGATGGGCGCTGACATGCAGAGTGAAAGCATCCGGTCAGTGGAAAGCGTTCCGGATGTCCAGGATCCCCTCGGAAGCTCAGTCATGACTCCAGATGACACATAACAGTCAAATGCTTCACCAAGATTGTATGTTACACTCAGGGACACCTTGATAAGATGGGCTACTGTGGATCCTTTTCTGTTCTTCAGGACATCCACAAAATGACACCGACATTTTGATACTACACATGAAACCTTTTACAAAGTGCTCACTATTGTTTTGCTCCGCTTTCTTTGTTTATTATTTTCAAAAAAATTATATTGATGCATGTTTGCTAGGTTTTCTACAGATGGACATTTAAGGTGGTCCAACTTGGATGTAAGCGTCTGTGCCATTAATCTTGGCTGTTTTGGGGCATCTGGAGAGCTTTTATTTATTTTTCCGGACAAAACATGCTCCAAGTACGGGGCAGTAATGCGTAAATCATGTCATTTTATGTACTAGCCAATGCAACAACCTTGTATGGGCAAATAAATCCATGCGTTGAGAAAAACGATGGAGCACATTATAGTGGGAGAAGAGGACTGAACATCACTTATGTGTTTGGTCATTAGTTGTCAATTCATTTCATAGTAAAGATTTACAAACAATTGTTTGCTGTCTTAATTTCTCGTTCTTATTAGTGAAAAAAACAACACTGGACACGTGAGGGTTGTCAAGGATTTTGGTCCAGGAATTTCTTATTGAGAAAGTTGGGATATTTGATATTTGGACCCAGAAGTTGCCTGTTTTTTTAAAGAGGCAAAAGTATAGTGATGAACAATTTACTGTTTTTAAAATTATTTTGCTAATCATATTTTACTAATATGATGCAAATTGCTTGTGAGTAGTAAAAATCAACAAATGGTTCATTTTTTGTGTTTCCTGAGAAACTGATTTAGGCAATTATTTGAAGGCGTCAATATAATATGGCAAATGTATGTGTTATGTAATAATCCTAACTTTTAACATGTTCAATGCTTAAATTCCGAGGCAAAATTATCTTTTATTGACATCTGCCACACCTAATAATTAGAAGGTATGTATATGATATGACTATAAATTACTGTCAAATCATTCCACCCTGCAAGCTGTGGCAAAGCCATCAAATTTCCAAAATAGTGGTAAATCACATCGCTCTAAAATTGTAGTCAAGATGATTGAATATCAGTTTTCACAATCTTCCAGGATCAAAAACAGTAGGTCATCCTCATTTGGTCAGATTACAAATTGAGTGTGACCACAGGGAATTATTAAGTACCCCGACTGGTAAACTTGTCTGGAACATGTTTAAGCAATTTGATTGGTTTTTTAAAAATTTAAACCTTTTTCTGTGCCAGATAGAAGTTATTTGATCTAATATACATTAAAGTAAGAATATTCTTGGGCAGATCTCATTTGGGGTCCCTGCAGCCTACTTATTGTGAGCCCCCAAGCTTCAGTCGGCACACATCAATCGGTGTCTGTGCATGAAATATGTGATGAGCAAATGGCTAAAAAGCCTGCTTAAAAATGAAGGCTGTTTTTGCCAGCAAATTCATATTTAGGATGTAGCTTTTAATGTCCATTGCCGTGTTATTGAGACCTGGCGTCCACGTGTGGACTTCACAATCATGTAGGCTTGTAGGCCATAACTGACCCAAAATTTGATGTCCACATATATGGTTTATGTTACAAAAAAGGTACTTGTCCTTTGTTGGAATGGCCAAAATATTGTCTCTGTCAAATAATCTAAAGCAGGGGTGTCAGACTCTGGTCGGTTCGCGGGCCGCTTTAACGTCAACTTGATTTCATGTGGGCCGGACCATTTTAGATATTATAATATTTAGATTTTTTTGTTTTAAATTGATTAAAAGAACTGGATTAAAATCCCTGAATATTAAATTTTTGTATAGATCTAAAACAATGTTTATTTTAGCTTTTTTAAATATATTTTTAGATTTTACAAAATGATTTTTGAACTAAAAACAGAAAAAAATGATTAAAAAATTACAATTATTGATTTAAAAGGGGCAAAATTGGGAAATTCAATATACATCTATACTCTTCATTTTAATTTGATCCTAAAACAGAAAGTCGGCACTCTTGATTTACTTTCCCGGGCCACACAACATGATGCGGCGGGCCAGATTTGGCCCCCGGGCCGCCACTTTGACACATAATCTAAAGGAAATGGTGGAAAGCTGCCATGAATGGATGAATGTGGTCCCCTTAAGGGGGAAAAAAAGAAAATCCTATTGTACTGCAAATTTTTACAAGACATTTTTCTGTATTTAAAAGCATAAAATGTTTTTGTTGCTGCATGCTCTTCCTCGTTGTGAGCAGTGAGGTGATTAGTCTTCAAATCCTGTGACGGTTTTCTGTTACGATAGTGCTACAGCAGGGGCTTCACGGTTACATAATGTCCATCCAAGTTATGCCATTAGACTCACACTTGTTGTGTAACAGCTAAGAACGTCAAGTTAAGAGGGCAGACCATGTGTTATAAGAATTTGAATATAGTACTAGTAAACATGCACTTCCACCAGAATATTAATAACAACAACAGAGGACCATAGTCTATAACCTCATTGCCTTCCATTTCCATTAATAGAGGTCCAATTTATTTCCATTGGGAGGACTGGGGCACCTGGGGACTGACAAAATGTGCTCCAAAAAAGCCCAAGAACTTCCAATTTGAAATGTCATCACAGTAGCAAACCCCCTTTTTAAAGATACACCCCATCTGCCCTATCAACCTGCATTTGACACTATAGGTATGGATGTGAGTGTGCATGGTTGTCCGTCTCCTTGTGCCCTGCGATCGGCTGGTCACTGATTCAGGGTGTCCCCCGCCTCTGACCCGGAGTCAGCTGGGATAGGCTCCAGCACCCCCCGCGACCCTAATGAGTATAAAGCCACTGGCTGCGAATGCTCCTCTTTCAGTGCCATTGACGTCTACTGCCAGCGATTTAAAGGCCCGTATAAATGCTATGAATGCCCAGCACCGCGGCCAAGCGAGAGGAGAGGGGGTAGTCGCGGGGCGAGTGCAGCCAATCAGCAGGCCGCTCTCTCTCCAGCATCCCGGTTGGGGGGGGTTCGAACCGAGCCATCATCGCTCAACTGGCGCGCGCAGGCGGAGAGAAGAGACGCACCGGAGCGCTCCTTTTTACAAACTATGATAATGAACTGAGACGGAGGTGCGGGATTACGTCACCAGGTGATTATTTTCATTTCACGTCCCTTTTTCAATTGCCATTTGAAATCCTTTTAAAAGTAAAATGTAGTCGGTTGCTTCCTTAAATCGGATTTTCGAAGGTGCGTTTTTTTCGCATTCCTTCGCGTAACCGCTCGTCTCGGTGGCGTCAGGATGCAGCAATTTGGGATAATTAGTGCAATTATCCTAATGTTCTGCCTGCACATTTGCCTGTGTGAATGTGTCATTTTCGGCTTTATGTAACGCTTGTCTCGGGCAACAGCTGCAGCCGCAGTCGTGTCTGTGTAACATCAACAACACGAGTGAGTGTCTTCGACTGTGTTTATCTCCCGATCGAAGGCGGTCACTGGTTTAGAAGAGTGATTGACATTTCTTCTGGCCTATGGCTGCAGCCAAAGTCTCCACGCTATGTGTAGGCCAGTTACATAATTATGCATGTAAGACAGGATGTATGTCTTGGTAAATCAGCTTCCTGGCGATGGATTGCAAAATAGCAGCAACCAGTACATTAATGCATGCAATAGATCAAATGATCAACTCATCAGCGAGCTGTCCAGAAGCTTGATACATATCCAGATGATTTGATTCAGGTGTGTTGGTGGAGGGAGATAGGGAAAACAGACTGGAGTTGGCCACCCCTGAAATAGAGCATGATATGTGTTAGGTCGGTGTTTAGCGCCTCGGTCTCACAGTTCTGGGCACGAGGGTTCGATCCCAGGTGTGTCCTCACCAATGTTCCCTGTAATTTTTCATCTGTCTGGCCATACAGACCTCCCGGAGCACACTGAGGACCAGTGTGAGCAACATCATAAGTGCTTGCTATGGGCATACACCAGTATCACACTTACCATAAGCAGGTGCATGTCTACTACACATAAATGACCTAGTCATAATAACATTTAATGATTAATATCTATGAATAAAACATCTTAATAAATGTCACTAGAATATGCACAAATCTGACTTGAATTTGACCTTATTTTTCCCTTCTGTCCTTCTCACTTCTCATTCTCAATCAAATGACTTCTGATGAATGTGTCACTTGAGATAGTCAAGGTTCCATTTATATTCAGTATTTTTCCATTGGAAAATTGTTCTGTACGCCATGGGAAATTTAAAGGGAATAACAACACCTGTATGATGTGCATCCAAGTGTAAAAAAATGTGCTTTATACATTTGCAAAAAAAGAATGATTTTACTCTGCATAATACGTGAGAAAAACATGAATAAAAGGTAGTATTTTCAAAAAGTGGCCACCTGGGGTGGAGGCAAACATTGTATTAACTATACCTAGTGAAATGTGATTATACTAGATTTCCTGCCCTTCCTCGTGACATCAGTAATATCAATTTTCCCATGCACATTTGTTTACATGTGTTCATGTTCATTGGTATAACTGACACCAAAAATTACTGCACTCCTAAGTGTTATCATTTTGTTGTGGTTAAACATGATTTTATTCATTATTACAGGTCCAAGAAATTTGCAATTTGAACCTTTTGCACCACCATCATTCATATAAAGATCATTTTATAGTCGGTGTTGTCTGTACCTTTAAAAATTAAATCTGTCGACGTTTACACCAATGATCAATTTCTATGTATATAGTTACTGTGCAATATTTAATGTGAACCAAAGTGTGATCTACAAACCAAGTGACATATACCAACCCTCAAGTGTTAGCATACCCTTACAAAGTGAGTCATGAAAAATTTATGACTACAATGAAACCAGGTTTGACACATTGAAATTTCCTTTTATACCTCATGAAACAGAGAGTGAATAGTTGACTACATGTATCCTGCAATTGGGCTTAAGAGACCAGTCAAGGCAAGGTAGCACATTTCCTACACAATGCGCCTCACATGTTTAAACATACAAAATTGAAAAAAGGTGTAGCCTGCTTGTGTAAGCTTCTGTTCACCCGTGACCTGAATGAAAAGGGCTATGGAAGATGAATTGATGGATATTACCACTGTACGTCTGTTACAGAAACACAAGTGTGCCACAAGGCTGATTACAGTGATGTGTTTGCCCTATAGGTTGAATTAGACATGCATGGGATGAACACAGTCATTGACCCAGATTTCACCAAGCTATCCTTAGAGCCTTTTGGCTGATGTCACAAACCTTTTACCTCACTGTGAAAATGATTATACACTGGAAAAATAATAGTAATAAAAAAAGGGTCAGATCAGTCCCTTGTCACTGAGGCTTCATAAACAGGTTACTGTAGTGTAATGGAAGCTAGGTTAAGTAAAGTCCAAAAATGTTTTTTTTTTTCATTTTTACCAACCTTTTTGAGCCTGAGAGCTACATTACTAGTACTGATTATAGCCAAGGGATACCAGTTTGATACACAGTTCCGAAATAGCTACATTTGTTTAGTTTATCTCAATTACAATTTCATGTTAATGAATCGTTAATACTGGTTTAGTAAAGTAGCAAGCAAATATGTAGAACTGGATTTCTATACATTTATGCAAGCATTAACATTTTCAGATGATGAACAACATGTTTGGAAAATCACAATGTCACGTCACTGAGCTATTTTTAGAAAAGACACGGAGGCGGCTGCTCCTTGTGAGTGAGCACTACAGTAACCAAGTTGGTGACCATGGATATAGAATATTTCCCCTGCAATAATCATTTCTACTAGAATTGTTTATATAGATGTGAGGATAAGCAGTTCGGAGAATGTGAATGAATAAACCTGAAATACATTTTTAATGTAAGACGCCAGAGAACCTGTGAAAAACATACAAGATTCCATCTCAGCAACTCTTCACTGTGAGACTAAAGTTTTGGATCCCATTTTGGCAATTGCTCTTAAAACTTCAAACCATTGTTGTAAAGCTTAACTTTCGGAGACAGTGAATATGAATAGAAGCACAGGTCAACAATAATCAGGCATATTTTCAATGTGTAGGTAAAATTGAGTTTTTCAATCCATAGGTTTACTCACCCAATGTTGAAAACGAGTGAAGATACCATGGTTCGAGGGAGGATTAAATAAGTATGTCGAAAAGTATGTCGAAAAATATTGCTGTACGGCTAAAACAGAGATATGCATGACACATTAAACATTAGAATAAATTCCATTTGCGTTATGTTTATTCAGTTCTACTCGTGGATTGCTACCTCGCCATACTCCAGGATTCCTACCTTAATGGGCACATAAACCCAGTTTGGTTGGCGGGCCACATTCATGGTGACCAGATTTCATGTGGGCTGGACCATTTTAGATATAATATTTAGATTTTTTTTTAAATAAATGGATTAAAAGAACTGGATTAAAAGACCTGAATATTCAGTTTTTTATAGATCTAAAACAATGTTTATTTTAGCTTTTTTTAAATATATTTTTAAATTTTACAAAATAATTTTTGAACTAAAAACACAGAAAAAAATTGATTAAAAAATTACAATTATTGATTTAAAAGGGGGAAAATCAGGACATTTAATATACATCTATACTCTTCATTTTAATTTGATCCTAAAACAGAAAGTCGGCACTCATGATTTACTTTCCCGGGCCACACAAAATGATGCAGCGGGCCTGATTTGGCCCCGGGGCCGCCACTTTGACGCTTGTGCACTACACCATCAGGTAGCTTGGTTCTGTTTATCAATGCTCAAACTAATATCCTTCTGTTATGGCATAAGACAAATAAATTTAAAAGTCAATTATTCAAATGTCCACTAGTCAAAAGCATCAGAAACACATAATTTTTGTTCAATCTTAGGAGTGTTTAACGTTAAAGGTTCCTTTGTAACCGACACAAATGAGAATCTTCTTACACTACAACAGACGACGCTGTAGCCTAAGAATTGCAACTTGGCGTCATGCTTTCTTAGCACCGTCTGTATTGAGTTCACAGCCACTGCCAACAAAAACCACAGTGGCTGGCTCCAAGCATCTTATTACTCTGTAATTCAGTGCATGCCAAATTCTGTGATTCACAGAACACTAAAGGTGAGGACTGATGAGCAGTGGTGCTGACATCAGATCTGTGTCGCACTGTGATTATGCCAAAGAGCCAGTCATTTAACTCATTGTTTGCCATTCATTGTTCATCTAACCCTCCCAATCAAAATAGATCTGATGTCTAGTGCCATCGCTGAGAAGAACTGAAACATAAACAGCCAGATTCTCCGATTAAAATCGGACGTCTATCTCCATCAATGGCATGCAACGAGCGAAATACTATGAAAAAATAATCCACTTCACAGTGTTATTTAGGGCCATAACCAGTGTGTATTTATATTTTTATTGCTTTTATTCGCTTCTTATTTTCCTTCACATGTTAATCATCATGAAACGTCACTCTAGTTACCATGCTTGTTGGGAGAACGTGTTAAACTTGTCATTTCATTCAACACATGTAAATACTTATACAGTTAATCCTTTCAACGATTATACGGATTATTTCCATTTTAGTAATGCGTGTTACTAAATCAAACCAAATTGACCATCATTCCGGAATTAATTGTTTGGAGAAGAGTGATTTATGATTGACTTGTCACAATTTAGAGATGTTCCTGGCAAGGATCTGGATGGAACACAGATGGGGTTCACTGTGATGCCTTGATATGATTCCATGTAGCCTAAACACTCTCCTCATGCCATTGAGGATGTCATCATTTTATATGTCACACAGGCACATTTTTGGCAGCTCATCCCTAGCACGTTGTCTACCGGATGATCTCCTCTCTTGAGCACGAATAAAATGTTTCCAGCCGTGATGGCGTATTGTCGCTCTGAATAGAAACGGTAGAAATTGGGTCAACTTATGGTTGGCGCACTCATGTGTGCAGCATGTTGCCAGAAGGCGAGTGGATGTAAGCATGCTGTCACACACTCGCAACCTTCTCTCTGGAGAGCTTCCCTCAACTCACCAGAGAAGACTAGAAAACAAGGCACTGGTGCTTATCTTCACATTAAAGCCACTTACAATGTTTTATGAACTCTGGGTTGATCCTCTCATGGTGTGAGGAAGCCTGTTGTCCTGTGGAATTGGACACTTGAGACGATAGGCTGTAAATCGGAAGAGAATGGAGAAAAGAATGCTTTGTTTCAAAGTGGTTTTGCTGCAGCTTCATTGAAATGCATTGGCTTGTCATTGAAAGTTCATTTTTGGGGGGGAGTTGGAACCATTACCCACCTGGTAACATTTAGGATAATTTTTAATTTCTCTTCCACTAAAGTGATTGAAAACGATACATGATTTATGGATCTTATTGGACTGTAAACCAATTGAATCATGTGATCACTTGCTTATTTGTAATACTTGTAATTGACTACATTCATCATACAAAACTTAAATATCATCTGTTCTTGGGTTCAACCTTTTACACAATGGACCACTTTTCTGGATAAAAATGTTTATTTTTCAATGAAAACATAATGGGACAACTAATGATCTTTTAGGCCAGTGTTGCCATGTTTATCTGAATCAGTGAGTAAAAATTTCTGTTGATATCCCATAACCAAAACACACACCAAACGCTAACATCAACAAAGGAAGAAATTTCCAAAGTTCAAACCCAAGCAGGTATCAAACCTTAATGTAAGGTAGATTTCGGAGGTGAAATAAAGAATGCGATTCTGTGTAGGCTCAACTCCGATTTTGGCTCGAGTCCCCGATGACAAATTGCCTTGCGTCAATAGTGAGAGTCTACGATGTCGCCATGTGTGTGTGAATAAATGTGCAAGCCTTGCACAGAGGGCCCTCCGATTGAACAATGGCCTCCCAGTGTTTTCATTTCTCAAAGCCACATTATTCAGACGTGTAGAATATCTTTTATGCTGTGTCACTCTTCGCTTAAGTACCTATTCATGTCTCCGTAGGGTTACGTTCTTATCAGTGTCAACTGTCCGTAGGGTGCTGATGGAGACAAAAGACTTAATTTTTACACAGTGTCTGGTGGGGGTGACCCGTTAAGAGCTTCATAAATCACGTGAACAAAAGTGGGTGCTTGCTTCAAGCTGGCCGGTTAGTTTGTTACGCTCAGCATTTCAGTAAACATTCTTTAAGGATGCTGCGTTAATTATGGGAACAGCTCAAAGGTGAGCATACAAGACCGTTGGATTGAGTTTTTTTGGCACCGATGGCAGTTTTCTGTATTTGATATTTAGGTACAGTATATTATTATTTCCTGCTTCCCTTGTTTTGTATCTTTAGCCAAGTTATGCTTTTTTAAAAGTGTGAGTTGTGGTCAAAGTGATGGGCTGCTGTAGAGACATTTTGTGACTATTTGGAGTCCGCGTGTCAAATTCTCTCCAAAGTTTGTTCTTCAGTATTTTCTATAGCTTATTATGTGAATGTCATGGTTTGGAGTCAATGGAATTGAATGTAACGACAAATTTAAGCTGACATGCATTATTTTTTAAACCGGAGCAGTTCATTTATCTTGGCAGAATTTGTAATATGAGCATCTATTGTAAGAATATAGGAAACACAAATGATCAGAACCAAAATTAATGAATAGGATTTTTTCATACTTGTTTTAATTACAATACTCTAACAGCACTAGTGGGTAACTATTTTTATGGTATCTTAGGGTAATTTGCTTTATAATATACTGTATACTCAAACAAATAGTGTTTATATGTTCACTGATATTATTCACTTCCATAATTTAAGAAAAAAATGAAGAAAATGAGATAAGACACAATGCAGTGATGTAAGTGGAGGATTTTGTGGAGTTCCCATTACTTTACACTAGACTAGACTACACTAAACTTGCTATTTCTTTAGTTTTTCCAATATAAACTAGGAGATTAGCTTTTGCAAGAAGAACATTGAAAACCTTTCTTGGATAAATATCTAGATACTGTATTCATCCTGCGAGGAAATGCTATCACCATTGAAATTGCCATGCAAAAGACATACTGTTGCCATCATTTCAATTATACTCACACGTGGTCACATCATCTCACAGTATTCCCCTCCATTCTTATCATTTCCACAGCACAAAGAGAAAACACAAGTCAGCTCATCAAAGCACTGCACAGAAGGAAGCTAATTTCAGCACAGGCATGGCAGACCAGAAGTAAGTTTGAAAAGCTCTCCATACTGTATGTAGGTCACTTTAGTCTCTATGCTTGCAATGCATGTTCAATTCCCAAACACACTTAGTTTTTGTTCTCAATTATACCATGGGATTGCAGCAAACTAATCATTTCATTTGCAGTGTACTTAAATGTGCTAGATTTAGGCCAATTTTTCTTTTTCTTTTAACCAAGACATAAAAACTGATTTTAGTCTGCTGGTATGTGTTTGTCTTTTACACCACACGGATAGCCAGGTGAACAATCTTTTTTTTCCTCAGAGATAGAGTGGAAGACTTTAAAGTCCAGACAGTCAAAAATACCAGCTTCAGCTCGGCCCAACTCCGTCAGCACAATGAACACTCGAAAGACCGCGCCTCCAAAAGGCTCTCCACTGACTCTAATGGGACAAGCGACGGAGGTGTGGGCTCATCCACACCGGTGGAGTTGACCGCCTTAGAGGAGTCGTTTCGTCGTTTCGCCATCCACGGTGACACCCGCGCTACCGGTAAAGACCTGCACGGAAAGAACTGGTCCAAGCTCTGCAAGGACTGCGGCGTGATCGACGGCAAGAACATCACCCTCACAGACGTCGACATTGTCTTCTCCAAAGTCAAGTAAGAAAGCAGACTCGTACATTCTTCTTCTGCTTTCCAGCATTGCAAATGAGAATCTGTTCATAATGAAGTGGTTCACTCCAGAATTGGAGGACATTTTGCATCTTTATCTTCAAGTTTTAAAATAATTCGCATTAGAAATTCTAAAACTTGAGCAAAATGTGTCATCCTGAGACCAAATCTTAAAAAATGCTTGTAAATATTTTTTAAAATAGTGAAAAAGTTCTCTAAAATGCAGTTTTTTGTCTTCTTCCAACCACCTCAATGATCAAATTGAACCTCATAAAAATAGTTCAAATGACATTTAAAAGGCCTTGGATTGGATTGGATAACTTTATTCATCCCATATTCGGGAAATTTCATTGTGACAGTAGCAAGAAGGGGAGGGGGGATGCAGATACAGAAAAAAAAACCACATAGTTACAAGTTAGACAGTACAGTCGCAAAGGTCGCAGAACAACAAAGCAAAAGCACAAAGTACAAAGCAAAGCAAAGTAAATGGGATCATTAGAAATCTTCCTGTTAGTATTGTTTAATTTTTGTCTCCTGCAACTGTTGAAACCTTTGTTTTTATGATCATACTATTACAATAGTAATTCTTATTTAAGGAATCTGTGTCCCGCAACATGCACGCAACCCTGTTAACATAACCATATTTGCACTGTAGAAAAATAAACCCAGTGAAACTTCACATCAACAAACCTTTTCCCAAAAGAATGGCAAGAGCACATTTATATGTAGTCTTCATATTTTTATAAAACAGTTAGCCTTGATTTAATGTCTGACGCTAACTCATGTACCCCTGGTTATGGATATGTGTGTATATATATATATATATATATATATATATATATATATATATATATATATATATATATATATATATATATATATATATATATATATTATAGTTACGGGAGTATTTTTGTCCTCTTGGTCAGCCATGACAATTAGCTAGACATTCTTCTCATGGGAAAAGTCAACATTAGTATTCTGTTTCCTGCAATGCTGCTAATGTGATTATTATATGTTCTAAATAAGTTGTGTAATGAAAAAGAATACTGTTGATCTGTAATAATGGGATGACCCATACACACAATTACAATTAAATCTTATAAACATAACGAATGAAGTCACAAAAGAACCAATTGATCCAGACATGATACTTTCAATAATGTATTTTGGATAAATATGGCTCATCAATATTGTACTACAGCTTCTATATTACTAATGCAGAAGCATTCATGGCTTCAGACTTAGTCCCTGAACGCTCACGCCTTGCATCCAATGAAGTGGCACAAACATTGACCATGTTATAATTACAGGAAAGGGGGAAGGAAAAACACAATTAGATGTGATAAAACAGTAGCAAAACTGCTTTACATTTAATGTTTTTTAACCACGCCACTAAGCCAAGCTGCTATCTCAAACCAGAACAAATATCTAGCTGGATGGCTCCTCCTGTACCTCCCCAGGCCAGATTGGTTCATCCTTTGCTGCTTGATTTAAGTGCACAAGAGTCTATTAATAAACTGTGACCTCAATTGCACTAAAGAGGAAAAAAATGTATTTACGATCTCAAGTGTGCTAGACAGTTGGGTGTATCATAACTTGTCCCTTTAAATTTGTACTGTTGAATCCCCAATAGTCGTAACATTATGAATAAATACAATGAAACAGGAGACTGTGGTAGGAAGAAACTCATCATGATGTTTTACTGCAGGAGCGGAAAAGCTATGAAATAGGAAATGTCACACTAATTTAGTGGTTTTTTTCTGCATAGAGAGCTAAACTTGTGTTAGTTGTGATGGTCCCCATGGTAATCAGGACTATAATAGGCAGTTTGGAGCTTATTTGTGGCATCAATAATAAGTAACAAATTGCTCTTTTAAATTTAACCCTTAATTAAACCTTTCAGGACCGATGGTCACTACAGTTGAGAACTATTCATTAGGTGGACACTTAACACCTTAAACCTTTTAAAGGGCCAGTGACTATTTTTAGTCAATAAAAAAGTAAAATATTATTTTCCAAATTATTCATCGATATTGTATTTTTATATAATTCTTTTATAAGTATAAGTAAGTCCATATAGATTGGACATCTAATGCTGTGAATGGCAGCCATTGACTTCAATGACTATTTTGTTGGGGTGAAAAAGAGAACAAGCAGCGTGCTGAAATGATTGATGAATATCACTTTTCAACTTTACTTGTGAGCCAGAAATATCAGCAGGTACGCTACACATCACTTACAATTGACAGATAAACTGTTTGCACTTCAGTGGTTGTTGCACATAAATGCTAAGCCCAGAAAGGGAATAAGAGATTTCTGCTTGGAAAAAAAATCATAAAAAATCAACACTTAGGTCAAGGGTGTCAGTTTCACGGGCCGCTTTAACGTCAACTTGATTTCACGTGGGCCAGACCATTTTAGATACAATATTTAGATTTTTTTTATAAATGGATTAAAAGAACTGGATTAAAACCCCTGAATATTCTGTTTTTTTATAGATCTAAAACAATGTTTATTTTAGCTTTTTATATATATTTTTAGATTTTACAAAATGATTTTTGAACTAAAAACAGAGAAAAAATGGATTAAAAAATTACAATTATTGATTTAAAAGGGGGAAAATCAGGAAATTTAATATACATCTATAGTCTTCATTTTAATTTGATCCTAAAACAGAAAGTCAGCATTTACTTTCCCGGGCTACACAAAATGATGCGGCGGGCCAGATTTGGCCCCTGGGCCGCCACTTTGACACATGTGACTTAGGTGAATTCTACAATGTAATGGCAAAAGAAATGTGTGCACCTGCATCTATGACAAGTGTGGCATGGTCAAGACAATGAGTGGGTGGAGGGGCTCCCATTCGTTTACTGATTGACTCCAGGCATGACTGAGCAGTGAGAGCAGCGATGCATGAGTCCTCCAATAGGGCGGCCCGGCGGCTGAGTGGTTAGAGCGTCGGCCTCACAGTTGGGGACCTGGGTTCAAATACAGGTCGGTCCACCTGTGTGGAATTTGCATGTTCTTCCCGGGCTGTGGATTTTCTCCTGGTACTCCGGTTTCTTCCCAGATTCCAAAGACATGCAAAGTAGGCTGATTGGACACTCTAAATTGCCTCTAGGTATGAGTGTGAGCATGAATCGTTGTTTGTCTCCTTGTGCTATGCGATTGGCTGGCTACCAATTCAGGATGTCCCCCTCCTCTAGCCCGAAGTCAGCTGGTATAGGCTCCAGCACCCCCCGCGACCCTAGTGAAGATAAAACGGCTCAGAAAATGAGATGAGATGAGACTAGTCCTCCAATATTCCAGTAGGATCAATCTGGTGCAGACAGTGATTTGTCTTGGTCACACAAAAACGGCCTTGCAAGTTTAGCTTCATCTATCATCAGACATCATAGGAATGATTCCCAGCATTGAATGCCTAAATATTCAACACTGATCGCTTAGACAAGACAGGTCACTGGGGGAGCAAAAAGTATGATAAAGCCTAACACCCCTGTTTACTGTGGCTTGTTGCTATGACGGCAGGTTTCCCTGGGAGACGGCGGAACTTCATAGGCTGTTGTTTGGTTGCCCTATCTCCAGAGCGATGAATGTTTGTGTTTGTTACTATGTGGAAGTGAAACAGGCACAAGGCCAAGTAGGAGAGTGAAATGCTCAAATGGAACATGAGTGCAGAAGATCTGATTTATTGCCAGTTGGTACACGATGGCCTTATAAATGTCAACATATTCAGTTTCACAAGTAAAAACGGCTTTCCAAAATGACCGTGCATGAACACAGAGCAATGCTGACGCGGATCCAAAATACCAAAGAAAAGTGATAGTGATACAATCTTTCATGATACAGACGCAAAAGCACATTAGATTGTACACTGCAGTGAACAAGTATTTGCAAATTTATCATACACTAAGGTTCTCTCATCTCATTTTCTGAACCGCTTTATCCTCACTAGGGTCGAGGGGGGAGGTTAAGCCTATCCCAGCTGACTGAAGGAGACAAACAACCATTCACGCACAAACTCATACCTAGGGACAATTTTAGAGTGTCCAATCAGCCTATCATGCATGTCTTTGGAATGTGGGAGGAACCCGGAGTACCAGGAGAAAACCCACACAGGCCCGGGGAGAACATGCGAACTCCACACAGGTGGACCAACCTGGATTTGAACCCAGATCCCCCACTGTGAGGCCGACGCACTAACCAACAAGCCGCCAGGATGCCCACACTAAGGTTTCTGTTACTAATTTTGGGGTGTACTTTAATATAGATAAACTAAGGAAATGTAAGAATAAGGATTCTCAGTAGGCGGCCAGGCAGCCGTGTGGTTAGCGCGTCGGCCTCACAGTTCTGGGGTCGAGGGTTTGATGCCAGGTGGGTTTTCACTGTGTGGATTTTGCATGTTCTCCCTGAGTTTGCGTGGATTTTCTTTGGGTATGCCAGTTTCCTCCCAGGGCCCAAAAACTTGCAGGGTAGTCTGGTTGAACACTCTAAAGTACTGGGGAAAGCACAAGGTGGGCAGGCAGGTACTTGAATAATAAGGCACGGTGTGGTGTTACAACATTGTCACTGATTTAAAATCTGCTCTCTTTCTGAGCAGTTTTGACTTTCAAACGTAGGTACTTAATTGCAATTAAATCACAAAAAAACGTGAAGACCAACTTCAACCCAGTCACACTCTCATTTTGGCTGCTTTTTTTCCCATGACTTTTGACACTTTTTTGCCGAGTAGTATTTTTTTTTTGGTTTGTTAGCCGTGAGGAGCCAACCTCCTCGCCTGGTTCTCAATTGACCCACCACCCCATTTTCTGTGTGTGACCCCCAGATATCTACAATCTGACCTCCAGCCTTGACACACCAATGAGTGTGTTGGTGTCATGTGAGGGAATGTTTTATGAGAAGAAATAAGGAATATTTTGGAATTAGGATGTCATAGGGGACAGAAGCTCGTTGAAGCGGTAGTATCAAATGAGAGAATATTCTATTTTTATAAAATTGTGAAAAAGCAAAGCTTGGTGTCATTGATTACTGATTGTTGTCTGCATTTGACAAGGCGTCAAAGTCACCACATGAATTGCCAATGCTCATGAGCTTCCCACAACCAATTAGAGCCTATGTGTCAAAGTGGAGGCCCGGGGGCCAAATCTGGCCCGCCGCATCATTTTGTGTGGCTTTGGAAAGTAAATCATGAGTGCCGACTTTCTATTTTAGGATCAAATTAAAATGAAGAGTATCGATGTATATTAAATTTCCTGATTTTCCCCTGTTAAATCAATAATTGTAAATTTTTAATCCAATTTTTCTGTGTTTTTAGTTCAAGAATTATTTTGTAAAATTTAAAAAAGCTAAAATAAGCATCGTTTTAGATCTATAAAAAACTGAATATTTAGGGATTTTAATCCAGTTCTTTTAATCCATTTATAAAAAAAAAAATCTAAATATTATATCTAAAATGGTCCAGCCCACGTGAAATCAAGTTGACATTAAAGCGGCCCCTGACACCCCTGAATTAGAGCAAAGAGAATATATCCAAACTGGATACAGCCGGCTGCATGTTAATGAGAGTTCCCTTTGGCAGAAATCCAAACCAAAAGAAACAACTAAATAATTTGGAAAAATTACTTTCCGGGTACTTTCAACACAAACAAATTCGAGGCAAACCATTCGAGGCTTTAAAAAATAATGTACAAAAAGTAACTTAAGTGCCGCTCTGAAACACATTCCCTATTTTTTAAGTTTCCGTCATTTGAACAAATCACTTTTTCTTCAGGAAGAAATCCTGTCGGACCATCACATATGACGAGTTCAAGGTTGCGTTGGGTGAGCTTGCCAGAAAAAAGTATAGAGAGAAGACTGGAGAAGAGGCTGAGGCTGAGGTATTCAAGCTGATTGAGGGAAAGACGCCAGTAATCGCCGGTGTTACGGTAAGAGTTCTCTTAAAACACAAATCTTCAACTATTTCAGCAGGGGGCTTAAATAACCTCTTAAATGGTCTCCGCAGAGAGCTGTCGCTTCCCCGACAGTCAACCGACTGACAGACACCACCAAGTTCACGGGTTCGCACAAGGAGCGCTTCGATGGCACAGGGCGCGGAAAGGGAAAGGCGGGACGAGTCGACTTAGTCGATACTTCGGGATACGTCTCGGGATACAAGCATCGAGGGACCTACGAAAAAAAGGTCACCAAACCCCCCACGGCCAAACCCATGTGAAGGGTGGAGATCAACGTGGATTGACGGCTAGGATCCTTCTCTTCAAAATCGGTTGTCGTATATTTTCCCACCCAGTTATTTTGTCTGTGTATGTATGCGTGCAGAGAGTGTTTCTTCTCTCTTTATGAAAGTGTGAGAACTGGAAAACTGTTTACATCTATTTTTGCAAAGTCTTCACCAGCTGGTACATTCCTGTCTAATAGTGAGCGACTGCCAAGAGGACAACGCCGATAATGACAATAATGAGGATGACGCTCATTTGTTTTGATCCGGCTTTAGAAAATTTATCAAGCACAATGAACAATGAAAGTCAACATAAACAATTGTGACAAAAAATGGTTCAAAGTTTCAGGTAATATTGTACTTTTTTGCTGAAAAAAAACTTTTAACACCCACTTCCAGATATTTCAATTGGCAAAGTGTTCCAGATAATTGACACACATTTGTACACATATTTAATATTCCGTTTGGTGTCTATTGTTTCTTTACTATTGACAGTTGTGAACAGTCTATAAACTTCATACTCATACTCATTTTATAAGATCTCTTTTTCTTAATATGCCTTCAGCTCATCTAGTTTGTCTCCCAAGTAAATTGAATGGGATTCCCCCAATTCTCTCCCCCTTCTCTCTTAACACTATTTTTGCATAAAGTTTTAAAATCTGTGATTTGATCAGGCAGAAGCAAAGTTGTGCAAGATTGTATTTTTAACATTTGACTTAAGATATTATCCCTCCATTTCTGCACAATACCTGTAATATTTGTGTGTTTAGAGTGTGTATGATCTAATAACTGTAGCCACTCTGATTTCTGACACTGGCTTAATGTTCCTTTCTGTGTTGCTGTACCTTGTGCATGTTATTATGTATATTACATTTAATTGAGAAGCACAGAAATGATGGTAGGACTTTGTCGTATTTGATCTACTGTGCCTGCTGTGAGGACAGACTACTGGACAGTTTTTTTCTTGCTTAGAAATCTTGAGTCATGAAATTTTTTATAGCTTGACATCCATAGAATATAATACGTGGAAAAAGTTGACTGCCATCAAACGTTGTTATACTTGTTATCCGGAGAACCTTTTATGTGTGGTACTGTCATCCGAGACAAAACCTAAACGAACAAAAAAAAGCAGGGAATGCCATTTATATCCTTAAATACTGTCTGAAGTAAAAGGGAAAAAAATCTAAACTTTTGTAAAGCATTTTTACCAGTGACAGTGTTTGTGGTCACACAAAACTATAGCAGCTATCAGTGGAGGTATTTAGTCTGCTGCAGTAGCTCGAGTAAACTCCCCGTGCTTAATGCCAAATACTGTGCACCTTTAATGTGGACGAACTAGATGTATTATTTTTGAATTCCTAACTTTTTCCATGTGCTATTGTGTCCCTGGTGCATGCAGTGGATCTTTGTACCTGCTTGTTCTTTAGACCTTCTTAATTGTGTGTTCATGATTTGTAGTGCATTACTGAAAATAAAATTGAAGCACATCAAACATTTCTGTAGTGAAAGTGAAAGCGTGAATCATGTTGCTCGGCTGATAAAACTGGAAAAATACTTATCTGGCATCTATTTTCTTAGGTAGAGTAACTTGCTCAGTGTGTAGTACATTTGTCTCAAAGACATCGCAAGCCATAAGTTTTCCTTACATTTTTTTATATTTGATATTTTCAAGTTTACATTTTGTAATTAAAAAACAATGGAGGAAGTTAGTTAATACTCTTTTTACATTTTTAAAATTCTCTTTGTGTTCAATCCCAGGTGGGTTCCAGCATTCCTGTATTGAGTTTGCATGTTTTCCCCGGGCTTGCATGGGTTTCCTCCAGGTACTCCAGTTTCCTCCCACATTCCAAAAACATGCACCAATTCAGGGTGTCCCTTGTCCCGTGCCTGAAGTCAGCTGGGATAGGCTCCAGCACCCCCATGACTCTCGTGAGGATAAGTGGTTTAGAAAATGAATGAGCTTGTTTGTGGTAATTGACATCGATAATTATTTCTATTTCAAGCATATCTGCAAATATTCTCATGTACTAAATTTAAAAATAAAGGAAAAAACTCAATTTTTAAATGATTGTACATTCATTCATCATACCCTTGTAAGGGTTGCGGAGGACTATCCAAGCTGACTTCGGGCAAAAGGCATAGACCCCAGACTGGTCGCCAGCCAGCCGTAGGGCACACAGAGAGAAAAACGACCGTCCGCACTCACAATCAGACTGCTACCAGCACACGCACTGAATTCAGGCAAGTGAACCACTACAGCACATGTGTCAAAGGCCCGGCCGGGGGCCAAATCTGGCCCACCGCATCATTTTGTGTGGCCCGGGAAAGTAAATCATGAGTGCCGACTTTCTGTTTTAGGATCAAATTAAAATGAAGAGTATAGATGTATATTACATTTCCTGATTTTCCCCCTTTTAAATCATTGTATTTTTTTCTGTGTTTTTAGTTCAAAAATCATTTTGTAAAATCTAAAAATATATATAAAAAAGCTAAAATAAACATTGTTTTAGATCTATAAAAACTTAATATTCAGGGCTTTTAATCCAGTTCTTTTAATCCATTTATAAAAAAAGAAATCTAAATATTATATCTAAAATGGTCCGGCCCACGTGAAATCAAGTTGACGTTAAAGGGGCTCGCGAACCAAGCCAAGTCTGACACCCTTGCACTACACTATCAGGTACTATAATTGTACAATATTATAATATTAAATACACTTTTATATATTTCATAATAATATATAAGAAAAGCACACTCCGTGCTGGGCACAATTTACTATCAGGGGCCACACAAAATGACGTGGAGGGTCGGATCTGGGCCCCTAATGTGTGTATACCTGCATAGCTGACGCCCCAAGTAACTACTGTACTGTATATAAAAAAGTCACTTTGCAGCATGATAAATTCACTGGGCTGCCTCATTGTTGAGTCTCCCATCTGACCTAGAAAAGTGAAAAACAACAGGGGTTAAGAGGAGAGCCAACCTTGATGCTCATCCAGGAGTCCAAAATATTTCCCACCAAAATCATTAGTTAAAATGACCGCACTGTCACACACTTATACACAAACTTCCTTTAATAAATTGCCCTACTCCCTGAAGGTTCGCTTCAAATAAACACTGCCTTCTACATTGGTTCCACTTAATAAATAGCGCAATGATTGCAGATCTCAATACAATGAAGGGGGGGGGTGGAAAAACTAAATCTACAAGGCTGGCGCGCCTTTGGGCAGAGCGTACAATTTTAAAATGAATGGACCATCCCAGGAATGCCCCTTAGTCAAGCTCCTTCACACTTCCAATCAGACCTACAGCAAGACAAAACAAGTTAGACAAAGTAAGGATGATTTAAGTGTATTATTTTATCCCCTCAAAGGAGAATAAAGTACCTGTTGATGTGCGTTCGGCCTCATTCAATTTTTTTCTCAGCTTTTCCACTTCAATTGTCAGCTCTTCCACTGTTCTCTGGGTCTCTGCGGGTTGAAGAGAGACAGTTTCCTCTATGTGTGTGTGACAATATAACACTATGGTGATGTATCTTGATATTTTGCATCCCAATAAGTTGTAAATATGGCTGGCTTAAGACACATTTCAACCCTTCTCGTCACACTGTTGTATTGACAAATAGGAAAGTCTCTGTGATGTGGTGATACATACGTTCTGACATGAGCAGGTCTTTCTGGAGGGCAAAGTTCTCCTCCAAGGTGGTCTGCAGTTGGATGTTGAGCTCGTCCTGAGTTAGTAGGAACAATTACTTTGATTGAGAAGAAGAAAGTTATGCTTACCCTTGCAAATGCTTTTAACTTCCTGTAAGCTTTTCATGGGAAGTTTATTGCTGTGGTTTTCAGATAAATTCCTTTTTGGTCACGTCCTAACTTTCTCATGTGAAATAAGAAAAACAAAAATAGATTTCATTTGACCCAAACATAGGGTGGCCCGGTGAAAGTGTGGCTAGCAGTGGTTCACGGTTCTGGGGTCGAGGGTTCAATGCCAGGTGGCTCACTGCGTGGAGTTTACATGTTCTCTCCGGGCTTGCGTGGGTTTTCTCCGGGTGCTCCGTTTTCTTCTCACACTCCAAAACATGCAGGGTATGCTTGTCGAACTAAATTTCCCATTGGTATGAGTGTGAACACGGTTGATGGGCCACCAATTCAGGGTGTCCCCTACCTGGTGCCCGAAGTCAGCTGGAATAGGCTCCAGCACCCCCCCAGGGCCCTTGTGAGGATAAGCGGTTCAGAAAATGATTCATTCATTTGACCCGAGATAGTCGCTATCTAGTTTTACTTAGTTGTCGTCCATATTGTTGTGGTTTGGTACATTGAATGCAATGTAAATGTATTATTTAGCTGTTTTAACGTTAGTATACTAATATGTCTGTTGTAGAGTATTATTTTATTTATTCATTTGCTCAGCTGCTTATCTTCATGAGACTCGCAGGGGCACTGGAGCCTATCCCACCCAACGAGCAATAGTTGGGGTACATCAAAGTTGGTTGGCAGCCAATCGCAAGGCACAAGGTAACTATCACCAACCATGCATCGATCTTCGGAGACCTAGTTATCATTTCTGTCTCAGGTCTAATTAATTACATTAACTCATTGCAGATTTATTGCATGTTATACCAAGGGTGTCAGACTCGGGTTGGTTCGCAGGCCGCTTTAACGTCAACTTGATTTCACGTGGGCCGGACCATTTTAGATAAAAAAAAATATTTTTTATAAATGGATTAAAAGAACTGGATTAAAAGCCCTGAATTTTAAGTTTTTTTATAGATCTAAAACAATGTTTATTCCAGCTTTTTTATATATATATTTTTTTAGATTTTTCAAAATGATTTTTGAACTAAAAACACAGAAGAAAATGGATTAAAAAATGAGAATCATTGATTTAAAAAGGGGAAAATCAGGAAATTTAATATACATCCATACTCTTCATTTTAATTTGATCCTAAAACAGAAAGTCGTGATTTACTTTCCTGGGCCACACAAAATGATGCGGCGGGCCAGATTTGGCCCCCGGGCCGCCACTTTGACACAGGTGTGTTAGACAGTACACAAAACTCGACTGAGGTAGATCATTTTGAACTCGTCTTATAAAGATTTAGTTTTTTGGTAAATTACTGCTTCCATAAATCCCATGAAAAGCTTCCAACATCGTAACTTTTCAGAACTTTGCAACACACTGTGTTATTACCAGATTAGCAGTAACTTTCTTCAAATCAGCTTCATGATCATGTTCTTGTGTTGCTGCAAAAACACACCACGCGCCCACTTCCTTCTTTAAGTTGTTGACCTCTTCCTCCTTATTAGTTATATGGCTTTCCATCATCGAGAGGATCTGTACAATCTGAACTAGGTCCGGAAAAGCGAAAACGTCTTCACATTTTCTCTTCATTCAAATTCTTAAATTGCCTCCAATTAGACAGAATACCCAAGAGAACTCACTCAGGAAGTTGGTGTCAAGTTTCAGAGTTCTCTCTCCCACCCAGTGTTTGTCCATAAGGTCAAGCAGCTTCTCCAAGGCTTTCCAGTAACGATTCTGGGAGTGACATTCAGATTTATTGATGATTTATTATAATGTGACATAAAGCAGTGAACACTTTGTACCTGCTTATTTTCTGCGTGTTTCAGCATACCGTCACGCGCAGTTTGCCATAAAGGATAGAAAAAAGTGCCTAAAATGATGAGGACAGAGAGTTTACAAGCTTTGATATTGAAATTGGCAAAACAATTAAACTCAGATGGCTACTTTTGCCTGATCAAACAATTTACAAATTTTAACTGCGACTGGAAAGCCCGTTTTTCTTTAATAGTTAAATACAGAATTGAGCGATCTACACTGTGCTCTTGCAGTGACCTTTACACGTCAACCACTCCTTAGAAGAGACGCAATAGTACAGTGCTTTTTTTCAATTTGTCTCACTATGGTTTGAAGAACATCAATACGTTTTTTTGTTTGTTCTTTTCTGACCTCGACCTAGTTGAGACGCTGTGGCATGACCTTAAAAAAAAGGTATTCACACCAGACGTCCCTGGAATGTTGCTGAACTGCTACAATTTTGTAAAGAATAGTCCAAATTTAACCTTTTAAAAAAAAAAAAAAATGATTCAAACTTTTGATGATTGTGCATGGCTGACCTGCAAATACATTAAAAGTTAGTTTGCCAAAGAAAGGTCAACTACTTTTTAAATCCACAGTTTCGTTTAAATTCTTTGTTTACATGCTGTGATAGGTAAAAATATGAAAACCTGTTGTTGTTTGCAATATTAGTTAAAGCAGTGTTTTTGTTTATTCTGGTGATAGTGGTGAGATATAGACAATTTAAGGCCATATTCTGGATGAATTATAAAATGCTGATTAATTCCACCTCTTTTAGCTTTAGCTTCATTTCTCAAACGTGCTGTAGGTTATCACAAAACCATGGAAAACTCTTAAAAACCTAAATTTGCTGCCACCTAGTGCTGGAATAACAGCATTATACAGTGACGTTATTCATAAGTATTGTACAGTATTTGTATTTTTGTCAGTTTTGTTCATATTTTATGTATTAATACCAATTCGATTGAACAACTTTGGTGACGTTGGTATGTGGAATTTGCGTTACAAAGAAAAAAACAACGGGGAATGAGATGGAGGAGAAAATGAGGCAAAATATATTTCACCTGGCTCCTGATAAGTTGTCTGTGATTCTTTGTTTGCCGTATTCAGACTTTTCTGGAGAGTATCAGAGTTCAGGGAGGGCTTCACGTCAAGGAGTTCCAGTAAAGCCTGTTTGTCGTCGTGATTTCTGGAAATCACAAGTGAGACAATAATAACATTGAAGATTGTAATAAGAGTGATACTATTAATGACTTTGATGCACTGTGGGGGGAGGGAATGCCTAAAACACTAAAACATGTGATGTAATACAGTACTTTGAATATAAGATTTTCCAGTTTTTAGATAACCACTAAAAGCTTCTGGAAGCATCCTCAAAGATCTTATCAATTCAAGAAACACTTCCACACTTGCATTAATAAAGGTTTGAGACCTTAGAGGTTTAGGCCATGCAGAGAGTGATTAACACTGCCCAGAAGATCGTCGCCTGCTCTCTGCCCTCACTGGAAGACATTGCCAGCCCTCGTTACCTCAGCAGAGCCGGGAACATTGTCGGGGACCCATACCACCCTGGTCACAACCTGTTCCAGCTGTTGCCCTCTGGCAGACGCTACAGGTCTCACAAAGTACGGACAAATAGGCTTAAGGACAGTTTTTCCCACAGCCATCAGGACTCTGAACTTGCGGTAGCACGACACACAATCCCTTCTGTGTAATAACTTCGGGGTGAGGTAACATGAAGGACGTTGGGTGGTGATCTGCCTCCTACTGGCTGACTGAAGGTAAGTGAGGAGACAGTGGGAGGTAAGTGATCCGTTTTTTTTCTTTGTTGGCATCTGCGAGGCAAACTTTTTCTGCAGTCGCCGGGATTTGGTTGCGCTCGAGGGGTGATGCGATGTATCCATCACGGCAGAATGCCACCTAGTCTGAAATTATCACTTATTTGGGCCTTTTGACGGGAAAGCGCACCTTGTGCAGAAGCACTACCAATTTCGTCATACGCAGCTGGGTATGATGACAGTTAAGCTTTTGTCGAGTCAATGATGATGACAAAGCCTATGTCCGATTATTATTATTATTATTATTCAGTAACTTTGGCCAGATTTCTGAAGGCCACTGCCACATACATTATGTTGACATGACAGCAGTATATTGAGGTGAAATCGGATTGCAAAAATAATAAAGAAAATTAACATGAGGGTAGGCAAGCATCGATGGGAGATAAATGAAGAAAACCCACCCCTAAACAAATGTCTGCCCTTGAAGATAGTAGCTTACCTTTGTTGTGAGAACTGCTTCTTGGCTGCCTTGCGCTCAGCATATTTTATTGGACATCCATCTGAAAGCAACGGGATTGCATCAAACTACAAAAACATAAATCAGATGAGCAGTCTGGGTGAGTTTACCTAATTTCCGTAGGCTGGTCATGGAATGGACCACAAAAGGTCGGTAGTGTGGCTCAATCTTGCCCACAAGATTGAGTCTGAGGTCAAGTTCCGTCAAGACTGGCAACTCAAAAAGGATCTTCACTTCTTCAATGGAAGGTATGCAGTTGTAGTATAGATTTAGGGTCTTTAAATGTTTCAAGTGTTGCACACCCTAAGCAAGTAAAATAGGTTAAATTAGTAATTTGGAGTAAAAAACACACACAAAACAGAAAGTCGAACAAACCATCAGGCCTACCTCAACAGACACTAATGAATTGTATGCAAGATTCAGGGATTTCAGACGTTGAAAATTGGCTAATCCACTTCCCAGGGATCCGATTTTCTGCTTAAAGTTACCAGGGAGACTCAGTGAACGAACATCTCCTGTGAAAATGAATTTAGTTACTTATCTTTTAATTTTCTTAGTTTCATTCAATTGAATTTATACTCTTTGTGACCACAAATTTGTAAGCAAAGGTGCAAAGATAGCCAACATTTTTTATTACAGAAACTAACATTAAAATCTAACCCAAACGCAAATAAGTATTACCATATTAATTATAAAGAAGTGTTACCAAGGCGTTTGTGAGGTAATCCCAATTTGGCCATTATCCATTCTTCAGTCAAAGCCACCAAAGTCACTGATGCCATTTTTACCGTAAAACTTGCTTCTTATAAACTAACTTAAAACGATACTTTTTCTTTTATTAAATACAAAATCGGCTGTATTAATAATTAATTAATTCATCTTTATATATTAATGTCTCCGGATCTTAGAAAATCAGAAGGCGCACATCAAAGTCAAGTTTCAAACGAGGTTTAACTTATATCCTTCCACAGTTTTGTCAAAATTAATAATATATAAAGATTTTAAGTATTATTCGGGTAACCCGATAAGTAGCGGCGAATACATTTCCTTTCCATTCCCGGGTAACCAACTTGCAAACTGCTGTGTTTACCAGCTACTCTGAACGCCTCACTTTTGCGCCTGCGCACTCATGAGTTCTGGTTATGTCACGTGTCCAAACAAGCATGCGACTCCATATAGCGAAGTTCGGTATTGTAGACATAATTTTGCCTTGACCACAATTTTACGGAGGAATCGTCCTATTTTTGTTGTTTAAACAGGATTTGTTGTTAAATCATTAGTAATTTGTATTTTGGGTTCATGGCGCTCACTTTGCTGATATTATTATCCAACATAACTTTATGTTCCTCAGCTTTTTTCTCTTCATATAAACTGTTCAAGGTAGGTAGCTCAAGTGAATAAATTATGAATAAACTCACATTAATTTGCGGTGCATGTGGCCTACAGTTTAGTAGAAATAATGTATCATTTGAGGAGTTTCACCTGTTTTTTTTCCTTCTTATATCCTCTGCAGCGCCACAGGGCTCCCTCAGTTGGCTTCTTCCTAGTAGGAATTTCAGCAGGACTTAATACATTACCTTTCTCGAGCACACGGCTAACTTCCCTGCAGAAAGAGGCAGAATTAGCTGGAGACATTCTGGCTCCTTCCCTCCTTGCCTTCCATTTTTTGTGGCTCAGTGAAGATCGCATCACAGCATGCATTCTCCTTTGTGGCTCTTTCCTACTGCTGGGATTTTGGGGCAGTCTCTCAGCAGATACCTCGGTGGTCTTGAATCGCTGCATGGGCCTGGCCTCCTTGTCCTGTAGCCTCTTGGTGTGCCTGCTTGCAGGAAATCCAGTCGGGGCCCTGACCAGTGTGACAATCAGCCTGCCAGTACTGTTAGCCCCTTTTTCTGGATCACAGGTTTTTGCCTGGTTTAACTCTCCGGGTGTCAGCGAGGGAACCATCAAGCGGCTTTTGAAGGGTTTCATGTCTGTAGGCTGTTGGACCGTAACACGGTCCCTGGACAAGTTTCTATTAGATGTTGTGACTGACCGATATCACTTGTAGGGTTTTGTTGAAATTTGACATGATTCTTTCATGCCCACAAAAGCATTTGGGGTATGGTTTATAGTTAATTGCTTTATAAAAGGGGGAATAAAAGGTGTGATTGTATCCACAGCAATAGAGTGGAACCACCTCCTGAGATCAAACCTAATCTTGTATTGGATTTTAGTCAACATCCTGTTAGTTCCATTTTTTTGCCCTTATGTATTACATAAATGGATAGCGCTCCCTCGAGCAGTTAGCATGCCTGCCCCTTCTGAGGATCATGTTTCCAATCTCAGCTACAGCCATTTATTTTATGTGCTTATTACTACTTAGTACAGGTGTGTCGAACAGGTTAGACACAAAGAGCAAAAAAAATAAAACTGTCAGAGTCACCCTGCTACTCAAGGGACAGACAACATGTGAATGTCAGCAAAACAAACTTGTTTAATAAATTGGGAAAAAGCTGAATTTCACTTTTCTGATAAGAAAAACATTTGTTTTAAAGCCATTATTTTCAGGAAGTTTTGATCCAACAAAGAGGAAAACATTTTATCACTGCTAGTATAACTTCAGCCAATCAAATGGCAGTACCTCGAATTTCCTACCCATCATTGTGATGTCATCTATACTCATTCTCACAGGAACCTGTGGTGTGTCTGATAGTGTTGACGTACATGGGTATAACTGACGTCACTGTGTAAGTTGGCACAGCAATGGTTGCTGTCATAATCAGTGTGGGTTTTTTTTTAAGACTGTTTGCAAATAATAAAATATGCTGCATCTTTTTTTATTCCTATCAGAGGTCACATTTTTCATTTCTATATTAAATTATTGTCACATGAAGGTATTTCAGGCCGGGTCTTACCTATCCCTTTAAGAACTGAACCCATGCAGAAGTCAGTTGAGTGAGCTACTATAGTACCAAATCAGTGGCTATATCCTTTATTTTTATTTAACATTAACTAACTATATATAATGAGGTACATAACAACAAATATGTTGGAATGTTAGTGATTTGAAAATGTTGATCTAATTCTTTGATCTCCCAAACTTGTTTTTTTCATTGAAAAAATTGTAGAATGTGAATTTGCAGCTTTAATCAAATTTTTTGAGACACTTTCTCATTCTAGTTATTGGTGATTAGTCTCAAAACTTTTGACTTTGGATATAAGACCACTTGGCCTTTTGACAGTGACGTTTGTTTTAGTCTCATCTGCTAAAGTTAAGTGATGCTTAGAGTTTGAGTATATCCAATATCCATTTATGTTCATCCTATTTTTCAGTGAACTACTTATTTATATGTGTATCTACATAATTTTCATTATCTATTAGCAATTTGTATTATTTAATGTTTTTTCTCTCTCTTTCAGGCACAGTCGTTAATGCTTTTTGCCATCATTTGCATTCGGGCGTGAAATTGTTCCGTATGTTTACAAATAATAAAATAACCCGCATCGCTTTCTGAATGTTAGCATTGCTATTAGTGAGTACATTTTGCATCGAGCAAGTGAAATATGCCTGTCAATCCCCCATTGCAGCTGACCGAAGCTCTTTACTGAGCATGCTCATTGCAGCTGCAGCCTTTATATGGGCCAAGAGTGCAGAGGAGGAGGAGAAAAGAGTCAGATGGGCTGCACAGCGCAGGGATGCTGTTGGTGCCATGAGAAAAGGAGCTGCTTTCCGACGACGTGCCATGGATGCGAGTGTGAAAGCGGAATACAAATGACCGGAGAGCATATATGCGAAGGTAAAGAAGCCGAACCATAATGGAATGGATTTAAATGTTGTCATTGCAGAACATTCCATTGCCGTGAAATTTCCTCTGCTGTATGATATGATTTGAATTCACAGGAACTGTTGCACAGCGTAGAGATGTACGCCTTCTACTCCCTTTTAGTCTACATCTTTTACACTGTTTTCAAGAAGGAGGAGGAAGAAGACTTGGTGGCATCATGTGGGGCTTCCACAGACGTATGTCTAGACATATTTTAACCACCCCCAATTGCATGTGTCTCTCACAATTTAGCATTTTGTCGGTGGATCACGCATGACTCATTGGATAAACCTGTCAGATAAAATGGAGTTTCTTTCTGGCATATGGAAAAAAAATGCATGCGGCTCTATGCGCGATGTGTAAACATTGTCATCACACCAGCTGACCCTCATTTGTCTTGCTGTGCTAAGGATCCAAGACCTGTTTCCATGGAAACAGGCAGAAAGAAAGATGGCCACACCCCCAAAATAAGAAAGAAGGCCTGTGCTAGCCTTAGTGACTCAAGTAAGTGTTCACTTAGACCAGGAGTAGGGAACCTATGGCTCGGGAGCCACATGTGGCTCTTTTGATGGGTGCATCTGGCTCTTTGCTAACCTGTGAGCTAAAATATGGAAATCGCTGTTGACAGAACTGAGATATTACATTTAGAACTGCTTTAATCTTCTTTTTTTTGCTTTAATCTTCTTTTTTTTGCAGTAGACTCTTCTGGAATGCACCCTCTCATTGATTAGCAACAGCATAAGAATCTTTTAAAAAATATTCATTTTTTTCCACTTTAAAAGTGGTGAAATTCCCCAAAAAAAATTGAAAAGGCACTCGTTTACATGTATGTATTTTGACTTTTAAATTCGTAGTATGGCTCACAAGGAATAACATTTGAAAATATGAATTGTTTATGGCTCTCTTCGTCAAAAAGGTTCCTGACCCCTGGCTTAGACAAATGGATATATACGTATAGTATGAACCTTTTTTATGCTTACTCTTTGCTAACGTAATGATTCAGACAGTGACAGTGATGACACGTCACCGAGTGACGACGACGAGCAATATGAAGTCCCAGCATGCACGCCTCTGGCAGCATTTTTATCCTTTAAGCAGGAGTCTGACAGGAGGACCTCACAAGGCCAGAGGGAGACGACAGGAAAGGTAAGAGCTTGACATAAATGAGGCAATCCTTCCCAAACTATGTGCAAACTTGTAAAAACCCTAAACTTGCGTTCAGTTGGGAGAGTCCCCCCTGATGGCCGTCATGTCCCACCTGCTGAGCTTTCTGGAGCAGTACTCTCACTTCCAACAACTGCAGCAGCAGGCTGAACAGTACCGTGTCCAGCTTAAGAGGCACCGGGTACAGCACCGTCGACAGATGAAAGCGCTGCGGGCCACCTACCGACAACGCCTCAAGGACAAGAAGAGCATCATTTGTAACCTGGAGGAAGCTGTCAGCCAGCAGTTGAGTCCGCAGAGTGACGGTGAGAAAAGGTTGCCGCATGGAAGGGAGGATGGGAAATAATGTAGCGCTTAAGTGAATGTATATTTCTATATAATGAGTGATTAGCACATCGGCCTCACATTGGGGGACCTGGGTTCAAATCCAGGTCGGTCCACCTGTGTGGAGTTTGCATGTTCTCCCCTGGCCTGCGTGGGTTTTCTCTGGGTACTCTAGTTTCCTCCCACATTCCAAAAACATTCATGGTAGGCTGATTGGACACTCTAAATTGCCCCTAGGTATGAGTGAGCGTGAATGGTTATTTGTCTCCTTGTGCCCTGCGATTGGCTGGCCACCAATTCAGGGTGTCCCCCGCCTCCGGCCCGAAGTCAGCTGGGATAGGCTCCAGCACCCTCCGCGACGTTAGTGAGGATAAAGTGGTTCAGAAAATAAGATGATTCGGAAAGACGATAAGTCATTTGTCACTTAGTCTTAAAGTGAAAGACCACACCTACTATAAATGACCTCCGTGTGCAAAACCATTGCTCTAAGTGTTTAAGTGTGCAAATAAAAAAAGTATAATGTTTTACCTCCCAAAAATATAATACCACTTATGAGTGCAGTAATAACAAAGCACATACACACTAATATAAAGGTGTTGTCTGTCTCTTTGAGAGGAACACAATGGCAGGAGCTATGGCGAGATGAAATTGAAAGCCAGCACTATGGCATAATTCCCCTGGGCAGCATTATATTCTATTCAATTCAATTGGTGCTTTTAAAGATTAAATGGAAGCTGCTTCCAACCAATGTTCAATAGCATTTTTCCTTAGGAAGGTCTTGATGAGAAACCTTTTCCTTCAGGCGACTTTGGGAAGGAGGCAAGATATAGCCATGACGGTTCACACAACCGTTCACTCATTTACACCTAGAGCAAATTATACATCCTTCAGTGAACCTTAAACACTGGTTTTGGAATTTGCAAAGAAACTAAAATAAACCCCATGCAAGCACGGAAATAAGGCAAAAAACCCTCCCAGCAAGGCCAAAGTTAAACAATGAACCACTTACTTATTAGGCAGATATGTGAGGCTTGGCTCCATACTACAATTAAATGGATTGAGACTCAATTATCTGATTATTTCCTCAAATGGCAAATAATTAGGTACACCTATGATAGTTTCATTTCAAAATGGATGTTTGTGTGACTTTTAAGATCAATTGTCAAGCTCTCACTCCAAGTCAATAGGGATAGGCTCAAGATCATCTGTGAACCTTGTGCTATAGGGAAAAAAACGATGGTTACAGTGTAAAGATGCTAAATGTAACTTGGTTCGTAGACAACATAGTCGTGATGTTACAGACAAGACTCTGGTATCAATGCTGTGTGTGAGTATATAGTGCATGTCAGCTTGGAGCAGATGGTTCTTTGACCTGTGACTAATTCTAAGCTCTGTGGATGCATGCATATTTATACTATGTTCACATGTGCATGACTCTAGAAGTGATATCACCGCAGGGACTATTGTGAATGATGTCCAGCTCATGAATAATATCTTCATCAGACACAGGACAAGGTTAAACTTTATTCGTCATTGGAATTCTTTTGTAAAGTCAAAAGAGGTTTAGTCCCGTTCATGAATTATATCTGAGAGTTTCATTTTCCTCCAATCCAATTTATAAGTCTAGCACATGCAGGGTGGCACGTGTACTCGTGTCGGGCTAAAAATAGATGCAGTGGCTGGTGTCCTTGGGTTGTAAGGCAGTTTTCTTTGTTTTGTTTATAATGCAAAATTCTATTAAATGGGCCATTGCCTCTTTATGTAATGGAGTTTGCCATATATTGGGACTTACTTAGTGTTGTTTTTTGCACTGCTAATGCACAGCTTTTTGATGCTCCATGACTTAACACCTGCATCATGATGAGAGTGCAGACCTAATCTAATGCAGCATTAGCGTGTCCTGTATCTAAAGATCAGAGGTGACAAAGCATCTCTGGCCTACATCTATGGTGTAGTTATTAATATGATTAGATTCTTTTTAAGATATACAGGGAGATTGTTGTTGCGGGATTTGCGCTTTTGTTTGGCTACACGTGAGAAGTTTGGCCTCACTGGAGAGTGCAAATACAGCAGCAGTAATGACGCTAGCATCACTGACTCAATACAAGATGTGTGGAAAGGCGTTAAATGCATCCGTAATGTTCATAAATATTACACATGCATTTAATTATCAACACAGGATAGAGGAATTGGTTACACTTCCTTATATAATAAAACAAAGAAACATATTTTAATCACTGTCATAAATGATTAATATTGGTTCTTAGATTCATTTATTATTGATAACATATAAACTATACACGAGTTTGCATGTTCTCCCGGGCCTGGGTGGGTTTCCTCCGGGTACTCCGGTTTCCTCCCACATTCCAAAAACATTCATGGTAGGCTGATTGGACACTCTAAATTGCCCCTAGGTATGAGTGTGAGCCTGAATGGTTATTTGTCCCCTTGTGCCCTGCGATTGGCTGGCCATCGATTCAGGATGTCCCCCGCCTCTGGCCCGGAGACAGCTGGGATTAGCTCCAGCACCCCCTGCGACCATAATGAGGATAAAGCGGTTCAGAAAATGAGATGAGATAAACTATACAACCTTGTACCCGTCTTCCCAATGCTCAAGGTTGAACAATAATCAAATCCAAGACATTACTTTGTGCTATTTCTGGTTGACCTCATTTAAACATGTATGAAGGGATTTAATCTGATTTCACTGCTAAAGACTAATTGTGTAATTTCAGGGGAGAGTGGCAGTGACGCAGGTGCTCAAGCCGGAGTCCACAGCCTGGTGGAGTCTCTGTACGGCCTGCAGGGGGAACGTAGCAAATTGAGAGGAGAATTGCATCTGCTACGTTCACAGTTAGAACAGAAAGACCGAGACCGACACACTCGTATACTGGCCTTTCAGCAGCAGGTTGGTACACCACCAGATAAAAAGTTAAGTAAAATCTCATTGTATCTAAATAAATATAATATCTTCCACAGATCGATGAGCTTAAAAGTGGAATTGAAGAACGTGAGGAGGAGCTGTGCAGACTCAAAACTGCCACTGTAAGTGCTATCAAATTTAAATGCCAGGATGGCCAACCCTGAGGATGATATGTCACAATTTTTATGTTATTTTTCATTTTTAATGACCGTATTCTGGTCCACTGTCCATTTGAGCTGTCGTGTCCATTTTATTTGCGCTTCTGCTCAATGACGATAAATGCACTCTGATTCTGAACATATGTACTAACAGGGGGCGACAGACTCAGAAAAACGAGTCTTGTGTCTCTCGGCAGAGAACGAAACTCTTAAGCAAAGCCTGACTGTTACCCAAGGCCTCCTGCAGCAGCTCAGCACCATTCCTTCACAGTCCAGCAACATGCTCATCAAGGTGGGACGCGCCATTGTTCCCGTTGACGTCAATGCCCCATTTTTGAACAATTTTCAACACTCTCCCTTAGGAAAACGAGAATCTGAGAAGCCGCGTGCAGCAGCTGGAGGCTTCCCTGCAGCAACGTGCTGAGCAGCTGTCGCAACTGGAACAGCAAAGCGAACGGAGTGAGTGGAGGAGAGGGGAGGAGTTGAGAAGACGAGAGGATAGAGTGAGAGAGCTTCAACTGGAGTTGGACAGAGAGAGGGGCAAAGAGCCTGTGGTAAAGGTACATATTCGAACTGGTGTGGAAAGCTTTTTTAAAATACGTTTTAAGTATTAACTGATTTGTTGCCATTGATGGCAATAGACATCTCGTCCATTTAAACTGGAAGGGCTGGCAGCGATTGTTCGATCGCTGCCAATCCCTTGTCAATTTGGATTGGATGTGTATGGCAGTCAGTGGCAGTGAAAGATGATTATTCAATGAAAGTCTTTCCAGTTGAAATAAATTTGATGTCTAAAACTGTCAATGGCAGTGTATTAAGCGGGTTAAGCGCTACCAAAAACAACATAATCCAAAGGTATAAGGATATTCCAAAATATGAAATCACCTTTGCGTCCCAAAATATAAAATCACTTTTGTATTTAAAATATGAAAAAAAATGATTAATCGGAATATGAGCTGAATGTGAATAATCGCGATTAAAAAATGTAATCCCTTGACAGCTGTCATATGCATATATATGTATCTCATCTCATCTCATTTTCTGAACCGCTTTATCCTCATTAGGGTAATGGGGGGTGCTGGAGCCTATCCCAGCTGACTCCAGGCCAGAGGTGGGGAACACCCTGAATCGGTGGCCAGCCAATCGCAGGGCACAAGGAGACAAACAACCTTTCACGCTCACACCCATACCTAGGGGCAATTTAGAGTGTCCAATCAGCCTACCATGCATCTTTTTGGAATGTGGGAGGAAACCGGAGTACCCGGAGGAAATCCACGCAGGCCCGGGGAGAACATGCAAACTATATTTAAGAGCTTGTATATTTAATATTATTTTGTGGGTCATATACAATGATATTTTCATAATTTGTTGCAGGCCAATAAAATTGGGCAGCGATTTGCAGCCATCCTTTTTTCGGGCTTAGTAGTACAAGTGGTGCAGGCGCTATAGTATACACTGGTGGGCCAGTTTGAATACAACATTTGGTCTGATTTTACAGGCCAAATTTAATTACACTATGGGCCAGATTTAGCTCATGGGCCTCTGTTTGACTCATTTCTTCAAATCTCAAACAACTATAATTTGTTGTTTCTCCCAGTATGTTACCAAAACCGTTGAGGTGGAGTCCCCGGCCACCATGAAGCAGCTGACCAAAGCCAGACAGAGGAACGAGCTGCTGTCCGAGAAGTTATGCAACCAGAATGAACGCTGCAAGCAGCTGGAAGAACAAATCCGCAAATCAGACGAGTACAGCTGTAATCTGCAGCACAAGGTACAGAGCACATCAATTTTGGTGTAGACTGTATGCGTACTGTATGGTATTGTAAAATACAATACGCGAAATGTAATTAGATAATACTGAGTATTATTTCGATCTGTGTCTTCACGTACACCAACCAAAGCTAAATTTAGTGCTACGTACATCAACGGCATCATAGATTTTGCCTTTACAATTATAATGAAGCTCAGTATTGCCTGAGAATTCAAAACCATGACATTTAACCTTAAAGTAGCACTCTGTTAGAGAAAATGTGCAAGTCAGGGATAACTAGGCTTTTCATAGATTGCAGCTTATGAGCGGGAGATCGGACTGCTGAGACAAGAGCTCTTGAAGGAGATCGGACACTTGGAAGAAAGGAAGGAGGAGGCGGTCAAGGCTGCTGCAAACTGCTCAGCAGAACATTTTGAGGATCTGCAGCACCAGTTCTTCAGTCAGTCGTATATAAGATGCATTTAATCTTTTCACATTGGTCAAGTACGCCAATTCCCCATATATTTTTTTCAGGTTTACAGAAGCGTCTGACGGCCCTCCCTCCAGCTCTCCGCTCTATGAAAACAGACTACGCCAGTCTGAGGAGCCAAGTACGGAACTTTTCAGAGTTTTACGGAGCGGCAATAAAGGAGGCAAAAAAACAGGTAACCATTACTGTCTATATTTATAACCAGAATTAAAATATTTCTTCCACAAAATGTTGTCACCCCACTTCTCTCTAATTTGGAGAGATTCTCTTGGCCACACCTCTTCCAGTATGTGTACAGTTAGGTGTTAGATGTTTTTACGATCAGTTACGGTACAAAACATTGCGTCATTTGTGTCACATTTGTCACGTCAGTTCCGTTCTTTCAGTCTACACAAAGACTCAAGAATCAAAAGTGCTGACCAATGTACAGTAATTCACATGGTATGAGAAATAGGACTGTTTTATCAGCATATATACAACCTCCAAGTGATTGCTTGAAACATTTTTCAGCCCAGCTGAACTAGCATCTGTAGCTGCCTACAGTTACGGTACAAAACATTGCTAGTCAAGCACATTGCTAGTCAGCATCTCTGCTCAGTGTGATGTGTATTTGAATGGTTGATTACCGTATTTTATGGACTATAAAGTGCACTTTTGTCAGAGTTTGGCTAGGCCTGTGACTAATACTCAAGCACGACTTAATAGTATATGTTTTTTTTTCTTTGTGACCACTGACAGCCTACTATGTTGTGTTTTTAGGCTAGAATAGTTTGAAAAACTATTATGTTGAGCCCATGCTTATCCAGTTTACTATTGTTACCTTTACATATTTGTTCTTGGTTTCTGATAAAATAATTGTCCTCCCAAAAAAACAACTTATACACCAGTGTGACTTGTACAGTAGTATATTTCCTCTTCATTGTGTCTTCTTTGACTGGTGTGACTTATACTCAGGTGCGACTTATAGCTAAAAAAATACGGTACTTTATGATATAATTGATAATACTCAACTTTTCTAAATGGAGTATTAAATTTGTGTTGTCATATTGTATTTTTCTTATCTTACTGATGGTTTCTTTAACTACTACATGGTAGTGGTACCATTAAAAAGTGGATTAAGTCTAGAGGTGTAACGATACATCACTTCACCGTTGCCCAAAAGGCACAAAAATAATGCTGTCACCATGGTTTGTTTCCCAGGTTTCAGCCGCAATCTTTGAAATGTCGGAGGCCAACAAAGACCTCCTGGAGAAATACCGAAAGGAGGTGGCACTACGCAGGAAGTTGCATGAGCAGCTTGTGGAACTAAAAGGTGTGCACTGATGCAGAATACAATATGGGTCATTTTACTCAGACCAAGTGATGTATCATCTCGTTGTGTTCCGTCCTCTAGGTAATATCCGTGTGCTGTGCCGTGTGAAACCTGTGCTGAAAGAGGATCAACGTGAGGAGGACACGTCCGTGGTGGTCACCACGGACCCCGATAACGAGTCTTCTCTGACTGTGATGAGTAAAGGAAAGGGTCGCAACTTTGAGCTAGACAAGGTCTTCCATCCTCAGGCTACGCAGGAAGAGGTCCGAGCACACACAAATATTGCAGTTAAGAAAAAAATGATTTTGATAAAAAAATGTGATACAACTTGCACTTTGCCGTTTTAAGGTCTTTCAGGAAATTGAACCTCTTGTGACCTCATCTATCGACGGTTACCACGTGTGCATATTTGCATATGGACAGACTGGCTCTGGGAAAACCTACACTATGGAGGTAATGATGTTGTAGGTTCTAAGCAAAAAGATGCCACTTTTTGTGTTCTACTCTTTTGTGTTTAGGTGTACTGTCAGAGCTCAATAAATGTATAAACTTGCTTCATTTTTTTAAATTATATCCCTAATGCACTCTGAGGATTGTAAGATGTTCCTTAAATATTCACTGCCATTCAAAAGACAATTAACTCTTGATCTTATAATTGGAAACTGATTATAATGTGTTAGAGTACTGTACGTATCATTTGTCTAATTGTATTGTAGTCATATTTAGTCTTATTTCAACTCTTTCAGAAAATAAGAAATTAAAAACAACCACCATTTTTGGCTAGCATTTATATATTTTTTGCTTTGGTAAAATTACTTTAACAGTTATCCTATAGCGTTAACAATATACTTCAGAGTGCCAATTAATAAATTAGGATATCATTCATTTCCATCAGTAGTTCATTTCAATGAATTAGAAAATATTTTCCCAAAAAACAATTGAAATGTAATTTCGATATTAAGTCATTTTCATTGTGGAAATACTTAAGCTGATGTATTAGTCAGATTTAAAAACAAAACACAAGAAAGTATTTTTCAGTAAGCCTCTTGTGACTTAACTTCCTTGTTAAACATCCTTTTGATTGTTTCAAATATGTTACTGGTAATTGTTGGTAATTCATGGAGTTGCCTTTTTGAACTGGACTACTGAAAAACCTTCTACATGCTGTAGTAAACATGATCTTTTTCCTGTACATATCCATTGCTCACTACCATTTCATCAAATGAACACAGTCTTTTTTTCTCTTCAGGGCAGTGTGGAGAACCCAGGTATCAACCAGAGGGCCCTGAAACACCTCTTCAATGAAATAGAGGAACGAAAGGACATGTGGTCTTACACTGTCACTGTCAGCTCCGTGGAGATCTACAACGAGGTGCTAAGGTACCGATACGTCCAGAAAGGAGAATGATAAGAGTTATGACTGTTGAATAAAGACATTATTTGGCTGTTAGGGATCTACTGAGTAAGGATGGAGAGAAACTGGACATCAAAATCAACCCAGACGGAACAGGGCAGCTGCACGTGCCAGGCCTCAGGGTCATCGAGGTCAAGAGCTTTCAACATATCAAGAAGGTGACAGATTTTTTTTACTACTCATAGATGTGCCAAACTCATTTGGGTTTGGTTTTTGTCAGAGGGCTTTTGTGATTAGGGAAGTCCTAATGTATACATCAATAATCGTATTTATTTTGAGTACATATGCGTATCTAAAATGGTTTGGATATCTATTGCCGTCAATGGCAGCCAATGAATTATTAATTTTAAAATATGAAATTTGTTTGTGTCCAGATTTTAGCCATGGCCCGCAGGAACCGAATCACATTTGGCACTCAGATGAACCAGCACAGTTCCCGCTCTCATGCTCTTCTCTGCATCACAGTTCAGGGCACGGACCTCGCCACCGGCTCCAAAACCACCGGTCAGTTGCCCTGACATCTCTAGAAATACCTACTGTATAATTAAAACAATTTGGCATTTTCCCCCAAAGTGGCAGATGACAAGGTCATTTTAGCATCACTGGCATTTTCTTTCACTTATTTATAGGCAAGTTGAACCTGGTTGATCTGGCGGGATCGGAGCGGGTATGGAAGTCAGGTGCGGAGGGCGAGAGGCTGAAGGAGGCTCAGAATATAAATCGTTCGTTGTTGGCTCTCGGGGACGTCATCCAGGCTCTAAGAGCGCGACAGACTCACATCCCCTTCAGGAACTCTCGCCTTACGTACTTGTTGCAGGACTCTCTGGGAAAAGGCAGCAAAACAGCCATGGTGGTACAGGTAGGTAGAGAATGCTTTTGAAAAACAAAGAACTGTTTTTGTGCTAGGGAGCAGACTGGACCGGATAGTAAGTACATGTAGTTACCCGTCAAGTACGGCTACCTCAAACAATTGTTTTGATTGATTCACTGATTTTTGAAATGATCAACTCATCGGTTTATAGATTAATTGGAAAATATTTAGTGTGATATAACTGTGGGCTATACATTCTGGGGGATTTAGATGACGGTGATTTCAAACACACTAAGGCTCCATTCATCAAGGACTACACATCTCACACATTATTAAAATTGATTTTTATATGGAAACTAAAAATTATTTCATCCTTAATGCAAGAACTTTGATTTTGAAACGTTTTTACTACAGTCATATAGGACCCCATTTGACATCCAATTAGTATTAGTGTTGCCAGCATGTATTTTGCGAGGGGCAAAAAAAAAATATATATATATATACATATATATATATACACATACATATATATATATACATACATATATATATACGTATATATGTGTATATATACGTATATATATTTTTTTTACAAAAATGAGTATATTAATTGACGAATCCATTTTAGGAAAAAAAATATTTAAATAATTATAAATACATAAATAAAATGGCAATCCTGTAAATAAAAAAAACATGAGTAGCAAAAGAAATTATAGCTAATTCTAGATAAAATAACATTTAGAAAAACTGACAAAACAAACAAAAAAGAAAATAAATACACAAATTAAAACATGATGTGGCTGCTGTATTTTATATCAGATTTTTTTTTTTTTAATTTTGTATTATTTTATATATTTCTTGTGAAGTCATATAGCTTACTTCTCTGGCTGCCATTGACAGCAATAGGCGTCCAATCCATTATAACTGGGTGGGGCTGGAAGTAATCGAATGTATGAGTTAAACTAATAACTCTTTAATACATGCCCACTGAAGTGATCACTGTCCCTGAAATGATTCTAAAAGAACATTCACTGTTTTTACTCTTTTGTAATTTTAAATATAGAATATAAATGGTAACCTAAAAACTGAATTCTAAACAATGACAATGATTACTATTATGAAGCTATAATGAAGCGGGTTTGGACAGTTTTTAAGTCTACAATGTCATGTAACCAATTAATTGACTCTCAAAATACAGGTTGCTATTTTAATTTGATTAATTAGTTGTCATTTAATTGTGGCAGCCATACTGTTGAGGGGTCGCTGGGTTAAAATCTCAGGCTAGAATTTGCATCTTCTCCAGTGCCTGTGTGGGGTTTCTCTGGGTACTCAGTACCCTCCCACATTCCCAGAACAAGCATACAATTACCATCAAAGACTCAAAATCCTCCAAATAGGTACACATGTGAGGTTGATTTATTCTCTTTACACACAATAAATGAGTGATGACCATTTATGGCATATTTCTCAAAATGAACATTTTGGCTAAATCTGCTTCAATTTTTTTGGAAATCTTTCAGATTTTGGCTTATTGCTTAGTATTTCCCCCTCTAATTGTCCCTTCTTTTTTTAAAGGTGTCTTCTCTGGACAGCAATGCCGGTGAGACCCTCTGCTCACTTAAGTTTGCCCAGCGGGTGTGCAAGGTGGAGCTCGGTCCTGCGGCCAGGAAGATCGAATCGGGCAGCGGGCATTGCGACTGAAGCAGCGATTTTCCGTTGCCACGCAAAAACACTCATTGTTCCCTTACATCAGGGGTGGGCAAACCGGTCCTCTAGGGCCGCTGTGGGTGCAGGTTTTTGTTGCAACCGATCCAGCAAAGGCACTTTAACCAATGAGATTTCTGCAGAAAACAAGAAACACCTGACTGCAATCCACTGATTGCACCTGAAGCACACCAGATTGATTAAAAGGTGTCCTCTTTATGGGTTGGAATGAAAACCCACACCCACTGCGGCCCTTAATGAAATAGTTTGGCCACCCCTGCCTTACATAAACAACCATCAGATATCCTGCTCAAGGGCTAACTACATCTGTCAGACACTGACATGGCCAAGTGAACACCCTTCACCACATTGAGCGCATGCAAGTATTTACTTATTTATTCATACTGTACCTTCACACTGAGTGCCAAAGCAATGTCTGCCTACACCAGGCATACTTTTGTGCTTCCTCAAGCCACCGTGGTGTCACTTTCTTTGTAAGTACTACAAATTGAAGTATTTTGCCACCATTCATCAGCATTTGTTTACAACTCCCTTTACGCATTCTCTAGTGGTTGACATATTTTTCCAATGTACTTTGTAGTAGTGCAAACATGTATACATAACAGCACTTATACTTGAATATAGAACTATAGTTTGTTTATGTGCTATCTGATGGAAGTGACTTGATGCTTTGCTTCTTTTAAGAGCATTATTTCATTGCCATTTAAGAAAAGCAAGAGCAAGTGTGCAGGTGGCCTTATTGTAAGTGCAAAGTGCAAAAGGTCCTCAATGAGGTCGTTTGGGGTCGAATTGGAAGTTCAAAGTTGCACTTTAAGAGAAACGGTTTAACGGTGCTGGCAGTAGATAGTATCACTAGCGAATGTCATGTAAAAGAAAATATTTTTCTGTTGTCTCCCATTACTGTTCAAGTGTACTGACCTTTATATTTGATTCACATGTAGCAGAAATACAGTTTAACTCATTGACTGCTATGGACGAAGCTTGACGTTGGGATGGAGTGATACTAAAACATTTAAAGTCTCACTGCTCCCAGTTTAAATTAAATGACCGTCCATTGTTGTCAATGGCAGGCAATGAGTTAATGATCCTTAGTGGTCACTTCATAATTAGAGTTTTCCTAATCAATATGATGTATTCACAAAGTGATGCTCAGTAAATGAATAAAAGACAAGGATTTGAAAAACAAAAAGTTGCATACTTTTATTTAAAACATCATACCGCAACAAATATAAAAGATTATCATGGTTGTTTATATTTCAACCATATTTACAGACCGTACCAAATGATACAAAAAACAGAAGGTCATGACAATATGTCTTTTCTCTCCAAATCAGTCTTCATCTTCCTGTTCTGCTGGTGGCTCTCCCTCCACTCCAGCTGGCAGCTCCTCATTGAATCCCAAACGATCCCCTGGAAACAAAAACTTAAATTAATAATAATATTTTAGAAGATTTTAAGGTTTTGCTTGATTTAAAGTCATGCTCACGAATAAGTTCAGCAATGGCCCTTTGTGTTCTCCTTGCCAATTTCTCCAGTTTCTTCGCTACATCCCGCTTGAGATCCCTAGATCCAAGACCACAATTGTTTCAATCACAGAATATACCTTTAATCATACCAAAGTAATAAACCAAAGTTTTACCAGTCTGGTTTCCTTGGGGCCAGATTAGCTAAATCCTGGGGAAACAAAATTAGGCATCGTTTTACAAACCGTTTTGTTTCCACAAAAAAAAAAAGAATACACACCACTTCTTCAATGATGGGTTCTGGATTGGCTGCCTTTAACTGGTCTTTGACTTTATCCTCCACTGAAAAAACAGATAAACATCTCATCAATCCAAATCTAATTATAAATATTCAATTGTAATAACTGTAAATTCTTTGTGGACACATTACGCTTGTCTAAAAGATGAAGTACAAACCTGAAGCAGGTTTGGCTTTGGGGAGCTGCCTCTCCTTTAACTCGTCATCCTCAGGAGTGTAGTTTCTCAACTTCAAATCCCTGAGCAGAAAAAGGACTGTGAGATAATATTCCACTACTACTACGACACTTCTGTCCTGAGGGGATGCCACACCCAATCAACTTTTTCCATGTTTTATTTATATAGGTCTGCTTCTCCAAGGTCTACAACAGTTAGGAAACATTTGCTTGAGCAGCCTTCAAGAATCCAGCAGGTGGGTGCAGGCTAGAAGCAGTAGGCAAAAAGAAAAAGAGACAATCTGTAGCCCTGTATGGCTGCCTGTCAATTGACTGATGGCTAAGGAATAGAGTGGTCCTTTCCCCCCCTCTCTGTGAACCCATCTCGCTAATGTGTCCCACCTGCTCGTGGGGATAGACAACAAGTGGCCAAGGAAGACATTCCTTGACATTCTAATTACTGAAGTCATCATGTCCCCTTATAGGGGGATTCTTGGCAGGCTCGGCTAGACGGCCTCACAGGGTCCGGGAGCTCTTAAGGTACGCACCGTCTGGCCGTGGGTGGAACAAGAAGACACTTATCTCAGCTTGTGAACAAGCTAGTGGGGGGCACGTAAATGACACATTTATCACCCCTCTATGCCTCCTCTGCAGACAGAGTTGTGCCTTGTATGGCAATAAGCAGGGATGCTGGTCATGTTCACTGATCTTACTTACTTTTATCCTCCGATCTAAATTCTCTATTGAAGACCCAACGGGAGATCAACTATATTTGGCTGAAGTCCACAAGTTTTTTTCCAACATCTAATTTGAAAACAAGGCTTATCTTGTACTGCACTAAAACTCCATAGACTGCTAATCATTTTAGTCACTTCTGTACCTACTTATGTGACTACTACTCATATTGACTACTACTTATTTATTATGCTGACTACATTTTTTTTATTATTATTTCTGTTTGTTATTTGTGCACTTCCCGGCTTAGTTATGTTGTTGACTACTTATAATAATAATAATCGGACATAGGCTTTGTCATCATCATTGACTCGACAAAGCATATGTCCGATTATTATTATATAAGTAGTCAACAACATAACTAAGCCGGGAAGTGTACAAATAACAAACAGAAACAGTTGATGAATTATTTTTTTTAACTTATTGATTATTTATTTTTATGTTAGTTTGTTGTTATTTGTGCACATTGTGGTGAACCTTTAAATATCATTATACTTGAATAAAAGCATTCAATCCAACATTAATGTGTAGGAAAATGTACTTTAAAAATATATCATCTTTCATGGATAATTTGAATGAATATTTTTGTTATTAAATTAACATGTTCTTTAGGCTGAAACCCAGCATCTACCAGTCACGGTCAAATGCAGCACTACATTTTGTCACATAAAATGCCCTCTGTCCTAAATTAATGTTTGTCCTAATAACGAGGAAAGTACCTGATGCTGCCATTGACAGTCTTAGACAACCTGTTTGACTGTGAGAGCTGTCGGGGATTGTAAGCTGACAGTCTCTCCCAGTCAAAATGGATTGTATACCAAATATTGGTATGACGTTTGACCTGACAGCAGCGGCTAAACAAAAACGATCGCTAAAATGTTTTAGGAATTAGTTTTAGGGATTAATATCTGAAAGAAATACTAAATGTTTAAATATTTTTTCCAGAGAAAAATAAACACTTCCCTCCTTAGAACACCAGCACTTTAAGTCACCCTAGTCTCCTTGCTGAATGCTTAAAGGCTTTACAGTGCACTTGCACATTTCCTATTACACTAGTGTGTCTACACATCTACTGATAGTACATCAGGACAGTGTGGTATGGAAGGGAGCCAAAGGTACGCAAAACTTCCGGTTCGAGTGATGCAAAAATAAGTCATGTCATGTTTTTAATCTCAGAATTTTATGACTTTTCTCCAAATATTACTTCAATCTAATATTACGCAAAAAGAAATTGTGCTCACACGTCAGCAAAAGTTGATGCCCTAGAAACTAAACAACTTCCGGTTCATGTTAGAGAAAAATAAGCAACAAAATGACTTTCACAATTTGAATCTTGTAATAATAGAATCTATATTTTAACGTTCAATTTTCATCTCGTTTAATTTCTCTATATTCATATTCATTATTCTCTGAATATTATATTGTATGACAACCAATCCCTTTTGACTGAGAAGACTGGCAGTAATCACTGACTTCCCAGTCAAAATTGATTTTTTTTATATACAAAACTACAGCCTTTATAATCGTTCAATCATTGCTAACATTAAATTTTTAATATGGCGATAAAGACAGTCGCATAAAGCATGTAAATTACCTAACGGTACATCAATATAAACCCAAACGCATATTCCCCTGTGCGTACGATTTGTTCTGATGGACCGGGAGAAATACAGTGGGCCTCCCTTGGTGTCGTCACCTCGCATTCATTAAATATAAACAATGGAAAAGCTCTTGTAGGACAGGAAAGATGTCTGCTTGTGCATACCAAATGACACCAAGCTGCAGGATATTTGAGCAGTTAATAACAGCAGGATGTGATAGCAGCCAGAGTAAACATCTTGCAATAGGTCACCAATAATTGGTGTTGAGATGAGTGGCAGATAAATGTTGTGATGTTCCTTCAGATTACTTCCACTTCCGTGCGGCGTGGCCATCTAACAAATAATTGATCTTAAAAGACAGGAGCAAAAAGGTATGTGAAGAACTAACTTGTGTCTATGCTCTGGGACCTCTTCTTCCAAATTGGCTTTTTTGTGCTCTGGCTCGCCATCTTCTTGCTCTCGCCCCTGTCGAAGTGGATAAATACAACAACATTTAATATGTGAGCTGAAAAAAGAAAGGTGATATTGCTTAAAATGTGTGTGAAGTGTTTTGTAGCAAACAGGTAATATTTGTCAGCAGCAATTAACACAAATGGCAACACATAAAAGAAATCAAATGCAGTCAAATAAATAAATACAGCTTGGTGCATGCATAAAAATATGCAAATTCTTGTACTGAATTAGGGATATTAGTGTGACAAGTTCAATAATGATTGCAAAGTTTACCATATTTTTCTGACTATTAAACATGCTTAAAATAGTTGATTTTCCCCCCAAATTGACGATGCGCCATATCCACTGCGCCTTATGTATAAATTATGGTTTTGCTAAATAACCTTTTAGCATATTTTGTAGGAGCATACCCGTAACTGTTATACTGTTCCAATTAAGTGCTCAAGACGCACATTCATCAAAGCCATAGACAAAACAAATCAAGCAGAATTTTGTTAACCTTGCAACAATGGTGTTGCGATCTTAGCCTGATTAATCCGTTATGATCGCTAAAAATCCCAAAATATAGATGGCTGGCATCACTGAGAGTTGCAGCTGCATCTCAATCAATGGCAATCCCAAATTGCGACAAAGTACACAAATAACAAGCTTGCACAAACCCTGGAACAAGAACAACTTGTAACAAAGGATATCAAATCCCACCCAACATGCATTTTCCTGAAGACGTTTCCTGTCCACATGCTACAACAATTCACAGCTCTGACTCATTCTTCGTGGGGAGTACAAAAGGAAAGCCAGGAATGTCAACAGTGCTTCATCAAAACTTGGCTTGCAAAGTCAGTTTCCTCCATATTGTACCTCCTCAGTGGCATCTGCTGTACATATAGGAAACAGGCTCCACTGCAAAAGTGAGCAGTAAGCCTCAGGCCATGTCCCAACACTTTTGACAAGCCTGACTGTATGTTTTTAAAAGCTGTGGGTCTGAAACCACAATCAAAATCTTATTTTATACCTGTTTTCCCCCCTCATTTACGTTAGGGGTGAATGATATGGCCTAAAAACTTTGATTTTTGCACCAAAAATTTGACATTTTTCAAGACAAGTTAACCAATTTTATTGCACTCATTTAGCTCATTGGCTCTCATTGAACATAGCCAACACAAAGATATTAAATGATGCCTAAATTCTGTCTGTTGCATTCTAAACTAGCTTTAACGCTAGATTAAATTTTTTTTAGGCTTAAACAGTGGCTCTCCATCAACAATTAAATCAATGTAGGAAAACTTTTTTGTACATGTGGAGTTTGCATGTTTTCCCCCATTCCAAAGACGTGCATGGTAGGCTGATTGGACACTAAATTGTCCTTAGGTATGGATGAGTGTGAATGGCTGTCCATCTGCTTGTGCCCTGCGATCGGCTGGCCAACGATACAGGGTGTCCCCCGCCTCCGCTCCGAAGTCAGCTGGGATAGGCTCCAGCACCACCCGAGACCATAGTAAGGATAAAGCGGTTCAGAAAATGAGATGAGATATAAAAACATAAATCCAATATGATAGACGTCCAATTACTATTGACTGAGGGGTATGCAGAGATCATTGCCGCCAACGGGAGCCAAAGAGTTCCACTTGGGAAAAAAATAGTACATTTAAAAAAATCATATTTTAAACGATTCCGATCCACTATTTAATATTTACCGCGACTGAAAGGTTCACGAATGTCTGGCCGATCTGTTAGCAGTTAGCTCAAGCTAGCTAGCATCAGGCCAATATTAGCACAAATAACTTCGAAACAAAATATGATTATTATTTTAACACTAAATTTGAGTTCGCCCGACTTGTAGCTGTACTTACATGAAACTGCTTGACCCTCAACGCTTTCAATCTTTCTTTTCGCTTCAAGGCTTGTTCCTGGAGGGACCCGATATTCTTCTCCATGTTTAGCCTCTCCACGCCAATCGGTACTTCTGTGTTCCATTATAAAACCTAGGTTAGTGTGATGTAATCGAATGACGAGCAATTGATCACCTTTTTATATATTATATATGTATTACCTTGCTTGGGTTCTACACAATATCAATACATTCACAAACAACAAGATTGTTTGTCAATTTTACGATTCAACAAGTATCCAAACATCAATTATTGAATTGAATTGAATTGAATGTTTTTATTGTCATTATAAAAGTATAATGACGTTGAAAGCTTCAGCACAAAGTGCACAAATAACAACAACAAAACAGACAAATTAATAATCAATAAATAATAAAAATAATAAATGAATAATACATAAACAATAAAAGTAATAAGTAGTCAACACAACAACAAACAACATAAATAATTTATAAATAATAACAATAAGTAAATAATCAGTAATAAATAAATAGGTAGTCAACATAATAAATATGTCGTAATCGACATAGATAAGTAGTAATTATTCATTTTGCGCACATTAAGAGAAACTCGGATGCCTAAGATGACCACACAGGGCTACTTAAAATCAATAAGCATATGTATTCACATTTCACAGTACCAATAGTATATGAGGTGCTTGGGAAACTGGAGGTATGGTTCTGTATGCTGATTAAATAATTTGCATACCATAACGTAAGAGCCACATATAGGGCAGAGAGGCCCTTTCCAACCACTAGTCCGGAATGTAGGCCATCAGCAGGGAACTACAGTTTATCCAATCTGGAACATAATTGTTGATTACTGAAATGTAGGTAAGGTTTAAGTTAAAACATGGTAACAAGTTTCCTATCTATTAGTATATTTGCTGAAAATGTATATTTTGTACACGCAGTAAATATTCATTAAATAACATTGTCACCATAGTGAGTTTATATGCCAAAATTCAATTCAAATGAAGTTGCATCAATAATGATTTTTGTTAGGAGATTAGGTATACTTTCTCATTTATTAAGTACATATTCATTATAAATCCCATTTTAACCTTATATTATAGTGTAATGATTTTTTACTGTGATGTTAGGTCCAAGCATTGTTTATATTTCCTTTTAGTAAGGAGCAAACCAAATCAAATTTTTAGTAGTTTTCTCCCCATATCTGTTTAATTATTTATAGCATCCGCAAGCCACCTGTTTCCTGACTTATTAGTCACCAATTTGTTATTTGGTTGGTGTTCTCTGTGTTAAATGAGAAAACTGCAAGCTTCACTGACAAATATGAGTTTATTGTTAGTTCATGATCTTAGCCGCCCGATGGTGAAGTGGTTCACTTGACTGACCTCAGAGGAGGCAGGCGCGGGCTTGATTTCCATTTGTGGTTGGAGTGATTCTGACTGTGAATGGTCTTTTTTCTTTTAATGTAGCCTCCGGCTAACTGGCGACCAGTACGGAAGATAAATGAATGATGAATATTAATTCATGTACGACATATATTATAAATATTGAGATTATTGATGTTCATAAAGATGCTTTCTATGTTTGACATCCTGCAATGTTTTCTAATGTATTGTGTTACGCATACACATTATTATTAGTCAGTTTCATTCATTTTCCATTTCGCTTACACTTACAAGGGTTGTGGGGGTGCCGGAGCCTATCCCAGGCAACTTTGAGTATAGGTGGGGCGACACCCTGAATTGGTTGCCAGCCAATCGCAGACAAAAAAATACAAAACAAGACCGCTCAAACTTAAACTTGGTTTACGGGCTGGGTTTAGGAGTAGGATATTCAATGACTCAATTGTGGCATTAAGTCTCTTTGAGGGAGGAGCCTCAATGACTCATTAGTGGCATCCAGGCTCTTTGAGGGAGGAGCCTCAACGACTGGCATGGTAAAGTTATCAGGCTGATAAGAAAGGCCATCGCTGTCCTGGTGCAAAACCCTGAAATCATTGCATGTTGTGTGTGGTAAGAATAAGATGGGTAGTAACAATGCTTGTAAAACGCTGCACTTCCTTGTATGGAGAAGTCACAGTAAAATAGTTTTAGAAGTGAAAAACTAATAACAACAAATTGTTCAAAAATAACATTGTAGCACATATTCTAAACTCCCCGCGACGCTTGTGAGGATACATGGTTCAGAGAATGAATGGATGGATATATTTAACTCGTTAACTGCCATTGCTAGCTATAGACATAAAATCCGTTTTAGGCAAAGTTGAGGTATTTTCTATGTCCATTCCAATTTGACTTGGACGGCTTGCAGCGATTGTTCGTCTGTGTCATAATGGATTACGTAGTCTTTTTTTTTGCCTGATTCTGATTCTCTGGTTCACAAATGAAAGTGGAAGAATTTCTAGTCGGCCCTTGCATTTGGCCTGCCGCATCATTTTGTGTGGCCCAAGAAAGTAAATGATGAGTGCCAACTTTCTGTTTAGTGATGAAATTCAAATGAAGATTGTAGATTATTTCCTGTGTTTCATCCTCTCCTTGTGCCTTGAGATCGGCTGGCCACTGATTCAGGGTGTCCCCCGCCTCGTGCCGGAAACTCAGCTGGGATATGCTCAAGCACCCCCTGCGAGCCTTGTGAGGATAAAGCGGTTCAGAAAATGAATGAATGAATGTATAGATCATTGTTGTATAGCCTTACATTGTGAGATAATCGTTATCATGACCCCCCTCTCTCTCTCTCTCCCTCCCTCTCTCTCTTTCTCTCTCTCTCTCTCTCGGAAGCAGCTACTGTGCAGGCACTCGCCTGTTAACGCGGACATGGGAGTTCCTCTCGACGCAGTATTTCCACGCATTATCGGTTCCTGCTCGCGCTAGTTCCACATTAATCCCACCGTGACCAGGTCCTGCGCCAATTTCAGAACAACTCTTGAGAAGTTTCTAAGCCGAGCCGCATGCCCGTACTTTTTTGTTGTTGCCAGATTAATGAATTAAGGACGAATGGGGCAGGAATGGTTCACGGCAGGAGCGCTCCGCGTCCTCATCGCAAGCAAGTTGAAGCAGCTCCGGGCTCGTTGTTGACCATTTTGGCTTCTCGGAGTTTTTAATTCAACGCCGACGGGAGTTAATGAACAATGGCATCGAAGGAAAAGCTGTACGAGCTGTGGATGTTGTACTACACTAAGGTGAGGGACGTTGTTACACCTGACGGGGACACCTGTTGTTGTCGTTGTGGCCCCCCTACTGCAGTTCCGTGCTTATTTGGTCAACGTTCATTGTTTAAAAACAATAACTAAAAGAAAAAGACGTTACTTTAGTTTTTCAGGTGCGCTGTGACTCCTGTCTGTGTCACAGACGGTTCATAAGCGGAAGTAACTCCACTGTTTGCACGTTAGCTTCCCCATTTAAGAATTCCATTGGTGGGATCGTTTGACTTTTAAGCTGAGACGTCAAATGAGTCTTAAACTGTTTTTATTATTATTTTCAACAGCTTTACTCAATGTCTTTTTTCAATTTACAGTGCTTAAACTGTAAATACAGGTGTAAACTAGAACTGGGCAGGTACTTCCTGCTTCTTGTAGCCACGCCCCTCTAGTCCCGTGTTTTAGCTTATGGTATTTAAGTATTGTATTTAGTATAATGTTTTATTACTACAGCAAATTAAAAAAAATCATTCCAGCAAAGTCAATTTCTTATACAAGCAATGCATACATTTAATATTTACAATGACAAGTCTGTTTTAACTGACACTTTTATTTAAGACCATGCTTACAAATGCTTCATGTAGTACTGTTGGCAAGTGTTTAGTGCAATGGTTCTTAACCTTGTTGGAGCTACCGAACTCCACCAGTTTCAAATGTGCATTCACCGAACCCCACCAGTTTCATATGCGTATCCACCAAACCTTAATATAGAGTGAAATAAAATGAGATTTTTTTTTCAAATTCAAGATATATAAATTCCTCGCAGCACTGATTGGCCAAGCAATGTCAAGTGATCATCTGCAGCCAGTAATGGTCAAGTGGGGCATGTTATCGTGAATAGATATGATGAGTCGATGTGTCTTGACTTCCGTGGCAGAAGCTCCACCGAACCCCTGAGACCGACTCATCGAACCCAGGTTAAGAACCACTGGTTTAGTGCACATGACTTAAAATTCTGAAGTTTGGGGTTTTCAATCTGAACTGTCACTCTTCTTTAGAATTTTCATGTACTCGCCGTGCTTGTCTGGATTTTCTCTGCGTTCTCTGGCTTCCTCCCACATTCCAACTATGTGTACTATGTACATTATGTTTAATGAAAACCCTAAATCAGTGGTTCCCAAGTTATTGCAGCATCTACCCCCTCACAAAATTCTAATCTCTCAAAGCCCTGAACGAGGGGGTCCCAACTGCGGCCCAGACCCTGCCTTGCCTGCATTTTTTTGCTATGGCTGTAACTTCTTTTTTAATTTTTTTTTAAAGAGAAGTATATGTTTAGAAACAGTCAAGGTGGTTGTGACATGCACCTCTGATCTGACTGCTTTGATTACTATGAATACTACTGCTAATACAGCTAAAGTAGGCAGTCCTTTTCATAACAGTGGATAATTATAATTCAATTTCAGAAGCAAATATGTTTTTTTAAATTGTTGCTCTGGCGAATTTGTGAACAATATCTCAATAATAATCAGAACTCCAATATTGTTGTGGAATTCCCTATATATTGTCTGACATCATTTTTTAATGAAAAATGATCATCAGTAAAAATCATTTTAATATAATTTCTTAATTAAATGCTGGTTAGTTATATTCATATGTACTATTAAGATAAACCTTTAAAATTAGCATAATTTACTGTCTTTGGCATTGAAATTTAATTATTGGACACCTTTTTGCATACAGGTAAACAAAGTACCCTTTTTATCCTGTCCATTTTAAAAATGAAATGTGCCCTTTCACTCTCAGCTCAATATTTTACTACTTAAAGGGTTTTATCAAAACACATTGTAAAAACATCTTTTCCTAATACTCAATTATGTCCGAACAAACAAACCTACCTTAAATTTTTTGTCTGACATTTTTCCCACGTTGATTCATGCATTCAAAGCAATTATTATGACAGTTCCAAAACCTGATCTGAACTTTTAAAATGAGTTGACATGTTTGTGAAATGTCTGCGTGTGGTTCAGGCAACAGTTAGATCATTAGTTTAGTTACAGGGGTTTCTATGTCTATCATTGTTGACGGCAAATATCATCCATGCAAAATATGTTGCAGTTTAAACCGATGAATCAAGTTTAATAGCTAATGTTTACATTTTGGGAATAAAAAGCAAAAAACTAGGGATGTCCCTGATCAGAAATCGGTTTGGGATGTGTCGGAAATACAGCCTCTCCCAACATAAACAAGCTGTGACAGCAGCTCCTTAAGTGATACATTTATCCTGGACACTTCAAACCTGTGCTGCAATTATTTGCTTCAATTTGCCATCTCATCTCATTTTCTGAACCGCTTTATCCTCACTAAGGTCTCGGGGGGTGCTGGAGCTAATCCCAGCTGTCTCCGGGCCAGAAGCGGGGGACATCCTGAATCGGCGGCCAGCCGATCGCAGGGCACAAGGAGACAGCCAACCATGCAAATTCACACCCATACCTAGGGGCAATTTAGAGTGTCCAATCAGCCTACCATGCATGTTTTTGGAACGTGGGAGGAAACCGGAGTACCCGGAGGAAACCCACAAAGGCCCGGGAAGAACATGCAAACTCCACACAGGTGGACGTGACGTGGATTTGAACACAGGACCCCAGAGCTGTGAGGCCGACGCGCTAACCACTAGCCCCACCGGGCCGCCCACGCCATCCAACTCAGTAAGAATAAATTAATATATGGGCATGATCATTTCTTTAGTAGCTTACATGCTGAAAAAGTGCGAGCCCCCCACCCCAATATATCTTATTTATTGTTTGAATACACCGTTTTTTGCTTGCTATTAAAATTGGGTTTCTATTTGTGAGTCAGATTACAGTGTTCCAATGCTTTAACTTGAATTAAAGTAATACTAGCTTTCATTCATGACATGTCTTATCTTGATGGGGAATGACAAATTGGCTGTAGATATTATTAGTAGTTAATGTGTTGTTGTAGCAATCTGAATCATTGCCTGAGGGCAGAAGAAAACAAGATGATTTTTTTTTACCCAGTTCTGACTAAGTGGGGGAGCAGCTTCTCTTACCGCAGCAGATCTAGCCAAAGTGTTGCTGTCTCGACAAGGATGATGACTTGTCATCCACTAGGTCATTCGTTTTGAACAACCTCTGTGCAATTCGAACATAATTTCAAGAACGTCTTTTCAGGCCTGTCAAAGTATGAAAAGGGTGCTCAAGTGGAATAAGGCAAAAGACAAGTAATTTTACTTACTTTTACTACTAAAGTGGTTATTGTAGTCAATTTGGTGAGATCAATAGAAAAGTGACTTTTTACTCTTGGATAATTTGTGCGTCCAGTTTTAAAATGTCAATTTACCGAGTCAGGATCTAAATACCCTTAATCTTTTTGGATATTGGAAGTGTTGTTTTTATTTGGGAAGTTGAAATAGAAAATAATAAACACCTGGCATAGCAAAATGAGTGGGAAGTTGCACAGAGAAATTCAGACATAAAGATAAAACATTTTTTAGTCCACAAACACCTCTTTTATCATAAAATTAACATGGCGACATGTTCAAAAATCTAATTTCATAATCAGTACTGGATCAACATGTCAGAAACTACAGTGGAGATCAATTAAAGAGTTATCCTTATCTTAACTCATTCAGTGCCAGCTCTGGTTACAGAATTTGCGTCATGTTATAGTTAGTACAAAAGGGAATTGATATCTAAAACACTTATTGAAGGCAATTGACGTCCAATTCGTTTCATTTAATTGCTTCCAGTCCCTAATAGTGAAAGTGGATCGGACGTATATTTGCCATTAGTGACATGTAAAGAGTTAAGCTATATGAGGTCACAAAACAAACTACCCAAAAAATAAATAAATAATAATAATAATAATAATCCTGGAGTAGTTTATTGGAATTTTAACTATTCTTTTTTTCCAACACTGACCCTGACAAAACTAAGCCATGTTGAAAACAAATGAAATAACTATTTATGGAAATGTTTATATTATCGACACTAATACTACATTTATATATCCAAAGGGGACCACAAAATAGTGTCAATAGGCTCTCAATTGGTCCCTTGGCCGCAAGCTTTATTCCTACATAAATGTCATAAAGAAAATTAGAAAAACAAATTTTTCTGCATGAAAGCGTTAATATGCACTGCTTACAAAATGATTGTAAACGTTACGAAAATACACTAAATTGCTTCACTCGGTTAATCACAGTTAACTCAATGCATTCCTTCATCGATTCATTACTGCAGTTCTTTTATTTCTAAATTACTATATGATAAAATATTGTCTTATGTTTGACTATTTATCCTTTGCTGCTTTTGCAGTTCTTAAAATGCTACAGTACATAAATCAGTTGAGTTGAATGCGCTTGTGTTTTTTTTCTTCATGTCACCGGCTCTAAGTCACTATCATGGAAAAGCTTGATGAACAATTGGTGTTTTATTAATAGAACCAAGCCTTAAGGACAAATTGAAATGGCCAATTCTAGGTTGTTCTAAATTCCTTTCCCATTGTAACACGGGAGTAACAATTCTCTGTTGACCAATTAACAGACGGAGCCCAAGTGTCTTGCTCCACCCATAGACAAGCATTTGCTCAACCTTGTGCCTCCTTCAAGTAAACACTACATACTCCTTGCAGTTCAGTAAATAAATAGTCAATATTTGGGCTAACTAATGTATCCATGAATTTGTGCAATTTTGTGCCAATCCAAATGAAGCTTTTTTGTGCTTTACCTAATGTAGTAATGGTACTGGAGTTTTACTCATGCCCAGGTTTTCATCTCCACATCCTTGTGTGACCAAATGGAACATAATCATGAGGTGAACAATCATGTCCCTCAGGACTTGGTGTTCATTTTTGTGTTTGCATGTGCGTGGGTGTGTGTGTGTGTGTGTGAATTTATGCTGCCCTAAAATCTTTTTTTTAAAGACCACTTCTGACAAATTAGCCTAGATAGATCCATTTAAGGCACCCCGGTGGCGCGAATGGTTAACGTGTCGGCCTCACTGCTCTGGGGTCCTGGGTTCAAGTCCAAGTCAGTCCACTTGTGTGGTGTTTGCATGTTCTCCCTGGGCCTGTGTGGGTTTCCTTCGGGTACTCCGGTTTCCTCTCACATTCCAAAAACATGCAAGGTAGGCTGATTGGACACTCTAAATTGCCCCTAGGTATGAGTGTGAGCATGAATGGTTGTTTGTCTCCTAGTGCCCTGTGATTGGCTGGCCACCAATTCAGGGTGTCCCCCGGCTGTAGCCCGAAGTCAGCTAGGCTAGGCTCCAGCACCCCTGCGACCCTAATGAGGATGAAGCAGTTCATAAAATGAGATGAGATCCATTCAAAAACCTGAGTTCCGCCGACCTGCAGACCTTAATGTTTGACTGTAAACAAAACTTTTGAACTGGACCTTGTTTTAGATAAAACAAACACACCCAGCCAGATTGCAGCAGATCATTCTGTTGTTGCCGCTAAGCCTTCGTGTCAAACTGGAAAGAATAAAACTAACAACAACAAAAAATACTGCATTTACAATCCAACGCATATTGACCGTGGCTGAAATGTATGGCATTACTTTGCCACTGCTGTCAATCGTAACAGTGGTGTGTGAAGCACATTCATATGTCATTTGTTTTGTATCCCAAGACAAAAACAACCATCAAACAAAAGCAAACCCCACAAAGGTCAGGGTCGGTGAATTTCAAGACACATGAGAATTTTTTAAATTCATTTTTCTTAGTCAAAACCAATGCTTTAATTTGTTTTTGAAAAATGGAACTAGATACTGAGTATCTTTCCAGGGCTTGTTTAACAGACAAGGCTTAGATTAATAATAACATTTTAGCTTGTGTAATACCGGGTGATTATCTTGTGATTATTGGACTAGATGTCGTTGCAAGGGACTAATTAAAGTGAGTAAGTTGGCATCCTGGCTCTGTTCATCCATTCAGCTGAGACAGCTGCACTATGTTGTGAAGAGTGGGATGAACCAGTTAACTTTGCAGCACACTGACAAATATTTTTTCTCTGTTAAATCCATTAGTTTGCCAATGCAGCTTACTACATTTGGAAATGACCTAATTTTACTTACGGCATTTTCCGGACTATAAGTCGCAGCTGAGTATAAGTTGCACCATATTTGGGAAGACAGTGTTTTTTTTAAATCAGAAACTAAGAACAAATATACGTTAAAGTAGTAAAATGGAGAACAGCAAGCAAGGCATCTTTTAACATGAGATTTTATAACTACAGCTTCAAAAACAACATAACAGGCTGTGGTCAGAGAGAAAGAAAACATATACAAGTCACAAGCCCAGCCAAACTGAGAAAAAAGTATAGTCCAGAAAATATTGTAATTTATTTCATTACTGTTGTTTAATTACAAATACATCTTTGTTCATTATTCCATCGACATAAAGTGACAGGCAGAAGAATGACATATTCTTCTCTTAGAATGAAGGCACAATAAATGTGTAGCCACCCGTTGCCATTCATCAATCTAGTAAATGATTTAGTGCTTTGTGCCACTACATCCATTTTGTGTCTCACTCTTAGTAACTTTGTGAGTAAATTAAAGTAGGCTCATCGTGATTTCCGTGTTTAGAATTTTGATGACATTTTCTGTTGGTGGTGGTGTTTATGATGTAAAATACGTGTCATGCCCCAATAAAGGTTGGGAAACACCGGACAAGAAAAACACATGCAGCTCACATGATGCTTGTGGTTTCTGCACTCTTTACCAGCAAGAGGGCAGACAAGCAGGACAAGCAAAGTGCTCTTTGCAGCCACTAAAGCAGGGATATGGAGCCAAGCAGAATGTCAAGCAGCAGCTGCAGACAGAGCTGATACATGACTGGAGTTGACACACGTCTATGGGTGTGTCACATCAGTAAGGATAGTGTTTTTTAGTTTGGCCTTTTAATGACCACAGATCAAATAGTCAGTCTCTGTGGAAAATGGTAAAAGTATCAGTTGCTTATGAGAAAAAGTGGTCTTTCTTCAGATTTCTATTTCATTAAATACTGGAATTTAATTCATTGCCACCTCACAGTTCTGAGATCGAGGGTTCAATCCCCAGTGAGGTCTGACCTTTGTTTGTATGTTCTACCCGTGGCTGCGTGGGTTTTCTCCAAGTGAAACGGCTTCCTCTCACATCTCCAAAACATGCATGGTAGGCTGATTGATCACTCTCACATTTCCATAGGTGTAAGTGTGAGATACGCTCCAGCACCTCCTTGTGAGCATGAGCAAATCAGAAAATGATTGAAAGGACTGTCATTTTCATTATAAACCACACTCACAATTTTTTTTGTTCACGTATAAACTATGATGGGCTATTAATCCGCTGGTGTTCACATTAAACTTGGATTATCTGTTATTTACACAATTTTGTGCATCTTTTTCACCTGTAAAAATCTATGAGCCGCTTCTGCAGTTCGAAATTTGCAGATAATCATGATTCTACAGGGGACTCCCCCTGCTTTTACTTCTTATCACGTTTCCTTTTTGTGATCGGATTTTTAAATTAGCAGAACGTTCACACAATCAGGTAAATGAGCTGAATTTACCGTATTTATTCAAGTATAACGCGCACACTTGTATAACGCGCACCCATCATTTGTGGCAAAAAAATGGTAAAATATTTTTTTCACTTTTTCTCAGCTCACCCCAAGGATTCCACGGGTACTGGTAATGGGAAAATGCTGAACACATAACCCCATGACAGAACACATTAGAGCACATGTGTCAAAGTGGCGGCCCGGGGGCCAAATCTGGCCCGCCGCATCATTTTGTGTGGCCCGGGAAAGTAAATCATGAGTGCCGACTTTCTGTTTTAGGATCAAATTAAAATGAAGAGTATAGATGTATATTAAATTTCATGATTTTACCCCTTTTTAATCAATAATTGTCATTTTTAAATCATTTTTTTCTGTGTTTTTAGTTAAAAAATAATTTTGTCAAATCTAAAAATATATTTAAAAAAAGCTCAAATAAACATTATTTTAGATCTATAAAAAACGGAATATTCAGGGCTTTTAACCAGTTCTTTTAATCCATTTATAAAAAAAATATCTAAATATTATATCTAAAATGGTCCGGCCCACGTGAAATCAAGTTGACGTTAAAGCGGCCCGCGAACCAACCCGAGTCGGACACCCCTGCATTAGAGTGTTACTTGTAACGTGTGTATTTCTGCTTTTATTCATTTTAATTTCATTTTTTATTAACATTGTATTCATTAAAAAATGTATTTATTTATAATACCCTAAAATATTACAAAATATCATGTTAATTTTACAAAAAGGATAGAAATAGAATAAAGATTTTGCATATTTAATTTTTAAAATGGGGTTAAATGGATAAATATTTACCCTACAAATGATTAAAAGTTTAAGTGTCTATTAAATAAATCCTAATCATAAATGACCAAAAGTATTAATTGGCCCGCTATAGGTTTAAATGTGTTAAGTTCCAACTTTTGAAAACTCTCCACTGTCCTGACCAATGTCCCTGAAAAGGTAAAAAAAAATGAATAAAAAAACATTGACACATGCGGTTATAGAGTTAAAAGTTAATTTGACTCAGTTGTGAACCACACAACTCGGTTAATGTATGTTCATGTAAGTTCTTGTAATCAAAGAACAGTAGATACAGTTCTACAGCATTGATTGTGCTTCGGACGTTTTAAAATGGACTTTAACCTCCCTCATGCTTGCTCTCAACATGCAGAAGAGGAAGGGGCTTGTCGTTTATGAAGGAAACAAGTTAAAGTGAGATGTCATTTCCTGGTTGATTGCCTGATGTTGGGACACTAAGAAAGACGCTAGGCTGCTTACTGTGGAACTGCAGAACGGCATCAATATGGCAGGATTCCCATGACCAGACTTATACAATGAAGGATGGATTGGCTTTTAGGTCCATGTCACCTGGTAATGTACATTTCAACAGAATGCAGCCATTAGAAAATTGGATACAGTGTTTATGTCAAATGCAATAAATATACGTAACTGTAAGTATGCCTGCCAGCTCCAAACTTCGGACGTATTGTCACACCATATTGTATTGACAATATTTACGTATGTATTTATACTTTGAGTCAGTCTGAAATAAGTCATGTCTGCCCTCAAGGCTGCAAAAGAGATTCCTCCTCACAATCAGAGCCTTTATGTATGCTCAGCGTTATAACCTCAGTGTTTTCTTTATTCTATCAGCCAGCACATCAAGGAATGTTTCATGATGTCGATCACTATTTTGGTGACATCCCCTTGCTTCGTATGGCTATGTGAAGTTCTCGCTAGCAAAATATATAATTAAGAAGTCTGTTGAAAGGTTTGACCTACAATCATGACCTATAAGACATTGTGTTCTTTCGGTGGGTGTAAAATGAAGGTCGCGTGAGGAGGGAAGACAGGAAGGATGTGGTCCACAAAAGCTTATTAAATGCATTTTCTATGCAAATGAGTCGTTGTATACATTTCAGCAGCAAAACCAGGTTTAAAATATCAGCATGGTAACTTGTAAAGAGAACAATATTCTCTTTGTCTCTATGTGTTAATCCCATCATTTTTGCCCACTATTGAATTAAATGCTTGGATAATCCATCTGTTGTAATGCAACTAATTTTGATGGCAGTTAAAAGTTGATGTTGTCATTGTAATTGAGTTTTATCTTAGTTAAATCACTGTGCAATATCCTGTTATAAATAATTGGTTCAGAAGGTGTGCCACTTGGCCTACTTAGCGGGTATTTTTCTTTGTTGTTGCTTTTTTCTTCTTCTTTTTCATCAGTGAGCCTGTTTCATCTGGTGCATTTAGTGGCTCACATATTTACTGTTTATCAGTGTTTTCACTCTGGATTAAAGAAAAGAACTAATCTTACCTGTATCATCTTAAGTACTTTAAAGTAAAATGTGTTCTATCAATGGCATATCCATTATATTATGTATTGCATCCTTTAATTGTAATCCTTCATAACCTTTTCATCTTTTTTTGTTGATATACTTCTAGTGAGGCAGGTGATACTTTTACAATTTGAGCACATTTACACGTTTATATGTATGAAATTATAATATGGATTGGTTACTCATTACTTGAATAGAATTCTGTCATCATGCCATTAAATACTGACTGATCACAACATAACTGCATATGTGCCAGTGTCACGGCGTCAATTAAAAGTCTCATTAGGGATCAAAAAAACATTCTCATAAAATATTGATTATTTTTGATAGTGCAAGTAGTCATTTTCTTATACTTTGAGGCATTAAATTGTTTCTGTTTCTCCCCCTCCCCCTTGTAGAAAGATGTGATCTATCTGCAACAATGGCTTGAAGCATTTGTGGCATCCTTTGAAAGGCTCATAGATGTGAACTCGCTTGAGCCGCGGAGGTAAGAAACTTTATCTTGGACATAAACTACTCTTCATCCACTCCTAAAGCAGAATAAACTTTGGCCTTTTGCACAGATACTGTCTGTTTTGACATGTTTATTTTACACCCAAACACTGCCTCTGTGAGGACACCTTTTTCTCCTCCTACATACCTCCCATCTCCTTCAACTTCCAGGGTGGAGGAGTGCATCTCTGAGGTGCCTCTGCTCCCCAAAGAGGTCCTGGTATTCCTCAGCACTCAGCTTTGGCAAAGTGCGTCACACCTCTCAAACACCCATGACCATAACAGTAACATTCCCCACCCGCTCCTACTCATAAAGTTCTTCATCATTGTCTGCAGGTAAGTTTGTGGCGGTGCTGTCTTTATGTGTATAAGTCTGGACTAGAATTTTAATGTCATTATAGAATATAAAGTCCAAGTTCGCAAATGACTAAACAAGAGTCGAGACCAAAAAAAAAGATTGTTTTCAGTGTTGCTATAAGGGAAGCTGACAAATTGCATGTATTTTGTTTCTCCTGACATTGCGACATGAATTGTGCAAAGAGACTGCAACCCTGCGTCAGGAAGTTCTCCCTTTTTTATGGACATATACTATGCTCTTTACCGTAGATGGCCATTGTGCCGTTTTCACTTTTGTAATACTGTAATTTCTTCAACTTCTAGAAACATGGAGAACATCGATCCAGAGAAGGCCCCTGGTTTTGTTTTTGAAACCATAAAGCTTTTGAATTTTTGTTTGCACCAGGTATGACATTCATAAATCAAATTCATAACCTGAATTTTTTTTGTATTTAGAAGCACTTGTAAGTAGAGGTACCACTGTAGTATTGCCCCAGGATATAGACATGCTTTGCTAACTAAGTATGTGTGCACACAAAGCAGGGCTTTTTAAAAACAACTATACTCCTCCGTCAAGAAAAAAAAAATCTATACGCTCACCACCTATTCATCCATCATTCATTCATTCATCTTCGAAAGGGTTGCGGGGGTTGCTGGAGCCTAACCCAGACCCAGCTGTCTTTGGGCGAAAGGCAGACTAGGTACTCGGTCGTTTGGTCGCCGGTCTTTTGGTCGCCGGTCTTTTGGTCGCCCGGAAGGTTATTGATAATTACCATTTAAATTGTTGCTCAAATTCCCTAAATACAAACTGCGAATTATTATTTAGTCATACTTAATGCCCTATTAATTATTAGGCTAAAGAAAAGCTCCAAATTTCCCGTACTTTTATTGTGTTTTGTTGGAGAACTTGTTAAGACCCTGATTGACATCCCTTCCTAAGGGGACCACTCATGTACAGACAAACTCGTATACACTCACACGTCCGCTCAGTGAAACTGCTCAGGGCCATTGTTGGCTTTTATTGATGCGTAGACCGTGTTGTTTTACCTTGTTTTGTCGCCGGTCTTTTGGTCGCCGGTCTTTTAGTCGCCGGTCTTTTGGTCGCCCGTTGTTTGGGTATGGGCGACCAAAAGACCGCGACCAAAAGACCGGTGACCAAAAGACCGGCGACCAAACAACCGCACACAGCAGACTACACCCTAGACTGGTCGCCAGTTAGTCACAGGGCACACAGAGAGACAAACGACCATCCGCACTCCCAATCATTCCACCACCAGCGGGAATTGAGCACGCGCCTGCCCACGCCGAAGTCAGGCGAGTGAACATCTACACCACGAGGTGGCCGCACACCACCTTTTATGTGGGAAAATATCACCCCACCAAACCGCATAAGTGCGGTTTGAAATGCATTCCTCCAGAGTGCCAGACATTTTATAGCAATTACCTTGCATGAGCTTAAAAGTTGACTGTGGGCAGTGAAGCAATCAGATGTGTTCCTATTGGCCCACAGTAGACAGATCATGTTTGCGATCTCTTCTAACCACGTTTACTTCATATAGCAACCAGACCAACCCAAAACATTTTACGCAACAATTGTCCATTATTTCATACCAAGATAAAACGTCCATGATATCGAGACAGTTTTCATATTTTGTAATTTTGTGAAATCCCGATATAGAAAATGTTGTGACATTGTTGGCAAATACCCACACAAAACATACTGAGGCTGGCTCTAGTTTAAAGTGGGCCTGTTGGCCATGTTAATAAGAGCTTTGTTTTAAACAGGTTTATGGTCACTAGAGTATGAGGAATTGTGATCATCCGAGTCATTTTACTTTTTATACTTTGTGTACTCAGATAAAGAATGGAGAAGGGGAGCAGTCAACCCAGCAGTCCGTTGTGTATTTCGGACTGGTGCTGTGTGAGAGTGTTTTCGACCCATATCAGACGTGGAGGAGACGGCTGGCAGGGTAAGCTTGTGTACAGCGTGTGTGTATTTGTGGAGATGGAATTTATTGACAGAAAACTGCGCTAAGGTCATCATATTATGCTTCGAATATCTCTCTCAACCATAGGGACTGCGCAACATCTTGTCTTGGTGTATTTTGACGTCAAGCCTCATTGGAGCGGTATTTTATTGGCATGAATTTGGCCTTGTGTGTATGTTGCAGAGAGGAGGTGAGCTCGCTGGAGAGGAACAAGTACAAATTCTCTCCGCTGCCGCTGCCAGAGGAGCTGACTGCTCTGTTCCATGGTGAGGTGCTCACCCTTTGACCTCTTCTCTGATCTTCCACACACTTGCATACCAACGGAAATACACATTCATGATTTGTTTTGATTTATTTTCTATGAATTGTGGAAAACCTCCGGCATTGTGTATGTGGGAGAACTTCAGCACTATGAATTAATTCATACTGATTCAAATATAAATACATGCTAGCTTTCGAGAACATTTTGCATTATGCCAGTCTTTGTTAAACAAGTTCAACAAGTGTGAGAAGGACCCCTCTATATTCCATTATGTAGTTGACAGCCAATATAATTATCGTTAGTTGGTTAGTCAATAGTCAGTATTATTGGATTTCCAGAGGTAGAATTTTTACTGTAATCTACTTGTATTAAAAGTAGGTTCCTAGTCAGTTTTCATTGATTGCATTTAGCCGTTCTTTTTCTCAGTAAAAGGCACAAAGCTGCTTCTATATTGAGCCTGGCATCTTCATTTTTATCAAAGCATAATGTGTATTTCTCAACTTGAACATTGACATACATGTTTTCACATTTATTCAGAAAATATGCAGGACAGTGAGAAAATCCCAGAACCTCTCACACTCAGGCTAGTTCATCTTCAGGGAGCCGTCATCAGTGGGGGCAAGGTCTGTTGCCATATTTATCTTCATGATCAGAGTTTATTATTATCTGGGAATGCGACCAACAAGGCACATCTTGCACTGTGAATCGTTCCAGAATAACGGACTCTTGGCTGTCACCTCTCGCTCTGTCGAGGACCTCTTCTCAGTGCTACAAGTTTGGTGCTGCAGGGGCGCTCATCAGTCGAAGGAAACGGCGCTCCCTCGGCTCGCCTTGCAATGCCTGACCGCAATGATCCACCTGCTGCATTTTAGCAGCCCCTCTGAGCGACAAGTTGATATAAAGACCATACTGCAGAGTTTCTTTCAGCTCCTTAATTGGAACCATCCACTGAGCGCTGAACAGCAAGACAGGCAGAACTCCGAGGATAGCCTGATCTTGCTTCAGAGCTTGATGCTGAGTAAGATGACATGGAGGTCAAATGACCGATGTGACGACAAAGCTCATGTTACTTTCTGCTCCGCTTTGCAGCCGCAGTACCTGAGATCCTGCAGTGTTCGGACCGGCCCGCCCTCCAGGCTGTCTTCCTGAACAATAACTGCTTTGAACACATCCTCCGGCTAATACAGAACAGCAAGGTTAGCTGCAAGTTCACCCCTTTTTATTCATATCTGGTCCTGGCATATTTCCTCATTTATTTTCTTCATATTCCTCAAATGCGTTTCCACATTTGCTTGCCTGATTTAAATCTGACTTGTAGGCCATAGCGGTCACTCAAATATAAAAGAAATGTCAAACTTACAGTAGGCTACTTTGCGTCTAATTGTTTGCATATTTTGTATTATACTGTGTTTATGTCCTGTAGCTCTTTCAGAGCAACAGCCTTAGGCCGAAGAGTGAGTGTGACCTCACTACAAGTTTACTCACAGAGGTCAAAGTGGACCAGGTATTCCCCCCAAATAACACTTTGGTGTTGATATTGATCTGTCAGCAGGAAACTCAGCCTTCTCGCCACTCGTTAACAGCTCAGAGTTGTCTAAACAGGAAACTTTAGACAGGAAGACAGGCTTATAAAGCAGGTAGCATGATATGATAAATGTTGTTTGGGGTGAGACGTTGGTTCACCTTATCTTTGCACATAGTATATCCTGTGAACAAATTTATATTTTGATGCAGTACTGTTGAACTCCTCACACACACAGCCTTTTTTAGGAGTAAACTGTTTACAGTGCAGTTTGAAAAATTGACTACAAATTCAAAATTAACCGACATCTTGTTTATTCAATAATCCCTGATTGTTTGCAGGGGATTGGTGGAATTTTTTTAACCAGCAGTGCACAGAAAAAGAGCGTGTAGTAGTTCAATATTCTCCTTGTCTTAAAAATAGGTTCCAAGTCAGTTTTCATTGATGTACCAGTTACTCAGTTAAATACTTTAATTTACTTATTGTCGTCATTCAGCCGTTATTTTTCGCAGTAATATCCTTAACTCTTACATGCATCCATATTCTATTGTGGATAAAAGGTGATGACACAAAAAAAATTAAAGAAACACTGTGTTGACAAAAAGTTGCTCATGCATATAGACAATTTCGGCATGGCAATTAACTACAATGCATGTTTTTCCCTTTTAAATCAATACAAAGCACAATAATATGAATGTTTGAAGAAAAAGTAGTGAGAGGATGTGGGCATTTATGAAATAAAATTAGCTTTAGCTGCATTTGTTTGAAAAAAAAACACCAAACTTTAATTTATTATAAATTTTAAACTGGACCGTTCATCTGTATCATGCAGTATATTATTATGTTTATAGTTAGAGGCTGAATTCCCTGTTGATTCCACTCAACTAGTATTTTTTTCCCCATAGTGCATGAGCTGGTGGTTGGTGCATGATTTCGATTACCTAACCGTTTATTGGTTTAGTAGCACATGCATAAAAAATGCTTCTTATCTTTTTAGGGTTTAGGTGTCACATGTCTTAATTATCTTCTTTTCTTTGGCCTGGTTGTCTCACATAACCCTGGTGTAGACAAATAACTGAGATCTTTTTAATCTTCTCTTGTCCTTCAATCCTACTTTTTCTTTCATGGTGGATAGTGCACATTTTGATCTGTTGCCCGTCATGATAAAGCTCATTTTCTTATGATGATGTAGGTGCTGGAGCGAGGCTCAGATAGCATCACAGTACACGCTTTAGGAGTTCTCACGGCCATCATGAGTAACTCGCCAACTGCCAAGGTAAAGACATCCTCATGCAATCCAGTTGAAGTGTTAGATCAAGGGTGTCAGACTGTCAGATGGTTCGTGGGCCGCTTTAACGTCAACTTGATTTCACGTGGGCCGGACCATTTTAGATATAATATCTAGATTTTTTTAATAAATTGATTAAAAGAAGTGGATTAAAATCCCTGAATATTCAGTTTTTTTATAGATTTAATTAATGTTTATTTTAGCTTTTTTTATATATATTTTTGATTTTACAAAATGATTTTTGAACTAAAAACACAGAAAAAATCGATTAAAAAATTACATTTATTGATTTAAAAGGGGGAAAATCAGGAAATTTAATATACATCTATACGCTTCATTTTAATTTGATCCTAAAACAGAGAGTCGGCACTCATGATTTACTTTCCCGGGCCACACAAAATGATGCGGCGGGCCATATTTGGCCCCCGGGCCGGCACTTTGACACCTATGCTTTAGATCATAAACTCTGCCTTTTGGAGATAATGTTGTACAATTGAGGTTGTATGGATGGTTACCCAAGCACGTGTATTTTGTTTTAATAGTATAATTCACCACACTGCCAGTAATTTACCATGAATGTAACAGTTTTTTTTACAATACTTACGCCAGGAGTGTAAACCATCATTTTCTTGATGTTATGATACCAATTTTTTGATGATAACAATATGATATTTATAGATACCCCATCATTTCATTCAGTTAAATTTGATTCTGGGGCCTTTGTTCAATTTAATATGATATCAGGTGCACATTTAACACAATCAGTTCCATTTTCCTTAATGCAGTGTTTGCCACATAGTGAGGCAAAGTGTTTTCTTCTACTTGGATGGATTTGGAACATAAAGTAAAATATTTGAGAACCCCTGAGACATAAACAAATACAAAAATATCTTTGATGATGATGTTTTGGGGAATTTTGTTGGTGAAACATTTCAGACATTTGAATGAAAACAATTCTTTAGAACAAATATGCATATCTAAAGGATGACAGATCTTGACAGTATTTTTGATTCGTATTGCGCTTAACTAATTGAGATATCGATCCAAATCAATTACTCACTTACTACAACCCTAATACTTTGTGTATATAAAGAATATAAGGCTAATGTTTGGATTAGAGTAGTCAGAGTTGCCAAGGAAACATTTTCTTCATTCATGTCAGAAATGTCATTGTATTCTAATTGGGTTTATGGAAGTGTGCCAACTTAACATACTCAGTGGAGTAGCTTTTGACTCTCTATTTTTGTCTGTTGTTCCCACAGGAGACATTCAAGGAGCGGATCGGCTACTCCCAGCTTTTTGACGTGCTCAAGAGTCAAGGTCACCCTACCAAGAGGCTGCTGCAGGAGCTGATGAACATGGTGAAAAGCATTTCCTCTCATTATCCCCTCATTGCCTACAAGGAACAGTCCATTTTCTCTCACAAATGACCTTTTTAAATGTCTCCATGTCGCAGAGTCTCAATCTCTTCCTCATTTTGAGCTACCTCTTTGTTTGTTCTTTTCCAGGCAGTGGAGGGCGAGCATGCCCACGCGCAGCACTTAGGGATTAGTAATGAGCAACCCTTGCTGCTGCTTCTGCAATGGCTCCCTGAGTTACACGGCCATAGAGAGCTTCAGCTACTTGTGGCACAGTGGCTTGCCACTGTCTGCGGAGGCTCCCTATCATGTCGGACTGTGGCAGTAGAAGCGGGCATGGTAGGGGCTCTCCTCCAGGTTCTCTCTCAACCCCAGCACTTGGACAAGCAGTGCACGGATGCTCTGTTGGGACTGCTGCAAGACCTGGGATCACTGTGTCTGAAACCCGAAGAGTTGAGGAGCCTTCTCAAACTGCTCAGGTTGGACCAGGATAAGGGTGTCCATCCGTTCTGCACTCGCATGATCCAAGTGCTGTCAGCAATGGCGGCGCGAGAAGGTCGGGATAGTGCCTTGGAGTACTTTGACCTCACACCCCCTATGGCGGGTATAATGGTGCCCACAGTCCAACGTTGGTCAGGCAGCAGCTTTGCCTTTCACGCCTGGCTCTGCCTCAATATGGACTTCCCCCATACCCCTCAGGGTGACTTGAACAAACCTGCCAACTCGGTCCCGGCAAGTCAATATGACATGGGAAAAGGACCTCGTAGGAAGCAGCTATACAGGTAGGAGGGCGGGGCCAACATGAGAAATGTTTGTATTGTATGTTTTGTTTTTAAAGCGCTTGTCTTCCTTGAAGTTTCTTCACAGCCAGTGGAACTGGACTGGAAACCTTTTTCACAATGGAGGGTGTGCTCGTCGTGGCTGTTTGCACTAAGAAGGATTACATGGCCGTCGCATTGCCAGAGCTCCCGCTAGCTGACTCACGTTGGGTGAGTGCAATGTAGACTCAGCCAAATATAAATGCATTGCATCAATGTTGCATCATTTTTCCAAAACCTAACGGTCTTAATGTTTGACCCTGTGGTAATTTGATTTCTTGATCGCCAGCGACCAACTGGTGCTGTTGATTCTCTTAAAAAATTTGTTGTCTCAAGCCAAACATGAAATGCGGGATAAACAACGTTTTAGATCAGTGAGTGGGGTCAAACATACAACCCTCGGGGGGTGTTCTGCCTGACTTTGTAAGCTCATTCATACTGTACATACAGAATTAAATGCTTTAATTTTTTTTATATGGGTTCTGTAAAACTAGAATTTTGCGATTTCTGTGGTGGAGTGCGTACACTATTGCACTTTATTCCATTTCTTATTCAAAGACATATTTGTTCTCCTCTCCCACCCGCAGTCAAAGTTGTAGCCCAGAAATCCCCCCTAAACTTAATAGGAAATGATCCAAAATGGCGGCCATTAAATCACCTTTTACGGCCAAAAATAAATTGGTCCGGCCCACATAAGATCTAGTTGGCATGAATATGGCCCGCGAACCAAACTGAGTTTGACACTCCTATTTTAGCTAGACACTCTTCGATCAAATGATATGTAAATGGATACAGTTTGTTTAATTTTACACTGAGTCAAGGAGACTTAGAATAATACATAATAAAGAAATGTAGTCCTGTGGTTATCCATATTTGCTTTGACTTTTTCTATTCCAAATCACTTTGAATTCAATACTATGTTATTTATTGTATTTTCAGCATTCTGTAGCCATAGTGCACGTTCAAGGCCGTCGTCCTTTTGGTCAGAATTTGGTCAATATCTTCATCGATGGAGAGCTGTCTAAAACAGCTCAGATACGCTTTCCATCCTTAAGTGAGGTAGGTTACATTTCTTTATTATTTCATCTACTGAAAAAGTTTAAGGTAATATGGGTTTTTACTAATGAAAAATATCTATTATTTGTGCTTTTCTTTAAAGCCCTTTACTTCCTGCTGCATCGGTTCTGCAGGCAACCGTACAACGACCACCACAACCTCGCCGAATCTTCCCACATCCCTGTCCTCCGGCCAATCCTCTGAATTTGCCTTTCCGGATAACGCCCCTTCCTTACTCCGCTCGCAGTCCTTTCCAGTCACCGTCTCAGGAGGCCGTTGGGGTTCTCTTAATGACTCCATGGTCCACACCATCCCAGCGGGGCTACAGGACACAGAGTGGGGAACACCCTCTTCCTTGGATGGACTCCTGGGCACTGCCTTCATCTGCCATGAGGCTCTGCAGCAGAGCCAGACAAGAATGTTGTACGCTGCAGGTGAAGCTGACCTCTTGAGAAACATGCAGTTGAACATGAATTTGAGTAATGTAGCATTGCTTTCTGCTCTCTATCCCAGGCCCAAATCACGTGCCTTTATTCAAAGCAGATGGAGAGTTGTCTGATCTTAATGGCAAACTTGTGCTCTACTACACTCCTCAGGTAATCCACTAAAAATGTTCTGCCTTGTTCAATTTAGCTACCCCCAAAAACTTAATAAGCCTCGCGTGTTACCAGATTTTTCTTGCCTCCCTGTCTGGTGCTACAAGAAAAGTATAAAACAAATATCCGAATTTTAATTGCATGTGGTGAAATGATTGATTCTGTAATGGCAAAACTTTATGGCAATTATGTGAATGAACCTGTCCCAGCTCTCCCATTTTACAAAATTAAACTGTATTCTTGTTTTGTTGTTGTTGTTGTTGTTGTTAAAACTCCACTTAGAAACTGTCATTTTGTAGACTCTATGATTAAGTCACATTCATAAATTTCTTTGAATAATAGGGATGTCCCCGATCCAATCACGTGATCGCATACTTTTCTCTCCCTTCTTAACACATTATCTCAGTATTAGAACATTCTCCAAATCAGGAAACTGGGACTCACATGCAAATAGTATATACATTTTTATATAATAACTCATACCAGTCGGAAAGTCAAAATTTCTATCAAATCAACCTTTTTATTAAAAAACAACAACGTGCTAGGCTGTTGGTGGGTTTCACGATGATCGGGCTTTGCAAGTTTCCAGAGGAAAAGCACATAATACATTGTATAATTATATACTGAAATGCTTTTGCGCTATCATTTCAGGCATTCAAGAGCCAAATATGCTTAGATTTGTCACCTCATCATCAGTACGACGGACGCCTAACAGGACACCGAGTCATCAATTGGGACATTAAGGTGAGATTTATTATGGTCTAACCATTTAGCACAGTAAATATGTTAGCCACTAATGCTCAAAATGAATGTATACCAAGATATGTTCTGCTTTGACAGTGTGTAATCCTGAAAGGACTATATTTGGGTTTCTGTCTGATGTGTTTCGCCCACAGGATGCCATCAATGTGGTTGGAGGTATAGGGGTTCTGCTGCCCCTCCTCGAGCAATTATGCGAGGAAGAGCAGGTGTACAACAGTGCTCAGGAGATCTCAGAACTGCTCGGTCCAGCCATGCTGCTGCCACTTAAGTCTTCAGGTCCGATTTTGCTTGGTGGTTGAGGACTGTTTTCTATTGACTGATTCTCTTCTTATCTGTCACTAACTGCTGTAATATCCGTATTGTCGTTGGGTTGTGCTATTAATTCCTTTTTGTTTTGTTGACCTTCCAGAAGCGAGACTCGAGAGAAACAGTATCGCATCCTTCTTGCTGATGCTGAAAAACATGATCCGTCGTCATCCTGTCAATCAGGAAAGCTTGCTGCAATGCCATGGGCCAAGTATCATCGGAGCCATGCTCAGCAAAGTAGCATGCTTTTATTTTTCTGGAAATAAATTCATTATAAAATATACTTTTTTTTCAATCGTATCAATATAACTTAACGTTGTGTTTTATTGTCTCATATTGTTGTATTCCATGTTTTTAAAATTTTGAGCAAATGCCAAATCTGAAGCGTTGTGCACAATGAAACCAAATGGACATAAATATAATCAAGTCTCTTCTCTGCAGGTTCCAGGCAGTATGATGGACATGAACGTTATGATTGCATGTCGGCTGCTGCTCGATCAGGTTTTTAACGAGGGAAATGGGCCGCTTCTGCAGCAGTTCTACCAACATATGCTTTTTGATTTCCGCATCTGGACCAGAAGCCATTTTGCAGTTTGTCACGGTAAGATAAACAGCTGTTTTTCTCCTAATAATGATGTTTCCTTTCATTTCGTAGCATGTTTTAAATGTTTTCGAATGTAAATGCATTAGTTTGTATAAAGCCTGAGAAATAAAAACAGTAGGCAGTTTAAGCAACATATGGTAAGAAGAAAATGTAGCAAGCATTTTGAAATACTCTTTTTGTGAAGTTTTTGTATACTGAACAAACGTAATTTTCCTTCCCAAGACCACGTCCAGTTCATATCATCAGTGATCCACAAAGGAAAACAGCGCCTTAAGAGGAAATATGGTGTTCAGTACATTTTGGATACCATTCGCACTTACTACAGGTGACTTTTGAACTGCATCCAAGGGGCTGTGGAGAGTTCCAAATTTGTCATTTAATACAGCTCCATCACATCTCATTCACAGCACGGACAAGGATAGTGGCTGCCTTTATGACGAGAAGCAGATGATTCAGACATCTCTGTTTGCATTGCTGAAAGACTTCCTCAAGTCTCCGACAGCTGAGGAGCTTCACAGTGTCCTTGCGTACATTCTGAGTGCGGCAGATGAGCAACAGGTAGTGATACTCATTCATTGCCCGCTCCATCCTTTTTATATTGTAGTGGGTCATTGACCATCAAATAGTAGATTTGTTTAAAAAATATTCCATTTTCCTAAATATCTTATCTTTCCAGGTACTTTGCTGTTCTCTCCCTATTTCACACTTGCTCGCTTTTTTCAGGTGGTAAAAGCCTTGGATGTGCTCTATGAGCTTTTGCGGAGCAGCCCTCCGCGTGAACAGGTGCAGGCGGTCTTACTAGAGTGGGGAGTGGAACAACTTTATAGTCTTCTTCTCAACCAAAACTTTGGAGACCGGGCTAGAGAGATGATCTTCAGAGTGAGTGCTTTCTATCCTTCTCTGTCACTTTCTCTATTACAGAGTTTGACATGCAATTTGTCCATTTTTATTTTGGTAGGTTTTGTACAAAATCCTCAAGAGCGAGCGTGTGTCGGAGCGCAACAAGCAGCGCCTCAAACTAAAGGACTTTGGCTATCTCGGTCTGGTGTTTTTCCTTGAAGACATTCCTGTAACCATGACAACTGTGCGCTGTCTGTACGAGCAGGTCCTTGCTACAGGTATTCCATTTTAAACGAATTAGGTTGTTACAATAGTAAATGGGAAGAATAATACCCTAATCCAGGGGTGTCAGACTCGGGTTGGTTCGCGGTCCGCGTTAACGTCAACTCGATTTCATGTGAGCCGGACCATTTTAGATATAATATTTAGATTTTTTAAAAATAAATGGATTAAAGAAACTGGATTAAAAGCCCTGAATATTCATTTTTTTATAGCTCTAAAACAATGTTTATTTTAGCTTTTTTAAAATATATTTTTAGATTTTACAAAATGATTTTTGAACTAAAAACACAGGAAAAAATGGATTAAAAAATTACAATTATTGATTTTAAAAGGGGAAAATCAGGAAATTTTATATATATCTATACTCTTCATTTTAATTTGATCCTAAAACAGAAAGTCGGCACTCCTGATTTACTTTCCCGGGCCACACAAAATGATGCAGCGGGCCAGATTTGGCCCCCGGGCCGCCACTTTGACACATGTGCCCTAATCAATGGACAACAGTTGACAATTTATGGAAAAATGAAAATGAAATTTGATCACGGTGCTAATATTTTGGCATTTTTGGTACATTCCTTTTCTGCTATTTTTTTCCTAAACCATGTCCATTTAAACTTTTAAATTGAGTACTGATATCAAAAATTTCATACAGTTCAAGGCAATTTGTCAACCACAAGTATTAACTAATTCACTGCCATTGAAAGCGGTAGCCATCAAATCCATTTGAATTTTTATGGCTGCCATTAAATGATCACCTTTCGCCACAACTGGCAGCAATATATGTTTAATTCATTTGGACTGGGTGACCTGACTGTTCAAATGAATCGCAGCAGTGTCGTCAATGACAGTCTGATGTTTATTTATTGCATAACATTACAGCTTCTGCAACCCAAGGATGGCTCTTGATTTCTTTGATTTGTGAGTGTTGTAAATAGCAATATGCCAGTTACTTTGGGCCAATTAAATAAATACATTTTAGAGCAACTCCAATTGGTCTATCAATGTCCGCCAATGTCTTACCTAGTAGTTGGCCTGCATCACATTGAATGCAGCCAGATATAAATATATTGACAAATGAAGTATTCCCAGTGATTGAAATCTCAATAAAAATCTTGTTCCCTCCTCACAGACTCGAGTCCGAACTTCAGAGACCTCCTCGCTGTGGTGTGTCTGTCCCACCGAGCTGACCTGGCAGTCCGCCTGGATGTTTGTCGGAAGGTCAGTCCGATCCACTACTGGGGGATCGTCTTAAGCGTAACGCTTTCCCCCGTGGAAGACAGTTTATCATGTGTGATTCTCCAAACAGCTCTTTCACCTCATCTACATCGCCGACGATTACGTGAAGCAGCTCGCCAAACAACCCGGTTGGCAAGATGTTCTCACCAAGCTCTATGTGAAGGAGTCCTACGAGTCTTACGCCGCAAGCGTGGCCGACTCCTCCGAACCAAAACTGAGGCCTCCTTTGCGTCGAGACCAGAGTCTCCTCATAGAGGATGCTCGGACTGGAATCTTTCTGAATTACTCCACCTCGCAGGAAGAGGACGATGACGAGGAAGAAGAGGATGGCGCTCCGCGAGATCTCTCAGAAGGATACTCCGATTTATCCCAATCGCCGCTCGGTGGAGTGGCCGACCAGCTGAAGAGCTTTAAATCATTCGATTCTGCAGACCAAGAGAGTCACTCGTCCTCTCTCTCCAATTCCATGGTGGTCGATATCGCTTCATCGCGCTTTGATGAGGAAGGGAGAGATTACCAGCCATTCTCCCCGTATGGAACGTCGCCGCCCTTTGATTTGGAGCTAGGCAGCCTGGGCGAAATGGTCACCCCAGCAAGTAGCCACACAAACACGCCATCCCCTCTGGAGCACAGTAAACCCTTTCCACCCCTCAGACCTCGAAAGAGTTCCAGCCTATCAAATGTTCTCGACCACAACAGCTACGGGACGGACCCTCCCACTGGAGACACAATCTCCAACACCTCCAACCCACAGGTTTGGATAGCGTCTTTTATCTTTGAACGCATTCTAGTGTTTCCGGTGAAGTGAGTGTTATTTGACTATTAGCAGACGCCAGAAGAGGAGCTCTGCAACCTGCTCACCAACATTATCTTCTCCGTGCTTTGGTGCGGCAGTGGTGCGGACGGGCCCGACGATGTGGTGTGGAGAGAGAGGGGACAGGTGTTTTCTGTTCTCACTAAACTGGGTTCTTCCTGCCAACTGGTTCGCCCGCCTGATGACATTAAGCGCAGGTCAGCTTCTCTCACTGGACATTAAATTGTTTCCCATCAGGGGGGTGAATTTGAATCATATGCAGCTCTAAGATTTGACGTGTGCGGTCGATTGGTCGCCGGTCTTTTGGTCGCGGTCTTTTGGTCGCGGTCTTTTGGTCGCGGTCTTTTGGTCGCCGGTCTTTTGGTCGCGGTCTTTTGGTCGCCCCGACCGCGACAACGGGCGACCAAAAGACCGGCGACAAAACAAGGTAAAACAACACGGTCTACGCATCAATAAAAGCCAACAATGGCCACGAGCAGTTTCACTGAGCCGACGTGTGAGTGTATAGGAGTTTGTATGTACATGCGTTGTCCCTTTAAGAAGCTACGTCAGTCAGGGTCTTAACAAGTTCTCCAACAAAAAACAATAAAAGTCCGGGAAATTTGGAGCTTTTCTTTAGCCTAATAATTACTAGGGCTAAGTATGACTAAATAGTAATTCGCAGTTTGTATTTAGGGAATTTGAGTAACGATTTAAATGGTAATTATCACTTACCTTCCGGGCGACCAAAAGACCGGCGACCAAAAGATCGGCGACCAAAAGGCCGCCGACCAATCGACCGTGTAACAAGATTTGATCCTAAACTGCAAAAAGACAACAACAAAAATAGCAAGTCTAAATTTTTAACGTGAATTGGCATTTCACCCATCAGTCTAAGTCCAGGCAATTTGGCATTTCAAGTTTTACTGCTTGTCTTAAATTGAAAAAATGACTTATGAATACTCCAAATAACAAGAAACTAAAAAAGATTTGATTTATTTTAGTGCCGTATTATCGCTGCCACACTCATTTATAGTTTGATAATTTATCAGCATAGAGTACTAAAGTTGCGCAACGCTATTATCATTCATTCATTATTGGATAAAGGCAAATTCATAATGATTTTTTTATAATAGTGAATGATTCACAGCAATTGTACGTAATATACATGGCTGAGAGGCGCTGTTCTGCACGTTTTTTTAACCTCAGTTAATATATTCATACAGTATTTTTACTCTGTCCATGTTGTGACGTTATATGATGCTGTGCGTTACAGTCTGCTGGAGATGATGTTGGAATCATCTTTGTCCGACTTGAGGGATGCCCAAGGAGTGTTCCTGCCTTTTTGTCCCAGTCTGGTGAGACTCCTCAGGCTGCTGCAGGACTTCCTCTTTGCCGAAGGGACCAACAATCATACGCTATGGAGTGAAAAGGTACAATCTGGGGCCTCCCCGACACATCATCTGTACTTTCTTTCTGTTATTCAGTCCATACTCTTTCTTGGTGAAGATGTGTCAGTTTAAATGCCATCCTGAGTTTGCGTGCTCTTCTGGTGCATCATCATGCTGAGACAATTCTAATGAACCCTTTCATGCAAGAATAATGATTTTTTAAAAAGTAAAGGAAGCTTTCAGAACACTCATTACTGGTTGCTGTCGACGTCACCAGACTTCCAATCATTTTTCAACTGGACTTCCACCCAAAATGAATCGGACATCAATCACCACCAATGGCTTGGAATGAGTTAAATACAATGGGGAATAAAAACTTTAGTGTTAACCTGGGGCCATGACCTATGTGCGTTTCTGTATTTACTTCATTTATTTGGTTTTTATTTACATTATAGTCCTATATCGAAGTATTTATAATTATGAAAGGATAATTAAAAATGCAATTTTATATATATATATATACACACATATATATATATATATATATATATATATATATATATATATATATACACATATATATATACATATATATATATATATATATATATATATATATATATATATATATATATCAGTCAGCTGGTGATAGGCTCCAGCACCCCCTGCAACCCTAGAGAGGATAAAGCGGTTCAGAAAATAATGAATATATATATATATAATCTTATTTTTATTTAAATCACCAAAAAGTCACTTGTGCCGTAATGCTTTAAAAGTCTTAAGCGCCATTTTTTGAATAGCTTTCCACTGTCCCTGAAAGGATTGAGATCCAGTTGATGTTATAATGAATGGATTGTTTGCAAAAGGGGATTTGTTTTTCTGTGAGTCCTTTATTGACAGCCACTGTTTCACAGATCTTTGAGGGGGTGGTGAACCTATTGGACAAGTTGCAAGCCTGGCACAGCACCCCTGGCAGTCCCGGCAGCACCGAACTAAAGGAAATGTCCCAGATTGGCCTGCGCATCATCACCGGCTACATCCAACAGCAGCAGTCCCAGGTCAGCTTTCACTTTCATTGCCTGCAATGTTTAGCTAACGGCAAGGATTGAATCTGATAGAGGCCGATTACAAATACCAGACCTTGTATGGGTTTCATTTCAAACAAGTTTCAGTCATCTCTCACGTGGGAAGTGTCTTGTATAAAGCCATAGCGTTTGTGAGTTATGACGTTGCAGAAATGTTGTTGGACTGAGCAAGTGGTCATACTGAAGCAAGCAACCACAAGGTTTTCGATCACGTGACTTTTTCTTTGGAAAAAAACTTAAATGCAGACTAACTCCCACAAAGTCATTTATCACAATAAATCAAACAAAATGGGCTGTGACTCGACATCTGTGGGATATATAGTTTAATTTGAGGGCTGTTTAGTTTAACATAAATACACAGCAACAGTGAGATTTAACAGCATACAGATTGTATTTCTTCTGGGTTTTATTATAGAACTTTCTTAATAAGTAGCTATGTGTTGAATTTTGCAGAAAGGCGCTCACGTAAAATTCTCTCCTATTTAAGAAAATATGTATTTCAATATGTTGTGTAAACAGAAAGAATCATTTTTGACACCTTTATACTGCCAATAATTTATTAAAGTGGTAGAATTTTATTGATATACAAGGAACCGGGTTTTACAACTGTAGATGTATTATTATGGAGTGAAGTAAAAATGGCAATTTATTTTCTAAAGCCATTTTCTTCCAGTAACTTTTGTTAGATAGAGCAACATGTTTATTATGTCTAGTTCTGGTGCACAAATATGTGACAAAGGCAGTCAAATTTCAAATGACTCAGGTCTAAGTCTCAGGTGTATGTGGCGGGTGTCAAAAACTAAGTAATTTGGGACAGAAAGTGTGGTTATTTCTAATGTACATTATCTTTCAAATTATTGTTCTCGTAAAGCTGTGATGCACATGGGTTGGGAGTCAGTGTAGTGTTAGTGCTCATGGTTAGCCACTTAATGCTTGCACAGTGTTCCCAGCTTTTTTATATATATTTTTTTTTAGATTTTACAAAATGATTTTTGAACTAAAAACACAGAAAAAATGATTAAAAAATTACAATTATTGATTTAAAAAGGGAAAATCAGGAATTTTAATATACATCTATACTCTTCATTTTAATTTGATCCTAAAATAGAAAGTCGGCACTCATGATTTACTTTCCCGGGCCACACAAAATGATGCAACGGGCCAAATTTGGCCCCCGGGCCGCCACTTTGACACGTGGTCTAACCTGTCTCCTGCCTATAGTGAGCTGGGATCGGCTCTAGCACCCCCAGGGGCCTTGAGAGGAGAATTCATACGGAATATGAATGACTGAATTAATTCATTGAATTGAATGTCATTAAATGTCTACTCAGGTGTGTGTGATGGCTTTCGTGAAGCTGCACAGCCTGCTGCAGACGGTGTTGTGTCTCAGCTGGGAGGAGGTCTGTTTCTTACTGGGACGCATCGGTGTCCCCTTGTGGCCAGAAAAGGATGCGACAGACAGCAACAATAGCGAGCACGCCGAGATGTTCGCCCAGGTGGTCCCAGTCGTGCGTGCTCTTCTGGACCAGCACGCTGACCCAGTAACGGTCCAACAGCTGCTTCCTAGTTTGCCTATCACCAATGGCAGCACCACTTTTGCCCAGGATCTGAAGGCCTACTGCCACACACTAGAGTGGCAAAGCTTTTACCAGCAACAGGTCAGTGCACTGGCTGTTTTGCTTATCTCCTGAATTACATTTGTTACAATAAGAAGAATAGATCATAAGTAATGATAATATCATTGCTCAAGATTCTTTGAATTGTGACCCTCAGAATTTTTTCCAGAACGAGTATAACAAGTTCCTCAAAACACAGTTTTATTTCGTTCAAAGAGCTCTCTATTTTTTTAACCTCCTAGGACCTGGCGTCCACATGTGTGGATATCACATTTTTGGTTGTCACAACACTACAATGTTAAATTTTGGACTACAAGGGGCGTCCACTTATGACGTGGACATCATTTTTCTCAGAAACTACATCATGTAAAAAGATCATTCTTAGTTTTTACACGCATCAGGTCCCAATTAGCTGAAATATCAAAGAGAAAATAAAAATGCATGCCTTGCAAGAGTCTGGATCTCAGGAGGTTAAAATGGAATGTTTTATTCAGTTTATTTTTGTCTTTTTTTAAAAACTTTTGGGTACTGTAATGCGACATTTCTCTTGCTTATTTTAAATGAGTGCAGGTGAATCCCACAATGGAGCAATATGAGGTGGACACATTTGGGCGAAGTCACGACATCATGTCCAATTTTTGGAATTCCTGTTTTGATGACCTCATGAGTACTGCCTTCCGTCGTGACAAACATAGATCAGACAGCAAAGCAAAGTTTCAGGTTGCTGCGACACCCCGGGCTTTCTTTCATAGACAACTTCCATGTTTGACCGCCATACCTATGTGTCCCCCAAAACAGGAAATGATCCTCGACCCGTACCTGAAGCGCGTCCGAAGTGAGAACGGACGATACGTCAGCTGGCAAAAGCAAAGCTCCAACCAGCAGGAGATGGTGTGGCAGCACTGGAAGGCCCTGCGAAGGCTGTTGACCAGCGAGAGAGCAGTGTGGGCCAAGAAGTAGGCCGTCCTCTTAGCCAATGTTATTTTTATTCCCTTTACCCAAACATTCTTTTCATTCCTTCTCAACGTACGCTTTGCCACTTTCCTCAGGAATCTCTTTGTGCCTCAAAGTGCTTTCCAACTCATTTTAAAAACTCGGCCTTCAACTGTATTCTACTCTCACTTCTATCTTGTCATTTTTCAGATATTCTAAATCAGGGATGTCAAACTCACCTTTGACACACGTCAAATCATACTTTTTGGTTTCCTCCACAGGACACGGATGAATCAGCTCATTGACTATTTGATGTATGGACTATAAAATGATTCAATAGCTACTTTGGTAGACTATGAATCAAGACTTTGTTGGCCAAATCTTTTTTGTTTTTTTTTATTCACTTATTTACTTATTTTTATAATGAAAAGGAAACAAATTAAAAAAAGGAAAAAAAACACAAAATATTTGCTTTTTAGTTTTGTTAGTTGTTTAAAAACAAACTGATGACACTTTAAAATTGAAAAACCAAAATCGACCTCACAGTTCTGGAGTCGAGGGTTCGATTGCAGGTGGGTTCTCACTGTGAGGAGTTCAGATGTTCTACCCGGGCTTCGTGGGTTTTCTCCAGGTTTCCTCCAGGGCTGCGGGGGGTGCTGGAGCCTATCCCAGCTGACTTCGGGCACGGGGGTGGGGCACCCTGGATTGGTGGCCAGCCAATCGCAGAGCAGATGGAGACGGGCCATTTAGAGAGTCCAACCAGCCTACCATGCATGTTTTTGGAACATGGGAGGAAACCGGGGTATCCGGAGAAAACCCACGCAGAACATGCAAACTCCACACAGGTGGACTCACCTGAATTTGAACCCAGGACCACAGAACTCTGAGGCCGACCTGCTAACCACTCATCCGCCGAGTGTGAGATCAGTGTCCTAAATTGGAAGGAAAAATAAACACTAGCATTGATAATAACAGCTAGATTTTTCTTTTTGTCCTCCAGAATCCAGCCTGAAGTCAAATGGATACTGTCCAGTGCAGAAACGTATTCAAAAATGCGCCTCAAACTTGTTCCCAACCACCACTATGACCCCCACACCGAGGCCAGTGCCCAAAGGGACAACATGGGTTCGTCATACAGTATCCCACAATGCACAATACTCGTTATTTGCCAATTCTTACTCCAAAATGATGTGATTATTTACTTAGGCGTGGACAGTCCACGTTCCGAGCCACTCCCTTTGGCTGTAGCCAAAGAAGCCAAAGTAAGCGACATGGAGGACGACCAGTTAGGAGAAGAGGATCTTGTCTTTTTAAACAACAAGTGAGTCACTGACAAAATACTCCACTGAAAAGAATGCCTTTATATAATAGCTTGAAATACATCCAATATCAATACGATGGTCTTACTTTCGCCTTCAGCGGTGAGGTCGAAGATGAGAGCCAAAAAGAAAAGCTGGTTTTATCCGAAGACTGTGAGCTCATTACAATTGTAGCCAAGGTTCCTGGTCGCCTGGAGGTTACCACACACCACCTTTATTTCTATGACGGCAGCATTGAGAAAGTGGAAACGGAGGAAGGTGAGGAAAATGCACTTCATTAAATGCACAGGCCATGTAGCTAGCCTGTGTTGAAATTTGATTGACACATTTAGAGAGGTAGAGTGGAACTATGGTTTTTTTAGGACTAGTAATCCATTCCAAAAGTGACATTAAAACCAAATGCTACAAAAACCAAAGCAACGTTTCTCATAGAAAATAACCTAAATATACTGTAGTTTAACATACAGAACACAATGTAAAATATATTCGTTCTTTCATTTTTTAAGACCACTTATCCAAGGTCAGGGTCGCGCAGTGCTGATGTCTATCCTAAATGAAAAAAGGCAGACCACCCCCTAAACTGGTCGCCAGCCAGTCGTAGGGCACACACAGAGACAGACAACCATTTACACTCACAATCACACCGGCACTGAATGGGAATTGTTCCCACGCTGCCGGTACCAAATAATATATATATTAAAAGTACCTTTATTAAAAATTCTCGATATTTTATGAAAGACACGATAGGGAGAAGGATAGGTCACTTTTCGATCACTGTACAATGACAGAGACTGAAACCAAGACAACATTTCATTGAAATAAACAGTGAAAACCAAATAATAGTATGAAAACTAGGTGCTATGATCACTGAGGTTTACCATATTTTTCTTAACATTATTTGTATTGATATTTAACTATCAAAAAGATTACAGATATTTAACAAGTTCAAAATTCGACCGTCTGGTTTGCTCCCTAATCGTCTCAGCCCAGAGATATGAAAGCACAACCCGAGAGGATGAGGATGCATGCCCTCTATTGGTTACCTCAGAACCTACAGTCAACAATAAGTCTGCAATTAATCAATTATGTTATAAGTCAGTTTTTTTTAATTATTCAATGCCTGTAATGTATACAACCCCAGATTACCCCAGATTATACCTGCCATATTTCATAGTGTGCTCTATACCAGGGGTGTCAGACTCGGGTTGGTTCGCGGACCGCGTTAACGTCAACTCGATTTCATGTGGGCCGGACCATTTTAGATAAATTTAGATAGACTTTTTATAAATGGATTATAAGAACTGGATTAAAATCCCAGAATATTCAGTTTTTTAATAGATCTAAAACCATGTTTCTTTTAGCTTTTTTAATATATTTTTAGATTTTACAAAATGATTTTTGAACTAAAAACACAGAAAAAATGATTAAAAATGACAATTATTGATTTAAAAGGGGGAAAATCAGGAAATTTAATATACATCTATACTCTTCATTTTAATTTGATCCTAAAACAGAAAGTCGGCACTCATGATTTACTTTCCCGGACCACACAAAATGATGCGGCAGGCCAGATTTGGCCCCCGGGCCGCCACTTTGACACATGTGTTCTATACTGTTCATAAATAGCAATTTTAGTTGAAGTCCCCACCAACAATGAGTGAGCAACATGTGGATGTCTTGTTTTGATGTATTTTCATTAAATTTCCTTGTGCACATAAATATATGTAAATGCACACAGGAAAAGTGTATTTGGTGAGTGTGCGATATTATAAGCAACTAGTACATGATATTGTCAATACTTGCAGGAATTGGTTTTGACTTTAAGCGACCTCTATCTCAACTCCGAGAGGTCCATTTGAGGCGCTACAACCTGCGCCGTTCTGCACTGGAACTCTTCTTCATCGATCAAGCTCACTATTTCATCAACTTCAAGAAGAAGGTGACGGTCACCTCATGCAGCATTTCAACTTTTTCCTGACAGTTTTTCTCTCTTTAGCTGCGTAATAAAGTCTATTCAAGGATTCTGGGGCTGCACCCTCATAATTTGTTTTACTTTGGATCGCGATCACCCCAAGAGCTGCTGAAAGCATCAGGCCTCACGCAGGTATATAGAGTTTATTTTATTCTCTCTTCTCTATTTGTTAAATGTCTCGTATCATATGGATGGAATCATTGTGTTGTACAGAAATGGGTCTGCAGGGAAATATCCAATTTTGAATATTTGATGCAACTCAACACCATTTCTGGGCGCACTTACAATGACCTATCGCAATATCCTGTGGTAAGTCCAAACAAGCGATAACAGATTATTGAGGCAGTGAGTACCCATACCCCATGTGATAAAAAAAATCACAAATTTAACCTGTCTTTGGTCAGTTCCCCTGGATACTCTGCGACTACACCTCCCCTGTTCTGGACCTGGAAGATCCGTCAGTTTTTCGAGACTTATCCAAACCTGTCGGTGTTGTCAATCCTCGCCATGCCCAGGCTGTTAAAGAGAAGTAAGTTGGAAGTTAATGTCTTTTTCTCACAAATTGGGACTATATATTTAACAAAAAGACTCATTTTTTGATTGAAAAAAGGAGACCCTAGCTAGTACTACTGTGCTGAATTTTATTTTTTTCAAACATACATTCTAGCGTCAGTCTCTTTTTAATCCAAAAAAAGACATCAAGAATTTGGCACCAAGACAAATTTGGGGCCTGTCTTTTTTGGGGGGGGGACACCTTGGATGATTTGCACTTTCAAACTGGAATAAACAAATGTGTTATGCAAGTGCGAAAATGTACATCAGACTGTAAATTGAATTCCCCTGTTAGGGATTATAATTGGTAGATTAGAATAATAATCTTTGTAATTGGATTGGATTGGATTGGATAACTTTATTCATCCCGTATCCGGGAAATTTCATTGTCACAGTAGCAAGAGGGTGAGAATGCAGATACAGGAAAGGCATAGTTACACATAGTTACAAGTTAGACAATACAGTCGCAAAGGCCGCAGAACAACAAAGCAAAAGCACAAAGTACAAAGCAAAGCAAAGTACGTATATTGGATCATTAAGAATCACCAAATCAAATCATTAAGACAGAAAAGCAGTAAAAACACAAAACGAGCAAGAGCAGATAATATTCACTTGTAATTTTCTCCAGAATGTTTCACCAAAACACAAACAAATGCATTAAAATAAAGTTCTAATCTAATCTAAATAGAAATCTAAATCACTTATTTTTCTTAAGGCCACAATCTCTTTTGTCTTAGAAAAAAGAATGAAATCATGTTTGGCGTACATTTGTATAAGCACTTCTGAACAATTATTAAGCACAATAACTGACTGAATGATTTCCACCAGGTATGAAAGCTTTGAGGACCCAACGGGCACGATTGACAAATTCCACTATGGCACACACTATTCCAACGCAGCAGGAGTGATGCACTACATGATCCGCATGGAGCCATTCACCACGTTGCACATCCAGCTGCAGAGTGGCAGGTAGGAATGAGCTCAAGGTGTTTCAAGTCACCAGAGTTGGGTGGCCAGCGGGCTTGCAATTTTCATCTGACACATTATTGACATTGTTTAGGTTCGACTGTGCAGACCGACAGTTCCACTCGGTGGCAGCAGCCTGGCAAGCTCGCAGCCTGGCTGATGTGAAGGAGCTCATTCCCGAGTTCTTCTATTTTCCGGAAATCCTGCAGAACATGAATGGTGAATTTTCTACTTGTTATGATAGCTATTCACGCTTTGTACCAAGCAGGACCTCATCTACTACCAGCGCCAACCCTAATCATCTGTCCCAAAAACAAGGCATGTTATTTGCCCTGTACTTCAGCGTTTCCCAACCACTGTGCCGTGAGCATCGTGTGCGGTCGATTGGTCGCCGGTCTTTTGGTCGCCCGGACTATGTGTCGCCGGTCTTTTTGGTCGCTGGTCTTTTGGTCGTGGTTTGGTCGCCCAAATGATCGGCTGCTGCCATCTACTGTCAATTTATTAAAAAGAAGACAAAGCAAATTCACAGATGGTGTTTTTATTGAAGCAGTAAAACTTACAAATTCTAGCAACCTTCATTCTCTCTGGGAGAAATAAGAGCACTCATTTAACACGACCAAACCGCGACCAAAAGACCGGCGACCAAAAAGACCGGCGACAACGTCCGGGCGACCAAAAGACCGGCGACCAATCGACCGTGTACCGTGAGCATTGGTCAGGTGTGCCATGGGAAATTGCAAGAAGTCATACAATGTAATATTCAGAGAGAAAAAATCATATGAATATAACAAGATAAAAATTGAACTATTACAAGGTTGAAATCAAAATATGATGAAAGTTCAATTATAAATTTTACTATTACAAGATTCAAATTGTGAAACAGTCATTTTAGTGCATATTTTTCCTCTACCGTGAACCAGAAGTTGTTTGGTTTCGAGGGCATCAACTTTTGCCGACGTAAAGTCTGTGTCAGAGCAACATTTTTTTGCGGAATATTAGGAGATTTAAGTCATATTTGGAGAAAAGTCATCAAATTATGCGATTAAAAACATGACTATTTGTTTTTGCATCACTCGAACCGGAAGTTGGTCAGGGTCCGAAGACGTCAGCTTTTGGTGACATTATGTCAGTGTGAAAATTAGATTTTGGAATAATTTTGGTGATTTATGTGATTCCTGCCGATAAAACTTTGATGAGAATGACTATTCTTGATATTGGCGAGATAGTTTTAAATGAAAAGATTTTCAGATGGTGGTGTCCCTTGAGATTTTTTCAATGCAAAAAGTGTGCTGCCACTCAAAAAAGGTTGGGAAACACTGCTCTACTTGTTATAGGCTTCGACTTGGGATCCCTGCAGATATCACAGGATTCAGTGGCGGATGTCCTGCTGCCTCGGTGGGCCTCGTCTAGGGAAGACTTTATCAGAAAGCACAGGAAAGCTCTGGTGAGATGTCCAAGGTTATTCTCCAACCAATTCAAAATCCCTTTGAAAATTGACATCAGCTCTATTCACTTTAGGAAAGTGAGTATGTGTCCTCTCATCTACACGAGTGGATTGACCTGATTTTTGGCTTCAAGCAAAGAGGGGAAGAGGCAGTGAACGCTCTAAATGTCTTCCACTACTGTACCTATGAAGGTATGAAACCTATGAATACTTTTTTGTCGTCAGAGCTCACTCTTAATGGCCGTTTTTACAGGTGCTGTCGATTTGGATGCCATTGTTGATGAGACAGAGCGCAAGGCACTTGAAGGTTTCATTAGCAATTTTGGACAAACGCCCTGCCAACTGTTGAAGGTGTGACTTGCTGTTGGCCTACCTAATGTTTACCTTCACATTTTGGACTCTGAATTGAATTGTAGTCATGTTCCTTTTGAAAAGCTAGAGTGGTTTAACATTTTCCTCTGCAAATAGGAGCCTCACCCGCCACGTATGTCAGCTGCAAACGCGTCCCGGCGGCAGTCACGCCTGGACACTCTGCCGGTTAACATCTTTGAACACCTCGATAAACTACGTCCATTTGTAGAGGTAAGATGTCATTGTTAGATCAGGGGTGTCAGACTCGGGTTGGTTCGCGGGCCGCGTTAATGTCAACTCGATTTCATGTGGGCCGGACCATTTTAGATATAATATTTAGATTTTTTAAATTAAATGGATTAAAAGAACTGGATTAAAAGCCCTGAATATTCAGTTTTTTATAGATCTAAAACAATGTTTATTTTAGCTTTTTTAAATATATATTTCAATTTTACAAAATGATTTTTGAACTAAAAACAAAGAAAAATGGATTTAAAAAATACAATTACTGATTTAAAAGGGGGGAAATCAGGAAATTTAATATGTATCTATACTCTTCATTTTAATTTGATCCTAAAACAGAAAGTCGGCACATGATTTACTTTCCCGGGGCCACACAAAATGATGCGGCGGGCCAGATTTGGCCCCCGGGCCGCCACTTTGACACATGTAGATGATGAAAGTGAATCCATCTGATGTTGCCATCAAAACAGTTTTGCCTTTTGATGTTTCTGTGACTTAAATCAAAGGATGTACTGTTAATTCAGACCTGACTCCTTCTTAAAGGGTTGTTAAAGACCACAGGTATTAAACTCAAGGCCTCTATGGGCTGTGAAAGTAAATCATTTGCATTTACTTCATGTTTCATGCTAAACAAAAATGTAAATAAAATGTCTGTAGTCTGTCCTGCGATTGGCTCGCCACCAATTCAGGGTGTGCCCCACTTGGTGCCCATAGTTTTCTGGGATAGACTCCAGTACCTCCCACGATACGTGTGAGGATAAGCGGTTCGGAAAATGAATGAATGTCTGCCGTCCTCAAAGAGTGATTGACGACAACATAAATAAGAGGGTCGTTACTGTGTCTCTTTTTAAAATATGAAATAACCCTTTTTTTAAATTGGAAAATAAAAAGGGTTGGTTGTCATCTATTACTTATGCTAAAATATTTTAAAATAATAAAGATAAATAATATAATATATTTGTTGAATTCTCATCATTTTCCCCTTTTTTAAATTAAAATAAATAAATACGAAAAATCATGTGTACTCATTTTCTCGTTTTTTTCATCTAAATAATACAAAAAATTAAAACAAAAAATATTTGTATTTGTTCTTATATAAGTATTTGCGATTAAGAGGCTGAAAAACAGGATTTGGACAACCGTTGTTCAATAACATCTCTAAACTATTTTCTGACCATGAAGAGCTTCTGGTTCGTTTGTTTATGGATTAGTTACCAATGTCGTCAAATATTTTATGCTCCTCAGGTGGTGAGTGATGGCATCCCTCTGGTCCAAGCAATCGTACCAAAGAACCAGAACCGGTCCTTCCTCATACATGGTTCAGATGTACTGGTACGGTACTGCTTGAAAGCATCAATAAGCAAATAACTGGGGGAAAAAACTAAAACTATATTATATTTTCCCAATAAACCTTCTTTTGTCTCGCCAGGTGACAGTGAGCTCCAATGGGTTAATAGGAACACACAGCTGGCTGCCATATGACAAGAACATTGCCAACTATTTCACCTTCACCAAGGACCCAACCATTACTAATCCCAAGTGAGTCCACATATTTATTTCATTTTTTTTTTACACGTGTAAATGTCATAATAATTAGGACAGACAGAAATGATTCCTACTTTGAGTAAATTCTCAGGTCACAAAAGCAAAATATTGAATGTTGTTCGGTTATTTTCATATATCACACATACTGTAATCCAATATTAATATAAATCAAATTATACCCATAACAATCACCTTTCACCACATTTAATGATCGTGAACAGGAATCAGGACATCTGTGTGCTCTTTTTTGCTTTGAGGAAACATCTGGCATGTTTCAGAGCCTGTTTAACTGGATTTTTTTTCTATTGACCTTGAACATAAATAACAAATACACATTCCCCCCAAACTTAAACAATGTGGTTCAAAGCCATTTAGAAATGTCATTCTCTGGAGTGACGGTTGCAATGTCCTTAGAATAATGATATTCAGGCACCAGCTCACGTGCGCTTTGTCTGTTATTTTGCAGGACACAACGTTTTCTTGGCGGGCCTTTCTCTCCCGATGTGGAGCTTAGTGCTCAGGTTTTGCTCGTGTCGAATGACGGGCGCCTGCTCTTTAGTGGCGGACACTGGGACTGCAGTCTGCGGGTTACCCAGTTGAGCAAAGGCAAGCTCGTGGGCAGAATCTGTCGGCACATTGGTAAGATAATGTACTGTATATACACAATCAGCACATGCATGATTACACATCTCTGCTCCAGAAATGTTTTGAAAATGGTTTTATGTTGAAACAGGATTCATACTGATGTCTTTTAACAGAACCTTTTAGTAAGGGGTGTCAAAGTTATCTTTGTAACAGACCACGATCAATTTTCTATTACATTAGAGCACATGTGTCAAAGTGGAGGCCCGGGGGCCAAATTTGGCCCTCCACATCATTTTGTGTGGCCCGGTAAAGTAAATCATGAGTGCCGACTTTCTGTTTTAGGATCAAATTAAAATGAAGAGTATAGATGTATATTACATTTCCTTATTTTCCCCCTTTTAAATCAATAATTGTAATTTTTTAATAAATTTTTCAGTGTTTTTAGTTCAAAAATCATTTTGTAAAATCTAAGAATATATATAAAAAAAGCTAAAATACACATTGTTTTAGATCTATAAAAAACTGAATATTCAGGGCTTTTAATCCAGTTCTTTTAATCCATTTATTTAGGCTCACGACAACACCTATCCTGAAATTTTAAAGTTTCAGGTAGAAAAATTATAGACGTACAATTTAAATATTCACATTATTCCAAACAACAGGGTGGAGGTTTTGGCAGTAAAATAGCAAGAATACATTTTTAAAATTTTGAAATCTGCAAAATTACTGGTCCCACGTATGCCTGTACATGGAAAAATTTGCTGCTAAATGTCAAGTTCTAGTGTAAAAAATCCCCCCATTTAGGACCGATCTGGTCACCTGATACCTGGGTTTGAGGTTAGAATCCAGTAAAAAAAATTCAATTCACTTTTAAAAGAGATTAATAACCAATAATGGTGGTCAAAATGTATTAGAAAGTGACCACAATCTGAACTGTTGTCATTTTAGCGAGAAACATGACATCGATCCGTATGATTTACTGTCGTAGGCCACACAAAAACATATAGTGGGATGGATCCCACAAAATATAACATTAATAATGCTTCAATAGCTTTGTTAAAAAATTGTTTATGTTTACCCCAAAGATATTGTCACGTGCTTAGCTTTGGATCTATGTGGCATCTACCTCATCTCTGGCTCAAGGGACACGTCCTGTATAGTGTGGCAGGTTCTACAGCAGGTAAGAAAAAACATGGTTGGTCATTTAATGCATCCGGGGGAGTTCATTTCTTAGCGTCCTTTTCCTTCTAGGGCGGCTTTTCTAGCACGCTGTCTCCTCGGCCCGTCCAGGTCCTATGTGGACATGATCAAGAAGTCACCTGTGTGGCTATCAGCACAGAACTGGACATGGCTGTCTCAGGCTCAAAGGTCTGTAAATAGTTGCTAAAAAGACTGATTTCTAAATACTGGCATTATATGTAACTCAGAGAGTCGTCGTTGTATTCTTTTTGGGCAAACTAACTTTAAAGCTTGACTTATTTGTGAAGTAATCGTCTTGAAACTTGGTAGAATGGACCAGTAACTATTCACTCTTGTAGCCTTATCATTTTTATGTATAAGAGGTGATGAATCATTTGCGGACTTATTGGTGTCTGTTTTGACTGGAGGTTACCGATTAGCGAGTAGTGTGGCCACGCACGCACAACTTCAGCCTACAATTTGCCGTAGAGCACTCGTTATTCTTGGACTATAGATCATCAGTTTATCCAAAAATATGGAAAATAACGTACTTAACATATCCACATATGTTATACATAAATTTTAAAATGCTGCCTCAGTCATTGCTGCAATGTTTGATATTGTTACAAATAAAAAAAAGTGCAATTAACTCACAAAAACATAGTAAGTATCTCAGCTGTGGAAAAAAATGACTGGAAATTGAATTGTTATTCATTTAACAAAATCAAACATTTGTTTTTAATTGTTTCCCGATGTAATATAATAATGAGACATATACAGTGCGACCTCTACATACGATCTTAATTCGTTCCGGGACTGAGGGGGACTTTATCCACGGCAATGCACTCGTAACCGAACAAACAAATTTAAATTAACTTGGATTAATATATACAGACATACTCAAACATACGTTTAATGTAACTTTACACAAAACTGAATTCTAATTTTTTTTATTTTTTTTTTACCTTCATTCTTGGTGGGTTAGCGGTTTGCCACGCCTCCACCCTCACGGTCGCTATCGATGGGCTGTTTGCTGTTGTATTCCCTTCAAAATATTCCGAAAATGATGCACACGAATGTCCTCACAATAGGATAACGCACGACCACTTGCCAACGAGAAGTAGTCTTGAATGAGCGATCGCGGGAGCTAACAGGCTACGGAAGGAAAAAATTCAACACCTCAGCCTACCCACGTATTGATTGTGGGTAATGAAGTTTTATTCTGAGAAAGGGTGCCATTGGCTATCGGTGTTGTGTGCACGAGTATACTTCATTACCCAGAAGGCCCTCTTTTTGCCCGCGCATGCGAGTTGTGCGTTTTCTGGTCCATGTGTAGGAGAAACTCGTGTTCAGTGCTCGTAGATATCTGTTATACACGAAAGAGATGCGGCAAAAAAGACAGTGCGCTACAATGATAAACAGCCTCTCATGTCATGGCCACCTGGCTTTCTCGCATCTTGAATTTTTTCTCGTATCTAGAGCGAAGTATTTGCTCGAAATTTTCCTCGTATCTCGAGCATCTCGTAGGTAGAGCTGCTCGTATGTAGAGGTACCACTGTATGTTGGTTTGTTTTTTATTTATTTATCTAACATTCTACAACTCTGATGGAATTGTTAAAAGACAGGTGGCAGGCAGATGGTACATATATTTAGTTTTTTGTTTTAAGTCTTAAAGACTATAATTTAGCTTTTGCATTCCACAATGTAGGATGGGACCGTAATTGTGCACACAGTCAGACGAGGTCAGTACCTGAGGACATTGAGGCCTCCAGGTGAGCCTTCCCACATGACTAAACTCCAGGTGAGCATGGAGGGTCACGTTGTGGTGCAGACGTCGCGGGGGGAACGATCCAGTAGCATGAAGGTACGTGGACAAGTCAGACAGACGATAATTTCACGTTTAAGGCACTTTTCTAAAAGGATGTTCATTTGTTACCGGGCAAGGACTCCATCCACGTTTACTCGGTCAATGGCTGCCTGTTGTCTTCCTTCACCATAGAGGAGCAGGTGTGTGCCCTCCACCTGGTGTCTGAATACATCATTCTAGGTACCATGCAGGGCAGACTGCATATCCGCCACCTGTGCAGGTAGATAACCATAATCCTTATGACAACACTGTTATTTTTATTTCAACCTTTAATCTATTCATCTCATATATGTTTTTATGTCCCATGTACAGCACTTTTTATTCAACAGCTGTTGCTTTTCAAGTGCTTTATAAATAAAGTTGATTTAAGATTCAGATATCAGCAATGCCACCTAGGACAAGGTTAAATACCCTCAACTGTTTTGGCTATGGAAAGTATGAACAAAGTTGGCTCCTCCTTGGAATGGAGGTTAACCATTTTGGGATTTTTATTTTGAGCCTTATTTTTGTTCAAACTTTATGCATACTGTGATGTTTTCTATTGCAATATATTACCAAACCATCAAATCTAACATTTTTGAGACCCACAATTCCTTTTTGTGTGGTTAGCATGCTCGCTTCACAGTTTTGAGATCCAGAGTTTGATTTCGGAGCTCTGGATTTCCTATGTGGAGTTTGTATGTTCTCCCAATGCCTGTTTGGGTTTTCTCCAGGTAAATCGGCTTCCTCTCACATCCCAAAAAAACATTCCTGGTCTAATGATTGAACCCTCCAAATTGTCCGTAGGTGCGCGGTAATGGTTGTTTGCGTGACCGTACGTTTCGTCGACAGACACTTCGTCCCCGGACGTTTCGTCGAACGGACGTTTGGTCGCCGGACAGTTCGTCGAACAGACATTTCGTCGTCGGACATTTCGTCGGACAAACATTTCGTCGTCGGACATTCCGTCGACGGATAATTCGTCGCCGGACATTCCGTCAAACGGACAATTCGCTCGCTCTCAAAATTATAATCATGAGAGAGAGAGAGAGAGAGAGAGAGAGAGAGAGAGAGAGAGAGAGAGTTTACTGTTGAAAGCGATCAACCAAGTAATCTCTCGCTCTCAAAATTATAATCATAGAGAGAGAGAGTTTGAAATTGCATTGACAATGTCAGAGCATTAATATCTAATATCAAAATTATCAATACGTTGCGTATTATTGGCGTTGTGTGTACATGTTTTTCAATTCGTCCTGTTCTCGTGTGTGTATAGACAAACTTGCCTCGCCCGTGCCCATCCCACATTTTATACGCAACTAATTGATAATTTTGATATTAGATATTTAGATATTAATGCTCTGACATTGTCAATGCAATTACAACTTCTCTCTCTCATGATTATAATATTGAGAGTGGGAGATTACCTGGTTGATCGCTTTCAACAGTAAACTCTCTCTCTCTCTCATGATTATAATTTTGAGAGCGAGCGAATCCGGCGACGAATTGTCCGTTCGACGAGATGTCTGGCAACAAAATGTCTGTTCGACGAACTGTCCGGCGACCAAACGTCCGTTCGACGAAACGTCCGGGGACGAAGTGTCCGTCGACCAGGTGTCCGTCAACAAAATGTCCGGGTACCGTTGTTTGTGTATTTCCCCCACGATTGGCTTACAACCAGTTCAGGATGTCCTGCGTGAAAATGCTGGGATAGGCTTCTGCACCCCTGTGACCCTCGTGAGGATAACCATTTCAGAATAATGTATGAGAGATGATGATCATCCTGATGACACATGTCATATTTGCTGGCATTCTCGTAGTTGGACATTTGAGTACCGGTGTCTGTCCGTCTTTCCACATGGTTTCGTCCAAAAGATTTCTGGAAGATTTATACTCAAATGATTGTCGTTTGCCAGCCTGGACGCTGCAGTCCCTCCGTTGGCCTTGAAAGTCCCCGTGAGGAGCGTGTTTGTCACCAAGGAGAGCAGCCACATCCTGGTGGGCCTGGAGGATGGGAAGTTGATAGTGGTGGGGGCGGGAAAGCCCGAAGAGGTGAGAATACTCGTCTCATGTTGGAACGTGTGCTCAGCGAGCCATAATAAAAATTGTCATAACCAAATGAAAAGGGTCATTTCAAGTGTTGAGGTCAAAGCGAACAACTGTGTCCTCTCTGCCCACTATCAGGTTCGCTCGGGACAGTTCTCTCGTCGCCTGTGGGGGTCCACGCGCCGCATCTCTCTGGTGTCCGCCGGCGAGACCGAATACAACCCCGTCGCCGAGAGCGCCGGCAAATGAGAGCAGAGGTGCGTGATACACCCACGCGTTGATTTTTGGCTTTCTTTTTACAAGCCTGGGAACTTCTGAGAGCAACTCAACACTCAGCACTTTTTTTGTTTTTTGTTTTCTATCTGGGAAGACTTTTATATTTGATTGTGGACTACCCCTTTGGTTTTAATCAGCATCATTCCAAAGAGTGGCCTTGTTTTGAAGAGGCAGAAAAGCTTGGCGTTTCAGCTTGAAATCTGCTGTCAGACTGCACACACACATTTCAGGAATCACACGCGCACACACAAACATGAAAGCACCACTTTTTCCATTTTCTGTGCCAACGCTTCTTAACCCGTTATAGGGCACTCGTTTAACCGATTGGCTGCCATTAAGGGCTTTTGACGTTTATAGGCACTGAGATATGAACCATTCACAGCCAGTCCTCTCAGTTTGAATGAATTGGACTACCATTGACAAGGGCAGGCAATAAATACTATGAAATTTCCCCAAAAAATAAATCAACTTTATAGAGTGATATTAGGGGATTAAAACTGGAGTGTATTTCTGTTTCTGTTCATTTTTTATGAGCAATTTATTCATTTATAATTGTATTTACTCATTATTATATAAAGAATTGATGATTGATAAAAATAATTACCGTATTTTCACGACTATATGGCGCATCGTTTTTTTAGCCGCAGTGTCAGTAACGAGTGCTATCTCTGTATTTTAAACACACAAAGGACGCACCGTTTTGTAGACGCATATATATTATGTATAAATATCTAACCGCAATAGCGCTGGCTACCGGAAGCAGCCCCAGACTCTTTCCGGTTTCCGGTGCGCAGTGACTGCTGGGATATATAGTTCTTGCACGCTACACCCACACGCTAAAAACACGTTTTTAAAAAGGCAACGGAAGCAAAACTGAGTTTGGTTGTACTTTATTTAGCCATTTTACAACTTGCTCACGTCATCATCACCCACAAATCCATCAAAGTCCTCATTTTCTGTGTCCGAATTGAACAATTGTCCAAATGAGTCATCGAAAACGCTGAGTTTTATACGTTCGTCCAGCACGCCACAATCCATTCACAAATAGTAGCTAGCTGGTAGCTAGCGTAACTTTTCCAACGGTGCTTTCCATGCTTCGTCAAGCTGTATTGATGTCGATGTATACAGGCCACAATCCATTGGGTGTATTGACAAAAGAACTACTACATATCCCAGCAGTCAATGCGCAGTACTTTGTCTACGGGAAAATAGTAGAGTCGGTGTACCCTATCGACTGATTCATTTTATTTTATCGTGATAACAATTTTAGCATTGGTCCATATATAAAGCGCACTGGATTATAAGGCGCACTGTCTATTTTGGAGAAAATTTAAGACTTTTATGTGCGCCTTATAGTCGTGAAAATACGGTACCTAATGATATCTGTGCCCTTATGACAAAATGTTATATATAAGAATATTTTAATTTGTCCTATAAAGGGTTAAAACTCCTGCAAACTTGAAAAGTTGTTCAGAGCCGCCTTATGCAACACTGCTGAATAGCATTGATGTCCACCACAGTGCCCTAGCAAGTAACCAAGCTGTCTTAAAAACTTTTATGCTGTTACATTTTAGTACTTTAATGGTCAAGAAGGTGATAAAATGATATTCACTCAATATGTCATTGATGTTATATCCATTACAGGAGAGTAGCTACTGTTCAGCACAATGTGGCTTATGGAATAACTATATTATTTTTTTAAATCTCCCTCTAAATGTTGCTCATTCTTACATTGATATTTAAGCATGAGCCTAAAATGCACTGGAACTTCTCTGGCTGGACCTAATTGGAGTTATTTTCTTTTTGGTTACTTTATAGTAAGCCAAATTAAGCTCACTTGTAAATGTTATAGTGCATTTTAAGTTCATCCTGAAATTTCACACAAAGGCATTAAGGTTTTGTTTTCACGCTGCGATTTCTTACATTCACCCTAAAATGTGCCTTTTTTCATAACGTGCAAACATTGATCGCAAACTCTTATCCGAGCTCACCATATGCCTCTTGTTTGAACACACACACACACACTTTTAACACACACACACACACGTTCAAACGATGGTTTTAATGACGTGAGGTCAAGTGTTGGCTGCTATTGCACTCTTTGGAAAACATCTGAAACCCAAATGAGAGCTTCAGAGGAATTTTTCTGCTGCGGTTAGAACTCAGTCGTTGTTATGCAGCGTCATGACAATGCCGCCAAGTGTTTGGGTCAATGTGAGGGAAAAAAAAACAGTCAAAAAGCATTTTCAAGAGCTCTGAGATTATTATAGTGGATAATTGTTCACTTTGTTTAAAAAAGTCTTATTGTTTGCATATATAGTTTTTTATGTATGCATTTTGCTCTTTGAATGTAATATTTCATGTTGCTATGCATTCATACTCCGGGTTCTTGCTAGGTTTACTGTACTAAATGCACTCTGTAAATAATGTTTCTTTCTGGTGTTGTGTGATTTTAAGTTAATGCTTCGGTCCAGCACTGCCTTCATTAGTTAAGAACACGGTTTATATTCTCCAACCTATGTATTGTGTTTTTCTTGTGACTCTTGAAAATACATTTGACGATACTGTATGAAAATGACTTTTTATTGAATCTCCTTCAGCATAGTAGAGTTGAAAAAGAGAAGGGCAGTCCAGCATTTTTTTTCACTTGTCCTATCTCAAATAAATTTCTTTTTTTTAAATTATTATTTGTTTGATTTCATATTCATTACTATTTAAATCATTGATACCAGGCCCCAAAATGGATCCTTCGATGGATTCATTCTCTTTATTTAAAATTATTTGTACATCCTTTTATTGCTAGTGCTACAATTGTATGTCAAATAACCCCCCCCATTCGTCCACTTGTTCAAGATGAACAGTGAGCTTCCCATTTCTTTACTGTGAATTTACCAAATAAAGTAAATATATCAAATTATGATGTCTTAGTGATGTCTTAGTTTTTTCGGAATTTTGAAGCCAAAATGTCCTCCGATTCTGGAATGAATCCTAACGTTGTTTTAAGCTTAAAATCCTAATAATTTCCCTGCGATTCTGTTGCCAGACTCAGTTTTAAGGCCGTATCCTGAGCAAAATCCTTCCCTCTTTCCTTATCACAAGAGAAAAAGAATGAAGAACAGGGTTATTCTCGAGCAAAGAGGGGAAGTGGCCATAATCTGGGCCTTGCATGCGTCTGCGATGTCAGGGCCGCTGTAGTTGAAAAGGTCACTAGTGAGCAACATCACGTTTTACTTCAGGAGGACACTTTGATCTCCAACATCCTGTCGGCCTCCTGTAAACACCTCCCGGGTACAATTGAGCGGGGTTGCGGAGTGGGGGAGGATGGTGATAAAAAAGAAGAAAAAAAACAACTTGCCCACCACCCCCAGTCAAATACAAGCCAGAAAAAAAGTGAATAAGGGAAGTAGAATAGGAGGGTGAAGAGGGCTACAGTCACTCTGATGTAGCTTTTGACAATGGTGGGAGGGTTCGACACCTTGCGGCTACTCACCCGCAGCGTCTCCGAGTCCCGACCGGCCCCCCCCTTGGACTCGGTCGGCCCCTCCGGACCTGAGGGCACGCTGTGAAATGCTAAAATTCTGGTGCTGTTCGAAGTCCTGCAAAAAAAAAACTCAAAAGAGATTGCGTCTACCCCGCTTGACTCCGTTTTGCAAGGATTCCTTCTCCTTTTTTGTGATTTTTGTTACTCTGAAGCGTAAATGATTTCAATTGGTTGTTCTTATTTTGTGGAAAGGTGTTTGCAAATGTCCTTGATTAATGAAAATAGATCATAAAATATGTCACTGATTTTACATCCATCTGGTTTTGGCCCTGAAGGGTATAAGCACTGTTTAAAATATTTATATTTTTTCATATGTGAACTATATAACTATGCAAAAAAAGGTCATTCTCTACTGTGTAAATAAGTTCTTTATTCCTGGAAAATGTTCAACGCAAAATTCTGCAAATAACACAGGTTATCTAATTCAAAAATGAAATATAGTTATAAGAACAAATTCAAACCAATACTCCAAGGACAGTAATGAAGTATGTACATAAACAATTAAAAACTGAATAAATGATAACAAAATAGATTTTTGTTAAGTACAGTTCAGTTGCATTTGATTTTAAATGCAATCTTTTTAAATTGTATCTGTAAAATACATGTTTTCAACTATGAATTGATTTTTTTTGTTTTCCAACTATTCCTATGTACTTGTTCAATAAAATTCAGTGTTTTAATCAGATTTCCTGCTTTATTTTTGTGATTATATTTTATTTTTATATGAGTACATGTGCCTGCTATGCTCCTGTATTTCAATAACATACCTGTCAACCTCTGCCGATAACTGCCCTTATAAATGATTATGATTCCCCTTACAAACCCCCCAAAAAACCTTACAAACACCGTACGACTCGTACGGTGTTTGTAAGGTTTTTTGGGGGGTTTGTAAGGGGAATCATAATCATTTATAAGGGCAGTTATCGGCAGAGGTTGACAGGTATGCAATAATAGTCTTTTTAGTATTACCAGGAGAGACCATTATATTTTAGGCGTGGCACTTTTTGTTAAGAAATGAATGTCATAATTGGACTCAATTCCAATTTCAGTCTCTTACAGGCACGAGGGAGCAAAAATGGAGCTCCGGGTGACTCCCAAACTTTATCAGTGACAACGTCTTCCGCTTTGAAGTGCAAGTATAGTATTGTGTCAGAATACTTCCCCCATTTGTTTGCCTCTGATGTCTGAGTCGTCGCCCCCAATTCAGCCCTTACACCCCCCACCCCTGCCATGCGTTCACTTCACTTTACAAGGTGTGTCATTGAGCTTGTGTTTGCCGGCTAATCTTTTCAATTGCAAAGATCAAACATGGACGTCTTGTGGAGGGGGGGGATCCTGTTTGATTGGGGGACTCGCTTTTGTCGCTGATAACAACAGGCCTCCACTTTGATGATGTTCAAGGAAGCCCACTTTTACGCAAAGGCATCGTGTCACAAATAAGTCACAATCCAAAAATGAATGCTTCCATTTCGTCTGATTGTATTGGATTAGATTTGAAAAAAAGGTTTAAAAAAAATCTCTTCTTGTGGCTTTCTGCTGTAGTGCTTTTATACCAAAATTCATTCTTTTGTATTTAAAATAAAAAGTTGGATGAATATGAAATTTCAATTCAATTATTTTAATAGAAATTGCAAGTTGTCATGCATGTTAGGCTGATTGGACACTCTAAAATTGTCCATAGGTATGAGTGTGAGCGTGGATGGTTGTTTGTCTCCTTGTGCCCTGCGATTGGCTGACCACCAATTCAGGTTGTTCCCCCGCCTCTGGCCCAAAGTCAGCTGAGATAGGCTCCAGCACCCCCCGCGATCCAAGTGGTTCAGAAAATGAGATGAGATGAGGTGTAAAACTCAATAATGTTTATTGTACACATTTGTATGTGTACATATTTATTAGTTAGCTCCAAACTTAACATTTTAGGTAATTAAGCACATGTTAGGCAGCATGGTTTTCTTTTTAGGGGGATCTTATAGTTCAAAAAGCTAACATTAGAAAAATGAAAAAGATTAGTTTTGGATTTCGCACGCAAAAAAAAGAATAAATAAGTGAGCACAGCTGTCAGACTCAAAACTGCAGAAATTGGGAAGACATTGTTGTCGTTGATGCACGATATGCTCTGCTTTAAATCATGAACTGTTCCTTCATCATACAATGCAAAAGAACAGCTAATGATCCAAACCATACCACATCATGTATTAATTATGAAAACAATAAGGTTTAAATCATTGGTTGATTTGAACATTTTCACATGAAAAAAAATTATGTAAAAAAAAAGGACGTGGCCCGGTGGACGAGTGATTACTGGGTGTGCCTCACAATTCCTGGATTGAGGGTTCAATCCCAGGTCTGGACCTTCCCATGTGGACTTTGCATGTTCTCCCTGGGCTTGTGTGGCTTTCCTTTGGGTACTCCAGTTTTCCTCCCACATCCCAAAAACATGCAGGGTTGGCTGACAGCCAATTCAGGGTGTCCCCCACCTGGTGCCTGTAGTCGGCTGGGATAGGCTCCAGCACCCCCTGTGACCTTTGTGAGGATAAGTGGTACAGAAAAGAAATGAATGAAAATAGGTGGACACAGGCGGGATGCACCCTGAAATGGTTGGTTGTCAACCAATTGCAGTGTCTTTTATATATATATATATATATATATATATATATATATATATATATATATATATATATATATATATATATATATATATATATATATATATAAATAATGTTGCTGATCCAAACACCTAAATATTGATACATCAAATTGGTAGAAAATCAGGGGTGCCCAAACTTATTGTAGCACTTTTTTCATTGTGATTATAACTGCACACCCCTCTCATAATGAATAAAGTGTCTCTCTGTATTATATTTGGTGCTGACAAATAATATGATGAAAAATGGGTCATGTAACTGCAGCTGGCAACCATAGAAGGGACCACGCCCATGAATGGATGCACCCAATCAGGAGGCCCGTCTCAGGTCCGAGGGCATGGGAGGAGAAAAATGTTTTAGCAGAGTGTACAGCTGCATGCCTCGCTTTTGCCGTGGAGAAACAGCAACAGAGCACACATAACGCTGGGCAGCCGCATCCTGTGCGCTCAAACAAAAGAAACTTTGTGCCAACCGGCCAAACGGACGATACAGAAATGACCCAGGGACGTTGAACGCAGCAATGTCTTTTTTCAGGACGAAATGAGTTTTGGACTATGAGCGAAGGATTGGCTTTTACCAAGCAAAACTTTTTGACGACACATTTTTGGATGAAAGTCTGCTGGCTTTGACTCGCTCCCCCCATCGTTCATCACACGAAAAGTCGAGAAGGATGGCACTACTTCTCATCTTCGGGTTTATTCTCCTCAAAGTAAGAACAGCTTTTTAAAAAAATAAAATTGAAACATTTTTCGTTATGCCGTATTATTAGTTTTTATCAAAAGAACAAATTAATTCACTTCTGATTTTTTTGTTGATTTTGTGGAGAGTGATGATATTTGTTAACTCCGTAAAAGTTTATCAGGCTTTCAGTGCTTTGTGGCACACTTCCTGTCATGCCACTTACAGCCTGCTGGGGAGTTTACATACTGGAAATATTTTTTCTTTTCTTTTTTTCCCCCTTTTTTTGCAGGGATCTTTGTTGCCATTAGTGTTTTTTTTTTTCTAGAAAAAAAAAACATTTTCCTTTTACCACTCTCAACTCTCCTAATTGTCAGATGCCTAAAAATTCGTTGTGTACTTAGTAAATACATAAATATGATGATTACCCTGATTGACTGTGGTGGTCACGTGTTGTTTTGTTGTTGCTAGTGTTTTTTTATGAAATCAATTTCAGTGTATAAAAAATTCCATCAATCACATACATGTCCACTTAAAACTCCCCAAGTTTCAAGTCTATTTTGGACGTGGGTGTCCAAAGCGGTCCTCAACGGTGCGGGTTTTCATTCCATACATTTTTTTCCAAACTTGTGTCTTAAAAGTGTGATCATTTGAAGTGCTGCTTGTTTCAGAAAAAATCTTAGCTGGTAAACTGGATCATTTGGAACAAAAACCTACATCCACTGCAGGCTTGCGTGGGTTTTCTCCGGGTACTTCGTTTTTTTTCTTCCTCCCAGATCCCAAAAACATGCATGATAGGATGGTTGAACACTCTAAATTGCCCCTAGGTATTAGTGTGAGCGTAAATGGTTGTCGGTCTCCTTGTGCCCTGAGATTGACTGGCTTGATGCCTGTAGTTAGCTGGGATAGGCTCCAGCACCCCCCGTGATCCTTGTGAGGATAAGCGGTTCAGGAAATGAAAGAATGTCTGTATAAATGCACTGTTGTTGAAGAGTGCTGTTAAGTCCAATGGCAAGCATTTTTTCATAAATCTGAGAGGCGCAGTAAATTACAGACTTAAAAATATGTTAGACTCGCAATTTTAGTGGTACTTAGAGTTTTTTTTACGCAGTCATTGATGCATAAAGTTGGACTGTACTCATGGAATGAGCCCATTTCACCAGTCTAGTTCTGTAGTCATGGCAACAAACTCCAAATCCGCTCTCAATTACAAACAATAAGGTGTAAATAGCCCTCACTAATAGAGTCCAATTATTGTTACTTTGGCATCTCCATGAGAAAACGTTGGCTCACTCCCAGCATCGCTGGGGTATGGATATCCGGAGTGGAACAATTATCATTATTTTATCCCTGCTTGCGGCCCCTATAAATCGTGTGTGTGTGTTTGGGGGTTATTCTGTTTAGATTGTTTGTTACCACAGCATTTACATTAAGCACAAGTCCCTGACGGGGGAGGGAATGATTGTAAGATTCTTGTATTTAACTACTATATTTTTGCAATGATGTGCAAAAAAAGCATCCTCTAATTTGTCCCTCATGCGCTCTGTATACACTAATGATAGTAATCAGCATGAAGGGGGCTTCGGGGGGCTCTACAACTTTGGAAACCCTGCCAATCACCCCCTTTCTAAACCTGGCCATGCTGTCTGTGCTAAAAGAGGCCTGTCTTGTTGTCGCCCTGGCGTGATGGTGTAGCTCACGGGTCACGTGGAGGGAAGAGAGAGTGCATCCTTTTGTGTGTTTATTTCCACGCAGATTAGATTAACTGCAGAAATCACGTGTGCTTAAAAAGAGAGCTTTGACTCACTTCAAAGCACACAGAAAATGTTTCAGTAAGCTTGGCTGAAGTGTGTGCGCGACCATGTGTGTGAATGCATGTGTGTGTGTGTTGACTGAGTGAATCCGGCAGCCGCGCAGTAGAGAGCCCCCACATTGTAAGCGCCGCTCCTCCTCGGTGGTCCGCCTATTCCCAGTGGGGAAACCCTTCAAATTGCAACTTCTTAAGACACCAATGAGAAAATAGCAAACGTAGCCCCATTTGCTTCTTTTTCAACTCTGACTTTCTTGACCTAAAGGCAGTAGATAAGCGTCGCTGTGTTTGAATTGCGTGCTCAGCCACTTAAAGCCTCCTTGAAACGTGGACACAAAGTCACAGCGGGACATTTATTAGCAGTTCTGTGCTTGATGTTAATCTTTATTCTCCAAAGCCGAACATAATACATGCAGTGGACGGGAATTTGTAATAGAAACGAGTCAACTGTGGAACAGATTTGTTTTAAATGTGATTTAATAGGTGGTTGGGATCCCGGAAGAGCTAAAGCCTCCATTTTCAAGTATTAAGAATGGAAAAGGAAATAATGAATACTTGAAAAAGACATATGAAACTTTAATCCGACGAATGAGGAGGGTGAAGTCGAGTTACTTGAGTGATGATGGCTGTGTTTTTATGATGTAATGTACATATGCATTCATTTAAACAGATTAGTAGCCATGTTTTTAAAGAAATGACTCAGTTTGTTTGTGGGTCAAAATTTTGCATGTGAATGCTCACCACAGATCCAAACTGAGCAGAATGTGCACAAAAAAGCCTTCAATATGTTTATTGCATCTCCCTGCTAACGAACAAACTTGATATAATCAAAAAATAATGTAATAATTCATTTTAAAAAGAAGGAAGATTAAAAAAGGAACACTGACTTGACTTTCCAGGTTTATTTGCATGCTTCAATCCTTTTCCAATTGAAATGAATAGGAATGCCTCAAAAGTATTTGTGTAATGTTCTAAAAACAAGAAAAACATCAACATTTTTTTAACCTATTTTTTCCTCAAATGGTCATATTTTATCATGTCAGATATTAATGCTAAACAAGCACGTAATGTATGTATCATGCGCACAAGAACCAATTTCTTGCTCACGCCATGGATGGAAAATCTTGCTGGTAAACATGAGCCACCATTAAATGCATAAAGTGGGTAATAGTTTATGCACCAGTCAGTCAAACATCATTTTACTTCTTTAAATTGTCACAATTTATCATTTCACGTGTTGCTGAATAAGCACCTCATGTTTCTAATGCGCACATGAGCAAATCTTAGCTCATGCCATGGCTGGAAAATCCTGCTGGTAAACATTAGCCGCCATTCCATTCAAGAAGTGGATAATAGCTTAGTCACCAGTCTGCTGCACAGATGAGTTATCCCACTTTGGATGGACTCTATATTCCATCCCACGTCCTTGCGACCTCACTCTGACAACTTAAAACGTGTCAAAATCCCGAACAGGTCCGCCTTTGGCAAATACTTGTCAAAATTTAGATTTGAAAACGCTTCAATCTGTGCTCTGTTCTTCAAACGCACTCTGGCAAATCCAAACATCTCACTGGTTCACGCCGGATGCCGCCACCCCCGTTCCCTAATACGGCTGATCTGGGTTTTGTGGCCGGCGCTCGGATATCATCCGACTCGTCTGAAAAGCCCGCACTGACTCGGCCCCAGTGTTGTTTTTGGATTCGAGCGAGCCCCCTGATTTAAACACTTTCTCCAGTCAGATCGGCTCGCGGCGTGTACTTGAAAAGGGGGCTTTGGGTTCGAGGCGGTGCAGGTCCACGCACGTCGTTGGCGTTTCTTCAGACTTCAGAGACAAAGATATCAGCGGCCTGTTTCGCCGTTTCGTCTCTCCCCTTTAGGTTGGTTGTTAGACATCTGTTTGCTCTCGTCGGCCCCCCTCGGGGCCACGGCGGGCCAATCTGCCTTTCAGTGCGTGCATGTTTAAGATGCTTGGAGAAAGGGGAGTAGCAAACTAGGGAGTTTCATCCACACACACCTGCGGGGCTCTGGCGGACTTCAAAGGTCTCGCTCTCCCCCAGACAGACGCTCGCATGCTGGGTAGCCGCGTGCAAGCGACACCCCGGCCCGAGGCTGGAAGTGTCCCCTTCATATGCCTCCCCCGTCTTTCTCAAGAGAAATCGGGCAAAGTCCCACCATTGTCATTTAGTTGCAATGAGCCGGAGGTGTCAAGGCTCTTTTCCCTCCCTTTTTTCCCCCTCTCTCAGCCCGTCTTTTTCCTCCAGCGCTCCAAAGCCATCTGATTAAAGCCAGCCTGCGCTGTCAGGCGCCAAACCCCGCTGCACAATCTGTTAGGAATGTCTGATCTATCCCCCATGTCATAACTCACACTGGGCTCTCCATTACCCACTTGTAGATAAGGGCTCCCAGCACTTTTAAGGGGGCCAAAACCGTGGCAGATGGGAAGATTAAAACCAAGGGGAAAGACCCCTTTCCTGTCACCCACTGATGGATTTTTCTTATATTGGCAGATTAAGGCGTGATTTCACGCATCAGAAGTAAAGCTTCCAAAAAGAGTGAAAATACACGAGTATGTCTGCTTATTTAACCCCCCACCCCTCTCAGTCATAATGGTTTGGACGTTTAGCACCGTCAATGGCACTGAAACATGAACATTCACAGCCATTCTTACCAGTTTAAATGAATCGGATGTGTATTCCGCCCATGGCATGTGATGAGCCAAGTAATATGTGGGGGAAAACCAACTTTAATGTTACTTTGGGCCGTACCCAGTGTGTATTTATGTTTGTATTCATTATCAAATCAAAATCAAAAGCCTTTATTGTCATCATACACAGCTGCGTATAACAAAATTGGTGGTGCTACTCCTCAAAGTGTGTTTTCCCAGTAAAAACATAAATAAGTAATATAAAAATATAAAAAGTCACGTCCTGGCAAGGTCAATTCTAAAATATTGCACAATCTAAGATATTGCGCATGATGTGCATATGATTTAATTAATGTAGTTTTTTTTTTACTAACATTTTATTAAGATTTGCATATATATGACTTTCAGAAAATAATGGCAAAAATACAATAATTGTTCATCTTTTAAAAAACATCATAATTGCTATAATTATGGCATATAATTGTTTTTTTCTGAAGGACAAAATATAGTCAGCAACTTTTGAAAAGTTGACCACTGTAGTGACCACTTAAAAAACATCTTGACCCCATAAAGACCTGGTGTGCAACTACATGAACATCCTATTTTAGGTCAAGTGTGGCCTACAGGAGCCAAATAGTTTTGTCCATGTATGTGGACACCATCTTTAATTCATTCATTCATTTATTCATTTATTTTCGTGCCGCTGATCTTCACAAGGGTGGCAGAGGGTGCTGCAGCCAATCCCAGCCAACTCCTGGTGCCCTGCGATTGGCTGGGATAGGCTCGTAACTCTTGTAAATATGAATGCATTTAAATCATTGGCTGCCATTGAATCCTCTGGACATGTAATCCATTTTGATGTTTGTCAGTGACTCGCGAGAGAGCGCCCTTTAAAGCTTTAACTTGAGCTTAAAATGCCACCCTAAATCCAGATTCCCTATCTTCGCTGACAGAAGAGAATTTTTTTGAAAAGATTCCAAAGGTTTGAAAAAATATAAGCAAAAGAGTGCACTTCTAAACTTTGTTAACCGTGATACTTTTTTTCTCTTTTTTTACTAGAGCGCCTTTGGTGACGCTTGCCCCAGTGGGAAGTTCACTGAATCGGGCGAATGTTGTTCTGTGTGTCCCGCGGGCTTTGGAGTGTCGGTGGAGTGCGGAAAAGAAGATACCAAATGCACACCGTGCCCAAAGGGTAAGCAATTACAGTGGTACCTCGACATACGAGCAATTTGAGATACTGGGCACTGGGCAGAGCGTTGCATTTTTTCTGTGTTTTTTTCCCGTTAGTCAGTGTGATATACTACTTCTCGCTGGCAAGTGGTCTTGCTTTATCCTATTGTGAAGACATTTGTGTGCATCATTTTGGGAATATTTTGAAGGGAAGACAAAAGCAAACAACCCTCGATAGGTTGCATCTGAAACTCAGGGTGGAGGCGGGGCAAATAGAGCCAACCCGGGAGAAGAAAGGTATCAAAATTTAAAACAAAATTAGAATTAAGTTTAGTGTAAGGTTAGATTAAACTTATTTTTGAGTGTGTCTGCATCGTAATCCAAGTTCTTTTAAACTTGTTTATGTTATGTTACGAGCGCGTTGCCGTGCAAAAACTTGTCCCTCTCTCTGCCCTCCGCGAAATCCGTCTAATTCTTATTTTAGTACTATTAAACACATTTCAGTACTATTAAACCACTAGTTATTTCTTACTTTGTTAATAGATGACGAATTAGAACAAATAAAAATGTTTCTCCAATCCAATATCCTGTTTTTGGTGGGTTTTTTTCAGAGGGTTGGAACGAATTAATTTGTTTTTAGTTCATTCCTATGGGAAATGTTCATTTGAGTTACGAGTAAATCGACATACAAGCTCAGTCCCAGAACGAATTAAGCCCGTATCTCAAGGTACCACTGTATTTTCAAATGTGAATACAGAAGACCTGTCTAATATGTTGTCTTTGTCTGTGCTAGAGGCACACATCAGTCTTATCTCCCGGGTGTAACCTTCCTCCCAGGAACTTTCTCAGCCTCTGCAGACCTGGGCCTTTGCCTCCCATGCTCGCAGTGCCCGAATGGCGTCCCCACCTTGGCCACGTGCTCCGCCGCCGAAGACACGCAGTGCGAATGCGACGTTGGCTACTTCTACTTCCGGACCTACGGCCTGTGCACGCCTTGTTCCAAATGCAAGCGCGGCGAGGGGGCGGTGCGCGAATGCGGCCCCAAAGGGGACACGCTGTGCCAGGTCTGCGTTGCGGGAAGCTTCACTGAAGAGTACTCTCACGCCAAAGCATGCCAGTTTTGCACCCAGTGCACGGATGGCGAGGTGGAGATCAGACCCTGTATGCCCAACTCGGACACACTCTGCATGGGTAAGTTGCGTGGGAAATGTAAGGTGGGCAGTATAGTATGAAAAATAAGCATCCCGCTAGTTGGCCGTGATTGTGAAAAGCAAGGGTGTCAAACTCAGACATCATTTTGGTTTTTTTCGGGTGGGCAACTAGGGCTGGATGAATCCAGTCATCAACTAATCTATTATCAATTGAACCGACAGCCCTTTAAAAAAAGGGGGTGTTGGAGCCTATCCCAGCTAACTAGAGGCAGTACTTTTCTAATAAAAAAATAAAAAAATCTTTTATTTATTTTAATTCTTTAAAAAAACGTTTTAAATGCTTTAATCTTTCGCTGAGGACTGACGAGTTTGTTTAAATTTGACAACAAGAAAAATAGTCAATACACATAATTTAATTTTGTGGGCCACGGAAAATGATATAATGGCCCAATTTGATCCACAGGCCTTATGTTTGAGACCAGTAGTTTCAAGGCACAATTGTCATGGTCATAAATTGCCTCTTATTCCATTTTCCTTTCCTTAACCAATTAAAAAAAAAAACACTTTCTTCTGCAGGATAATTATTTTTACTATCATTCTCACTTCCTTTTACTTTAACAGAATCGCAACGACCATTTTCAATCATAAACGACGATAGATTCCCTTTTAAAAAGAGCCAATATGCCAATTTGATGTGAAAAGAACAGCTAAAACGACAGTTTTGTCCTCTCTGAAGGAGTGTTGGCCTCCATGACATAAAAAGAAGCTAAAAGTAGTGGGAGGGCTTCCGATGAAAAACACAGACATGTGGTCAACATCTGAGTCCACAACTCACCAGAACTGCAAAACTTCCCAACCAGGATGTAGCAGCGGTTAAGAAATGAGAGCCAGTTAAGTGCTGGAAGGTTAAACGCTCAAAAGGCCAAATGGGGCCGAGGCCACCGTTTCGTCTCCGGACTTTCAAACGATCTGGATTGGCTCATCTGTACACACGACGTGACTCTTTGACCTGTGAGGGGTCACCACGGTAGCTGGCGGCATTTGAGGCCAAAATAGTCAAACCACAGGAGGGAGACAGAACTTGAAAAAGAGAAGGCTAATGAAAGGTTTGAAAACCTTAGGGGAGCTCACCGACACCGACTGATGCTATCAATCGGTGGCCGGCTGAGCATTTGGGTCTTTGTTTGGGACATTTAGCACCACAAAATCAATTGCAACCCATTAAAAAGTCTTGCATTTATGAAACGTTTAGGAAATTCTTGCTGCACGCTCCCAAAAGCTGCTGTTCTGATGTGAACTGCTTCCAACACATTTATTTTTGTCTGGAGATGAACAAAATCGTGATTTCAGAAGTGGTCAGGATTTATTGCACATGCCATCTGTTTTGCCCCTGTTAACATTTTAATCACACATTCAGAAAAAAATACATGTCAATGTACAATGTATTTTCTTTTTAAATCATTCATCCATTCATTTTCCGAACTGCTTATCGTCACAAGGTTCGCGGGCGGTGCTGTAGCCTATCGCAGCTAATTATGGGCACCTAGCGGGGGACCCCGTGAATCGGTGGGCAGCCAATCACAGGGCACAAGGATACAGACAATAATGTCTTTTGATTTCAGTAAATTTGACCTCTGGCGCCATTCTGCATAATATTTTGGAATAAACAACCATCTATTTAACAGACATGTATGCTATTGTCATTGAGGATGGTTGTTCAAAGAAAATAGAATTTGAAACACTGATTGGTTGGTGCCTCGGGCTCACAGTTCTGAGGTTAAAGGTTCGTTTCCAGGTTGGTCCTCACTGTGTGGAGTTTGCATTTCTCCCCGGGCTTGCGTGGGTTATCTCTGGGTACTCTGGTTTCCTTCTACATCCCAAAAACATGTCGGGTTGGCTCGTTGAACACTTTAAATTGCGTTTGTTTAACTCTTAATGTGTGTGAATGGTTGTCAGATTGGCTGGGATAGTCTCCAGCACCCTTGTGAGGATCAGCGATTCAGAAAATGAATGAATGTGTCAAACTTCCTCTGGTGACCAAGTTGAACACACCAGAAGGAGCACAATGTCAATGAGGACTCATTCATTCATTCATTTTCTGAAGCGCTTATCCTCAAAGGGGCCCTGGGGGTGCTGGAAGCTATCCCAGTTAAACAAAGGGCAGGACGCATGGCACACCCGAACTGGTTGCCAGCCAATCTTAGGTTGATGAGAACTGAACCAAGAAATCATGAGAAACTAATTGTATCATTCTTAAATTTCTTTCTAATGTCTGTATTCATCATTTTGACCTACCTACATACCGATACCCGCACTTGTCTCGCCAGATAAAAAACTACACGTTCTATCCCGCGACTCTCCGAACTTGAACGGCGTGGAGGAGGTGACGCCGGGTGGAGGAAGTTCTGCTCCGGGGACCCCCAAACTCACTCCCCAGGACGAGACGGGCAGAAGCAACAACATCTTGATTTACGTGTCCGTGCTGGCCGCGGTGGTCCTGGGGCTGATCGTCTACGTGGCTTACAAGTGGTCTGTCCTCGAGCCTCTGTCCTTATATGGCCGTAAGAAAGTTTCTAGGGAAAAGTCTCGTCAGTTTTACTGACATTGTTTCCTGTACTGGTCGCAGCTGGAGATCGTGTAAACAGAAGAAGGCTCTGTCCAAGGCGCGAGCAGCCGAGCTGGGAGCGTCTCCAGAAGGAGAAAAGCTGCAGAGCGACAGCGGAGTTTTCCTCGACTCGCAGAGTCTGCAAGACAATCAGCCCTCCAAAGGTGCGGTACACCACCAACGAGCACATAATTATAGTGAAGCATCAAAACTTCTTTTTTTTCCAGTGTTATGTCTGGATTTTGTTTCTGCTAAGAATGATATCAAATAGCCTTGAAGACAAATACAATGTACTGTTTTGACTTGCTCCAGAGTTTCAAGACATTTTACATCCCGCGTTTTAAATTTGAAATTATCCAAACACAAAATTTGAAAACATCACATTTCTGTCCTTGAGATGAAGTCTTAAAAAAAACAAGAGTAAAGAATGCTTGAAAATAGTTTTTTAAACATACTTAATAAATTAAACACACTAAAACAGGGGTGTCAGACTTGGATTGGTTCGCGGGCCGCTTTAACGTCAACTTGATTTCACGTGGGCCGGACCATTTTAGATATAATATTTAGATTGTTTTTAATTTATAAATGGATTAAAAGAACTGGATTAAAAGCCCTGAATGTTCATTTATTTATAGATCAAAAACAATGTTTATTTTAGCTTACACAAAATGATTTTTGAACTAAAAACACAGATAAAATTGATTAAAAAATTACTATTATTGATTTAAAAGGGGGAAAATCAGGAAATTTAATATACATCTGTACTCTTCATTTTAATTTGATCCTAAAACAGAAAGTCGGCACTCATGATTTACTTTCCCGGGCCACACAAAATGATGCGGTGGGCCAGATTTGGCCCCTGGGCCGCCACTTTGACATGTGTCGTATGGGTACCGATAACAAATATTGTTGTAAGATCAACTAAATCATGTACTAAAACTGTTATCATTGCTGTGTAAGAATAGTTCATCAAAACATTCACAGTGTATTTCCTATAATTGATGAATACGTAGCAGAAGGCTAATTGTTCTCATTTTTTTTGTCAACCAGGCACAAAAAGGGACAGCAAACAAGACACTCGTCTCTACATCAACTTGCCGCCTCAGAGACAAGAAGAAGTGGAGCGCCTCCTTCAGGAAGGAGCGGGCCGTGGCTGGCGGCATCTGGGCCAGGCGCTGGGGTACGAGGCCGAACAGCTGGACCTGTTTGGGCGCGGCGAGGCCCCCGCGCGCACCCTCCTCTCTAACTGGGCCCTGAAGGAAGGCTCCACTCTGGGGCTGCTGTGCTCGGCGCTGGCTCGCATCGAGAGGCCCGACGTGGTCTCGGCTCTCAGTTGCCCCACGCAGGGCGTCTCAGTGGTGTGATGGCGTACCCGCCCCAGCCTGCATGCACAGACCTACTATGACCATGCAACGTGCCGTGGTCATTTTTGTCTTCCTAACGTGTCGTCTGTTTTAAAGAGCTTCCCACACAAGTGCCTTCATCGGAAAATATTCGTAATCAAACAGTTTGGTGCTCCAATAACTATTTCCTTTGGTATGGTCCATATTCATATTAAAAACGGTACATTATGATTCTGTAATGAGTACTGTCAATATAAACGGTTTCTTTATTCATTCTATTGTCAGCTAACAAGAAGTTATGTGATATTTACTTAATCCAGTCGATAGTATAGTTGTAATGATAAAGCTAAACTTGGAGTGCGAAATTTAAGAAATTCATTTCTTTTGATTTTGGCAGAGAACATGAACTTAAATTGCCACTTTTACCGGTTTTTACGCATTTACTCTCATAACTACACAATGCAATTCAGAATACCGGTCCATTTTTTTTTCTTGGCACCGGCATTTCTAAGTAAATTTAGAAAAACATTAGAGCGACACGGTCCGGATACGTTGTTAGCATGTCTGCCTCGCAGCTCTGAGATTAAGGTTCAAGCCCTGACCTTTGTGGGTTTTCTACAGGTACTCCAGCTCCCTCCCATGCATGTATAAAAGAGATGAGTGTGGACGTAAAACACTTAAAATGTCCTGTTTGTCTTCTTGAGTTGGTATTTTTTCAAAAACATCAAGTATGTAGCAGTTTAATAGTGCCATTACTTTAAGCGCTTCTTGGCGGTGATTGTAAATATCCCAAATATTCCGCAAAATAAGGGATTACATGCACGTGAAACAGCTCCTTTTCGTTTTTTTTTCTTGTATTTATTTTTTACCACAGTTTGAGTTGGCTCCAGCACCCCCCACGACCCTAGTGAGGATAATGCGGTTCAGAAAATGAATGAACAGTTTTGAGTTTTCACTTATCCCCACCATTCTCCAAGACGTGTTTGTGCGACACTAGTTTATAGACTCACATGCTTTAGGTCATGTTTTTCTTTGTGTATATATTTCATTTAACTGTGCTTGTTTTGTATTATTCAGTCAATAAATGATTTGTAAATGATTTAAAATTGAATGCTCTTGTTTGCTCTGACGTCAAATCACCAAAATATTCTGTCTTTCCAATGATGCCAAAGCTGATCATTTAACAGGCCTCACTTAATTTTCATTTCAGAAGTCACTGTGGTCCAGTTGCAAAGACAAACGGTCAGAACTTCTGGTGGACTCAAGTTCAAATCAGGAGTGAGTTCAATTCCACTCTTTGCAATTCTCAAATTGTTTATTGAGGTAATGAAAAGGATAGATATAACTTCCAATCACATCATTTCGGAAGTCACTGTGGTCCAGTGGCAAAGACAATGGGTCAGAACTTCAGGTGGACTCAAGTTCAAATCAGGAGTGAGTTCAATTCCACTCTTTGCAATTCTCAAATTGTTTATTGAGGTAATGAAAAGGATAGATATAACTTCCAATCACATCATTTCAGAAGTCACTGTGGTCCAGTGGCAAAGACAATGGGTCAGAACTTCAGGTGGACTCAAGTTCAAATCAGAATGAGTTCAATTCCACTCTGCAATTCTTGAATTGTTTATTTAGGTAATGAAAAGGATAGATATAACTTCCAATCACATCATTTCAGAAGTCACTGTGGTCCAGTGGCGAAGACAATGGGTCAGAACTTCAGGTGGACTCAAGTTCAAATCAGGAGTGAGTTCAATTCCACTCTTTGCAATTCTCAAATTGTTTATTGAGGTAATGAAAAGGATAGATATAACTTCCAATCACATCATTTCAGAAGTCACTGTGGTCCAGTGGCAAAGACAATGGGTCAGAACTTCTGGTGGACTCAAGTTCAAATCAGGAGTGAGTTCAATTCCACTCTTTGCAATTCTCAAATTGTTTATTGAGGTAATGAAAAGGATAGATATAACTTCCAATCACATCATTTCAGAAGTCACTGTGGTCCAGTGGCGAAGACAATGGGTCAGAACTTCAGGTGGACTCAAGTTCAAATCAGGAGTGAGTTCAATTCCACTCTTTGCAATTCTCAAATTGTTTATTGAGGTAATGAAAAGGATAGATATAACTTCCAATCACATCATTTCAGAAGTCACTGTGGTCCAGTGGCAAAGACAATGGGTCAGAACTTCAGGTGGACTCAAGTTCAAATCAGAATGAGTTCAATTCCACTCTGCAATTCTTGAATTGTTTATTTAGGTAATGAAAAGGATAGATATAACTTCCAATCACATCATTTCAGAAGTCACTGTGGTCCAGTGGCGAAGACAATGGGTCAGAACTTCAGGTGGACTCAAGTTCAAATCAGGAGTGAGTTCAATTCCACTCTTTGCAATTCTCAAATTGTTTATTGAGGTAATGAAAAGGATAGATATAACTTCCAATCACATCATTTCAGAAGTCACTGTGGTCCAGTGGCAAAGACAATGGGTCAGAACTTCTGGTGGACTCAAGTTCAAATCAGGAGTGAGTTCAATTCCACTCTTTGCAATTCTCAAATTGTTTATTGAGGTAATGAAAAGGATAGATATAACTTCCAATCACATCATTTCAGAAGTCACTGTGGTCCAGTGGCGAAGACAATGGGTCAGAACTTCAGGTGGACTCAAGTTCAAATCAGGAGTGAGTTCAATTCCACTCTTTGCAATTCTCAAATTGTTTATTGAGGTAATGAAAAGGATAGATATAACTTCCAATCACATCATTTCGGAAGTCACTGTGGTCCAGTGGCAAAGACAATGGGTCAGAACTTCAGGTGGACTCAAGTTCAAATCAGGAGTGAGTTCAATTCCACTCTTTGCAATTCTCAAATTGTTTATTGAGGTAATGAAAAGGATAGATATAACTTCCAATCACATCATTTCAGAAGTCACTGTGGTCCAGTGGCAAAGACAATGGGTCAGAACTTCAGGTGGACTCAAGTTCAAATCAGGAGTGAGTTCAATTCCACTCTTTGCAATTCTCAAATTGTTTATTGAGGTAATGAAAAGGATAGATATAACTTCCAATCACATCATTTCAGAAGTCACTGTGGTCCAGTGGCGAAGACAATGGGTCAGAACTTCAGGTGGACTCAAGTTCAAATCAGGAGTGAGTTCAATTCCACTCTTTGCAATTCTCAAATTGTTTATTGAGGTAATGAAAAGGATAGATATAACTTCCAATCACATCATTTCAGAAGTCACTGTGGTCCAGTGGCAAAGACAATGGGTCAGAACTTCTGGTGGACTCAAGTTCAAATCAGGAGTGAGTTCAATTCCACTCTTTGCAATTCTCAAATTGTTTATTGAGGTAATGAAAAGGATAGATATAACTTCCAATCACATCATTTCAGAAGTCACTGTGGTCCAGTGGCAAAGACAATGGGTCAGAACTTCAGGTGGACTCAAGTTCAAATCAGGAGTGAGTTCAATTCCACTCTTTGCAATTTTCAAATTGTTTATTGAGGTAATGAAAAGGATAGATATAACTTCCAATCACATCATTTCAGAAGTCACTGTGGTCCAGTGGCAAAGACAATGGGTCAGAACTTCAGGTGGACTCAAGTTCAAATCAGGAGTGAGTTCAATTCCACTCTTTGCAATTCTCAAATTGTTTATTGAGGTATGAAAAGGATAGATATAACTTCCAATCACATCATTTCAGAAGTCACTGTGGTCCAGTGGCAAAGACAATGGGTCAGAACTTCAGGTGGACTCAAGTTCAAATCAGGAATGAGTTCAATTCCACTCTTTGCAATTCTCAAATTGTTTATTTAGGTAATGAAAAGGATAAATATAACTTCCAATCATGTATAGGCGGGCCGCCTCGTGGTGTAGTGGGTAAGTCACCTGCCTGCGACGTGGGTGTCGAGGGTTCACGTCCCGGTGTCGCCAGTCAACGACTGTATGGTGTCGGCAGTCGGCCGAAGGCCGACTGTCGAACACCACCAGGAACCCCCCCTCCCAACTGTCTTCCGGTCAGCCGAAGGCTGACCGGAAATATTGTTTTGCTGAAAAAAATGACTAAGTCTTTATTTGAATGAAAAAAGGATTACCCATTTACTGAACTACTAGTGTAGTGATTAGTCAAACGAGAGCAGGATTCGAACCCCATTTTCCCGCAGTCAAATCCACTAACTTGAGGTCTGTCTGACCCATTGTCTTTGCCACTGGACCACAGTGACTTCTGAAATGAGATGATTGGAAGTTATATTTATCATTTTCATCACCTCAATAAACAATTTGAGATTTGCAAAGAGTGGACTTGAACTCACTCCAGATTTGAACTTGTGTCCAACTTCAATGTCAACCCATTGTTCTTGCCACTGGACCACAGTGTCTTCTGAAATGATGTGATTGGAAGTTATATTTATCCTTTTAATTACCTCAATAAACAATTTGAGAATTGCAAAGAGTGGAATCAAACTCACTTCTGATTTGAACTTGAGTCCACCTGAAGTTCTGACCCATTGTCTTTGCCACTGGACCACTGTAAAGTTGGAAGTTGTATTTATCCTTTTCATTACCTCAATAAACAATTTGAGAATTGCAACGAGTGGAATTGAACTCACTCCTGATTCCCGCCTCATGTTCTGACCCAATGATTTTGCCAGTGGACCACAGCAACAACTAGAAGGTAAAGAATCAAAAGTCAGATTTATTCTCCGACTCTCTTAGCCTTACTTGCTATGTCATTTTTTAAAGAAAAAAAGCCTTACTATACTATGTCGTTTTTTAAGAAAAGAAGCCTTACTATACAATATCGTTTTTTAAGAAAAAAAGGCTTCCTCTACTATGTCGTTTTTCAAGAAAAAAAGCCATGCTATACTATGTCGTTTTTTAGGAAAAAAAGCCTTACTATACTATGTCGTTTTTTAAAGGAAAAAAGCCATACTATACCATGTCGTTTTTTAGGGGGGAAAGACATACTATATATACTATGTCGTTTTTTAGGGAAAAAGCCTTCCTCTACTATGTCGTTTTTCAAGAAAAAAAGCCATGCTATACTATGTCGTTTTTTAGGGGGGAAAAGCCATACTATACTATGTCGTTTTTTAAGAAAAAAAGCCTTACTATACTATGTCGTTTTTTGAGAAAAAAAGCCATACTATACTATGTCGTTTTTTAGGGAAAAAGCCTTCCTCTACTATGTCGTTTTTCAAGAAAAAAAAGCCATGCTATACTATGTCGTTTTTTTTAGGGGAAAAAAGCCATACTATACTATGTCGTTTTTTTTTAGGAAAAAAAGCCTTACTATACTATGTCGTTTTTTAAGAAAAAAAGCCTTACTATACATTGTCTTTTTTAAACAAAAAAGCCTTACTATACATGGTCATTTTTTAAGAAAAAAGCCTTACTATACATGGTCTTTTTTGTAAATAAAAAGCCTTACTATACTGTGTCGTTTTTAAAGAAAATAAGCCTTACTATACTATGTCGTCTTTAAAGAAAAAAGCCTATACTATGTTGTTTTTTAAGAAAAAAGCCTTACTATACTATGTCGTTTTTTAAGAAAAGAAGCCTTACTATACAATATCGTTTTTTAAGAAAAAAAGGCTTCCTCTACTATGTCGTTTTTCAAGAAAAAAAGCCATGCTATACTGTGTCGTTTTTTAGGAAAAAAAGCCTTACTATACTATGTCGTTTTTTAAAGGAAAAAAGCCATACTATACTATGTCGTTTTTTAGGGGGGGAAGACATACTATATATACTATGTCGTTTTTTAGGGAAAAAGCCTTCCTCTACTATGTCGTTTTTCAAGAAAAAAAGCCATGCTATACTATGTCGTTTTTTAGGGGGGGAAAGCCATACTATACTATGTCGTTTTTTGAGAAAAAAAGCCATACTATACTATGTCGTTTTTTAGGGAAAAAGCCTTCCTCTACTATGTCGTTTTTCAAGAAAAAAAGCCATGCTATACTATGTCGTTTTTTTAGGGGAAAAAAGCCATACTATACTATGTCGTTTTTTTAGGAAAAAAAGCCTTACTATACTATGTCGTTTTTTAAGAAAAAAAGCCTTACTATACATGGTCTTTTTTAAACAAAAAAGCCTTACTATACATGGTCATTTTTTAAGAAAAAAGCCTTACTATACATGGTCTTTTTTGTAAATAAAAAGCCTTACTATACTGTGTCGTTTTTAAAGAAAATAAGCCTTACTATACTATGTCGTCTTTAAAGAAAAAAGCCTATACTATGTTGTTTTTTAAGAAAAAAGCCTTACTATACTATGTCGTTTTTTACGAAAAAAAGCCTTACAATACTATGTCGTTTTTTTAAAGAAAAAAGCCTTACAATACTATGTCATTTTTTAAGAAAAAAAGCCTTACTATACTATGTCATCTTTTAAGAAAAACGCTTTACTGTACATGGTCGTTTTTTTTAAATAAAAAAGCCTTACTATACATGTTCATTTTTTAATAAAAACCCTTAATATACATGGTCATTTTTAAAGAAAAAAGCCTGACTATATATACATAGTATTTATTTTTTAAACAAATAAAAGCTTTACTTTACATAGACCACTTTTTTTAAAAGAAAAAGCCTTACGATGTCCAGCCATTCAAGTCATTTTGCATGCCAGCTTTACGTTTGTACCAAATCTCGGGGTATTCTTTGCTCAGTTATGAAGCACGTCTAATAAGATGAATAAATATTTGACATTATCGTCGACAAGGAAAAAGAGTGTCGCCAAACTTTCGTCAAAACATATACAGACGCTCCCCTACTTACGAACGAGTTAGGTTCCGAGCGATTGTTCATAAGTTGAATTTGTTTGTAAGTTGATTCAGTGCTATATTTTGTATTCTAATTTATGTTTAAGGCCGATATAAGTATATTGAAGGTTTATATAAGTGCATTTGTATGTTTAAGGCATGTATAAGTAACACGCATTGGTTTGTACTGAAAAAAAAAACATTTAATAAAATGGAGAGAATATGTACAGTACTGCAGAGAGAGAGATTTATGTATTAGAAACTGGCCAAAAGAAGCGACCTAATGACGATTGCACAGTTTTCCTCTTTTTTTCATCATAAATGATGCGGTAGCACTGTATGGCATCATTCAATATTAAAAGTCTTTCTATACGACTCAATAATGGAGAGAAAACGGACAACATACTTTTTAGTCAAATGGGAAGCTTCGGCGTGACGCTAATGATAAGATAACTAGCCACATGGAGCACACAGCCAGTGGGGAAAAGGAGCCCAAACTTAAATTATCGACGGTGTGTTCAACCTGGCATTAAAATAAAACATTTGTTGGCGTTTTAGGCTCAATTGATTCCTAAAAAATCTCCCGGTAGCGTGATAAAAATGCACTTAGGCCAGTAAATTGCTCAACGACTTACCTCGTTGGCGTGCTCGTCGTCCGTCAACATAGAAAGGCTGTTCGAAAGGACCAGATACTGCGCATGTGCTTAATTAACGCAGCTGCGTCGACAATAGACGTAACCACGCCCATATTGACCCGTCATATTGAATGTGGAAAAGATGGTGGCTTGCTTACCGTGCTCCACGAGGTGGTTTGTCCTCCAGACTCAATGTCCATGTTTTGAAGATGACGTAGAATAGTCGTGATTTTTGTGGTCTTGATGCTATAAAACAGTATTCCAAAGACATGCATGCTTGGCTGTTTGGACACTTTAAATTGAGTGTGAGTTTGTCTCTCCGTGACCCTAGTGAGGATAAAGCAGTTCAGAAAATGAGATGAGTGCAACACCTGAGTGAACTTTACTCACAAAGTCACGTGGATCTACAAAAAAGAAAACAGTTTATTATCTTTTAAAACGTTTTTACACTCGGTATGACAATGTGCTTAGACAATACTTACAGTCGAGTAGGGTGAAAATTACTTTATACATTAAAAAAACAAAACAAAAATGAATTTGTCTTCCCTGTGTTGACGTGAGCCAGCAAGGGTGAAAAGTCTTGAACAGAGTCGAGCTGGTCACTTGTGGCTCCTGCATACACATTTGGTAATAATATAACATATTTACACTTTAGAACCATGACATGATCGTCATTTTACAAAGTTTCTTGTTAACTTAAACATTTCCCAAACTATTTAATTTATCGACAATTAATGCGGCAATGGTTTATGATACCAATGAATTAAAAGGCAGAGGTCCTTATGATTGAATTAAAAAAAAAAAGACTTGGATAAGTTAAAATTCCAATGCTACACTCTTCCGTCTGGAATTCAGTTAGAAGAGGAAGTGAGGATGGGGGAGCGTGTGTGGCACATTAAATGTGGATGAGCGCCACACACTGGGTTGCCGAGGCTCTCGACCAGTGGAAGCTCGGACCTGCGCAGTTAAAAGCAGCACCAGAAAATGAAGCAGGCCGTCCATTGATCCATTTTCAACCGTGGAAAGAGTCCAGAGGAACAACGTTGCCTTTTTGTTCTTCATTTGTAGCCATTTAAAACCTAGTAAAACTCAATCTGTCCGTGGAAACTGTGTGTGGAACCCCCGTCTGATTCTGAAGACCTCTTTCGGCGTGAATAGTAACATCATAAATAGAGCGTTTGGGAGGTCTTGGGTGAGGGAAGGCAAATGTGCGCTATAAGTAGACCTCAGTGTCCTCCTTCGGTTTGTACACGGCGCCGAAGCGCTGCATGTACTTCTTGATGTACTCCTTGGTCTTGTGCTTGACGTTCTCGTTGCAGTCCAGGTCCTCCGGGTTAGTGCACGCCTTCAGTTCCTTGTTCATGACGCCGTGGGTGAGCTGCCAGTAAAAAAATATTAGCCGCGGGTCAACGCAGTAAACAAATAAAGGCAGGTTTTACCATTTTCTTTTTGATAAGATGGGGAGAATGAACGAACATTCAATACGATACAAATTTATGCCAAATTATATTTCAAAATGTGTAAGCTTTTTGTCCTTAAGGAACATCAAGGGTAGATTTCCAATTTGTTGTCAAGTGGATTGGAATTCAAAGGGTTCAAATGGATTCTGTATTCAATGACAGCCAATGAGTGTCCAGTTAGTGTTAAAATACGTTAGTGCAAAAGGCCAAAATGTTTTGGGAAAAAAGGACTGAAATGTTGAAATGGTATTACACCACTGTTCAAAAATAATAAGTTCGCAATTAACATTACTGAAAAGTACCAGATAGATTTATTGTAGTAGATTTAAAAAAGCTTGTTTGAGTATTTAATTTGCATACCATTAGAGGAGCCTTGCATACCACACTTTGAGAACCAGTGGTTTAGTATGTTTCGCATAAAAAGTCAATTGTTGTTGCTATATGTTACCTTTCTTGCTAGGTGTTTGAAATCCTCCGTGTTGCTGATCCGCCCGAGTTTACAGTCCGGTTTCCGATAAGGATTTAAACATTGCACAATAAACTGTGACATCTGAGTAAAGGAAATGAAGACAGACGTTTTATTTCTTTCTTTCTTTTTAAGTGATGGTGTAAAAGTATCCATAAAAATAAGCAAATTGGAATACATCCTCACCTCTTTGCGGAATGACTCTTTGCTCTTTTTTGCTAATTCACTGGAAGTGTCTGCTTCAGCTGTTTTGGTTGAGAACTGCGAGGGAAAAAAAAGCAAAACATTTACCACACTGCATGTCCTCAGGTTCATTTATAATTTTGTGGAGGTCTTAAAAGGTGTAATTTAAACTTCCTTCAGACCTTTTCTCAGCCGTAATAGAAGATGTTATGACCGCACGGAGGGTAAAAAACTGCACTGTAGAGGCCAGCTATAATTAAAATCTCCAGAGATTACAACTGTGCCCAAATCTAACATGGCAGCTGCGAGACCAATTGTAGTCAAGGAGGTCAGCGGGTGCATCAAAAAGCACCTGACACAAAGAATGGATATCCTGGCAGGATGTCCAATCTCCGCGGCCACCGTGACGAAGACAAGGACAGCTGAGATGCCGGGAGTGATCATTTAAAAAAAACAGCCCAAGGCTGGTACAGTCAAGTAGTTTATAATAAGAAGAACATGTGTCACGGCTTCAAGTGGTGTGGAACAAAATCTGTTGCATTTGTTTTGGGTAAACATTCATCTAAATTTATTTTCACCCATAAAGTACATTGCGAGAGACAACAAGAAGAGGGAAAAAAACTGTACTGGGTCATCCAGATGCTTTCAATTATGCCTCGAAGGGAGAGAAGTAAAGAAGGGAAAACAAATGAGGCAGCAGAAGACAAGATGAGACGATTCTATGCTCAATTTTTCGGGATTCAGAGCCTAGGGCACATCCATTTAAGTGGTAGTTAGAGTTTAGAGACGGACTTTGACGGAAAAAATATGCGAAGAAGAGCTCATTAAAGTGCTTGGTCATGGTGTCGTTTGCTTCCCTCCATTAAAAGCAGCTGAAAGTAATCACTAGCACACCAACCTAAATGCCCCGAAAGAACAAACGCTGTAATCATGTTTCGCATGTAACCTCGAGCTTTCTGGGAAGCGGAAAAAAAGGCAAAGAGGAAGCATCCCCAACACAGTGGATTGGTGGACATAGGACATTTTTTTTAACACTGAGAAGAAAGCTAACCTTGGAGGGATTCTCGTCATAAGTGGGAGTACCGAGGTCCATTTCAGATTCGTGGTCCAGATTGGTCTCGCTACTTCCGTCCCAGGTGGGAGGATCCCACTGAGTTTGTCTGACGGAAAAAAGTAAATAAGACATCATGCAGGGAAATGAATAATGACAGCCTCTAATACTGTACATCTTAGGCCCCCTTATTGAAAAATCCATCACTAGTACTCACCTTGTTGTAATATGATAATAGTAGATTTTTCCTTCAGGGTCCCGGGCAACTTTCCAGTTGGGAGGTAAAATGATAGTTTTGGGTTTCGGGGGGGAGGGGGGAGGCAGATCTATCACATTGTTGGGTACGATCATTTCCTGAAGGAAAGAAAGCAGGCTTCACTTTAACCACCTGGAAATAGTTTTTGGCCAGTGATGGAAAATGGGCTTCATATAAGAAAGATTGTAGCTACTTGTCAACTGTGGTCTCAAGTCTTCTATGAATAGCCACAGCTCTATTTACAGTTGAGAACTACATGGACATAATTCCCCCTACTGAGCAAATGTAGCACTGCAAAGTAGTGATCTAAAAAAATGGTTTCGTATAAAAGCTGTTGCAGGGAAATGTTTAATTTTTTTGTAAAATGTACTTGGTGAAACAATGTGTTATTGTGAGAGTGCGTGACACAGTGTTACTTTCATGATTAATTCGCCTTAAGTACATTAAAGGTGGCAAACAACAGCCATAACGGAAGGAAGTTTGTGAAAATTGCACATGCAGATACACTAATCAGAGAAGGGCACTCCAAAATAAAAAAAATAAATAAAAAAGCTGGAATGGACTCTAATCACTCCAGAATGTTTGAACAGAAGCCACACAAGGTATGGAATTGAATTATGGTGAAAGTGGATATTATATTTTGATTAAACACGTTTTTAAAATTATTCTGAGAATTTTCAACCAGGTTTTTCAGGGGAAGTTCAATAAAGAAAACTGGGAAAGCTAGAAAAAAACGAATGACATAAAAATACCACATGCGCAATCAAACGCCAAAAAAGGAAGTTGCAAAAAAGAAAGCATGAAAATTTAGAAATGAAAATATATATTTCTAGCCACAAAAGGAATGATGAATTAAGGTGGTCTTCTTACCTGCTGAACTGTTTGTGAAGTGACAATGGTAGTGACTGTGCCTCCCTGCTGCACCACCACATTCTGCTGATGCCCAGGATACACTGTTTGTCCGTGAAGGTAGCTGGCTGCAGGGTCAGAGTATGCCTGCAAAAACACATGGAAATCACAAAATTCAAAATTTGTAAAAAAAAAAAATGTAACCTGATAAATTCTGCTTTTCAATTTAAAGTAAAAACAATTTGTATTAAGTTGAGACCATGACCTTCAATTACTTCAGTGCAGCTGACGCAAGCAATTCTGTTGTTTCACAGGACCACAATGCTTTTCTTCACACTAAAATTTGCCTTTTATTTACTATATAACTGCTATTTGGTAAACTTCACGTAACTTGTAGCCAATTGCATTTCCAAAGTACGATTTTTTTCCTGCTTTTTATTATTTTAAAATAATTATGTTTTTTAAAGTTCATAAAAATGTGAAATCCACTGAAACTCGCAAACAGAAGCCACCCCCCTTGTCTTCTGCTTGCTACTAGGACCCAGCACTGAAGTTTTTTTTTTAAGTTTATAAAAATGTGAAAATCCACGCTGAAACTCGTAAGCGGAAGCCACTCTTGCTGCTCGGACCCAGCACTGAAGAAAGTTATTTATTTTATTTTTTTAATAGGGGTGTCCCTACGTTGCGATTTTTCGATCATCGCGGCCATGTTAGCCACGATATTCGAGGGATTACTGTACTCCTTGATTCTGAAAATAAAAACTAATGGATTTGGTTGGGATTTTGTGTGAGCTCAAATTTAGTAACATGTTATGTTGTGCTGTGTAGGCTATAATTATCTGAATAATTGATTTTCTTATATAATAACAGGCACTTATTCAACCTGTTGTTCTTCATTTTATGATAACAATAAAGGTATGTTTGTTCTTGTTTTCTGATAAAATTCCTTCAAAATGTGACTAGGTGCGTCTTGTTGTCAAAAAAAATACAGGAATTTTCCCAATGCAAAGAGTATGTCATGTAATTGTTAGCCTACCTGAATGACTGGAGTGTTGGTCTGAGGGTAAGTAGCAGGGATGCTATAGATGGCTTGGCACGGCTGCCCCTGGTAGTAGATGGCCGTTTGTGTGGGGCCCTGCGCTGGGGCCGGGGCCGCGGCGTACTGCTGCGTCGGCTGCGTCTGGACGGTCACTGCCTGCTGGGTGGCGGGGTCCCAAAGGGTGGCGTAGCTCTGCTGGCCCTGGACCTGAGGCATCGTCTGGGCAGGCACGGAGAGGACAGACGCGCTCGAATCCTGCTCTGCGACGGCCGGCTGCGCGTATTGCTGGTTGTCAGCAGGGGTGAGGCTGGCGGAGGTGATGTGCTGAGAGATATTAGAAACAGGAGCGGGTTGTGAAGTGGATGACGGTGATGGAAGCCCAAGATCTGAGACAAGTCTTTGGGAAGTAGTCTGTTCATAGGTCAAGGTGGGGTCAGCTGTCGGCGTGGGTAGTAGTACTTTGCCTGCGTTGGGGTTGGTGGGATCCACAAATGTCTGCAGGGGGTATCCGGGCGGGTAGGTGATGAAGCCAGAAGTGGAGGCATAGGCCAAGGTGGGGTCGTAGGCCATAGTTTGGAGCTGCTGCTGCTGCTCCTGAAGCTGTTGCTGCTGCTCCTGAAGCTGCTGCTGCTGCTTCTGGGCTTCTCGTTGAGCGACCTCCTGTTCAAACAGCTTCCTGCGTTCCTCTGTAGACAGCTTGTTGCGCTCCTTGCTGCCAACTCCCCTCGGCGTCTTTGATGGATCAAACCTGAAATGATTCCAAGAACAAGACACCACTGCCTGACACCCTAGATAAGGCAAGGCTAAACGCTTCCGTCAGGGGGAAATCTTACCGCTCCTCAGTGCGCCGGCTGCTTCGCTCATAGGTAGAGGGCGGGGATGTAGACCTTCTCCTCCGTCTCTCGGCGCTGCGTGGAGTTTTGTCTCGATCACGCTCCCTGTCTCTATCTCTCTCTCTCTCCCTTTCTCTGTCTCGCTCCCTGTCCCAATCTCGGTCATGGTCCCTTTCCCTGTCCCTGTCCCGGTCCCGGTCCCTGTCCCGGTCCCTGTCCCGTTCTTTTTCTCGTTCCCTTTCCCGCTCTCGACTACCGGACGTGTTGCGTGGAGTGAAAGTTGAGTCACGATCTCGACTTCGATCTAGTTTGAGAAAATGTGGTGGGTTCAAATCAAACTGCACAAGTAATCATGAGAGTGCTTTCAGAAATGTAGAGTTCGCTTACCATTAGATTCCTTCTCAACTTGAATCTTCTTTGGTATTCTGTACACCTCCTGTAACACAATCAGATAAGTCTGGCTCAACAATACATCAAATACACATTGTGATCATTTAGCTTGCCTTGTCAGGGATGGCCACTGAATTTGTTTGGCAAAGTTTGTGCATTGGATAACTTTCCTGACAAAACAATTTTTCCATGTGTGCTTGAGAAAGGTATCTATTGGCTGGGTATGCAAGTAGAACAGTGCAAAACTCAAGGAGCTTACACATAAAACTCAAAAACACAAAACTGTCTGTGGATTAAGTGTGGCCAATACAAATAAAAAAAGTACACTTAATATAATATGCCGATTTTGTAATGTAATACAAAAAAAAACCTGCAAAGAGAATTCATCCTTAACCAAGTGGTTAAGAACAAACGACTTTTCCGCGTACTGACTGTGTATACCATTCCATTCTCCTCCAAACTCACCTTGAGATCCTTCCAGCTTGCCAATAGCCTGGCAGCCATGCTGCTAATGTCCAAGGCACTGACTTGGGGCTCCTGGCTCCGCTCACTCTCCACATCGGAAACACCTTCCTCTTCATCCTGAGAAGGTGTTTCTATTGCTGGAGTATCTGTAGGTACTGGAGTGTCTTCAGTGGGCATATGGACCTCAGGGGTGTCAGAGCTTGGAGGACCAACGGTAATAGGTTCTTCTGGTTGAGCGTCAGGGGCAGCAGAAGGCTTTTCAGTCTCCAGTGTTTCTGTCTTGGCTTCCATGTCCTTTACAGGTTGTTCAGCTGATGCCTCAGGAACACCCATTTGGATTGACCCCACCTCTGGTTCCTGAATCTCAACCTCAGGCTGGTCACTTTCGACTTCTGCCGTTTCTGTCGGTGATTGAATAGTGAGCTCTTCGCCACCAGGTTTGTCAGATACCTCAGGGTCCTTCTTTGGTTCATCACTCATGTCCGTTTTCACATCACTCGGCATCTCACCCAACTCCGTTTGGTCTTTTTCCTCTTCAAGAAGAATTTGTTGTTCAACATTTGAAGCCACTTCTGCCTCTTCCTGTTTCTCCACTTTGAAATCTTTCACCGGCTCTTCTGGTGTTTCTTTCACTTGAGGAGCCGTTTCACCGATCGCATCTAACTTCTGTTTGTCATCAAGCAGTGCTGTTTGAGTAGATTCTTCCTCTTCATCGTCATCTTCTTCCTCTTCCTCCTCCTTTCCATCAGATGCTTTGCTGGCGTCGGACAGAGCGCTGTCCAGACTGTTTTCGCTGATGATTTTAAGGCGTCTGTACACAGCAGGTTTGGAGGTGTCCCTGTCAGATTCTGCTCCCAATTTGGAGCTGGAACCATCAGGAGTGTTGAGGGGCGTCTGAGCACGAGACGTGTTCTCGCTGGAGTAACCGTCCATCTCAGTGGGCTGTGGGAGCACTTTCGTTTCAGCCCATCGCTGAATGAAGGTCAGGACTTTACTCTCTTCCAGCATGTTCTTCGTAGAGATGGGTAGTACACCCAGTGTCTTCATAATCTGAAGACAGAGAATGTGAATTATAATTTCTGAGAAAAAAAACATTACATAAAAAAACAATGCATGTCTAGACTGTCTCACCTCCGATTGTAGTTTGATGTTATTGGCACAATTGCCCTTGGCTTCAGAAATTTCCACCATGAAGATCCAAAGCAAGGACAAGCCATGATGATCTAAAAATTGCTTCAAACATGATGGGTTCTGTGTATCCTGCAGGTAATACACATAGTGTTACGTAAAGCAAGTCTCACCTTGTCTTGTATCTTGTATAAAATATTTTTTTAAATTTTGATTTACATGTATGAGCTTGAGACAGGTGAGTTTTTGCTCCATGGTTTCCACGCGAACCATAAGTCTGCACAAGGACACTACTTGTTTGCCATCATAAAGCCCTTCGCCATTCTCAAGCAACGCCTCCAGTTCTTCATCAACCTGAAGAACAACAGCGTGATTAATAAGTGGTTACACAGTGCCTTCAATGTGTACAAAGAAATAAATTTGAAAAAATGCCAGATATAGGTGAACTGACTGTGGTAAGAGCATTCTTTCGAGGCCGGTCTTTCTTCATCTTTCCTCCAGCCGCTCGGACACTGACTCTGTTCTCCCCACCCAGGAAGCCTCTGCAGCTGGGGGCTCCACAGAAGCACTTTTGGGCTTCTTTTCTGAAGGACAAAGGAATTACAGTATTAGTTATTCATCTAAATAAGCTTTCATAATTTTACACATGAATAAATAAAGGAAATACCCGTATCTCTGAAACTGGTAGTCAAATGTCAGCTCAGCTCCTGCACTAACAGCCTTGGTGGTGAAGAACCCAACTCTAAGTTGTCCATTCACCGTCCACTAAGGTAAGAACATCAATAGTCAGCAAAGGCGCATGTTAACAGTATTATTGAACTTCTTTCTTAGGTCACATACCTTTTGGGTCTCACAGTTGGGCTCACAGCTATGGTTCATAAAACGAGAACAATTTCCCTTGAGTGTTGCATCGATTATCTAGAGAAACATAATAATTTTTATTGCCGGTAAATGATCTAATATGATTCTATCATAAATATCTATGCACCCTGCATTTTACATACCTCATTATTCTTTAGAGCCATGAAGTAGTAATGTATGTTCTTGTTGCGTGCATATTCTTTCACTCTTGTTTTGAATTCTTTGTGGTCCAGCACTTCCCCACAGTATTCTAGCACAAATGTGTTTCTGTGATGGGATAAAAACACAAGTGTAAAAAAATTACAAATGCAGATGGCAGCAATCCCAGCAAAATAAATCCTTACGACGGCAAGTCCTTGGCCGCACGAAGACCCCAGCCCTTCTCTTCGGTGAGGATGACTTCAAAATCTGCATGTTGCTTCATTTGAAACCGCCGATTTGAGCAATAATGTCCATTCAGGCATCTTGAGGAGCTAGGGTAAAACACGAAAAAATCATATAAATATATACAGTAAGTATACCTTAATCAAGCAATCCATTTGGTTTCTGAATAACTTGACTCACCATTCAATCATAAGCAGACGATTTAAACAGTCCTCCCCACACGCCATAATACCCCGTAAACGGTCTTGTTTGGGCAATATTGGGCACTCACACTGCATCCTCTTGATGTCACGATGCGATTTGCTCTTTTTTCTGCAAACATGCAATAACTTTCAAAGTCTGGAACTAGCCAATCATTTCAATTTGTAAAAAAAAAAAATCTTACCGCTCAGTTAGGTACAGATTCTCTTCTATCAGGTCAAAATAAGGGGGCATCCTCTTTGTCTTAGCAAACTCTCTCCATCGATTGGAGTCCTGAAAGTGCTGCAGAGTGAGCGACGGACAGACAACCTCAACTTTAACTTGAGTTTCTTTAGAAGCCTCGGTTTCTCCTTGCCGCTCCTTCTTGGCCGCAGGCCCAGCTTCGGCCTCATTGTCCGAATCCGACTCGATCTCTGGCCGTCTTTTCTTGGGAGGACCTCTGCTTCTGTGCAATTTAAAGCTGTTCTCCCTCGGGGGGTCAGGTATTGTAGGGCACCTGCTGTTGCTGCTTATCTCATGACCTTGTACAAATCCTGAGACTGCAGGAGGACCACTGTACTCAACAGTTGATTTGCACTGATTGGATGGTTTAGCTCCACAGTAGTCATCATTGTCATTAGTGAGTGAGTCCGGGTGGATTTGACCCGCAATATCCTTGTAAATATGGATATGTGTGTCTGAGGTTTGGTGGTTCCAAGGGACACTGTGGTCTTCACGTGGCTGTAAGCTAGAGAAGTGTTCTGGAAGTTTAGATTGTGGTAACGAAGGTCCATGACTACTGTCCGGCTGTTGATATGTACTACTGGGCTGTTCTAACTGTGAAAAACTCCATCTCGGGATAAATCCACTCCTATCATTGACATCAACACTAGCAGATTGTTGATCTTGAGGGAGCCTCACTTCTCCTCTGCTGTTGTCATAATTCTGGCTTTGAAGTTGGTCGTGATGGCCAGACCTGTTTAGGTTGTGTATGATATTAGAACCATGGTGAAAATTGGCAGGACTAGTCAAATAAGGCAGTGAAACGCGAGTAGAACTAGATCCCTCTAAGTGACTAGTGCTGTCAATCATATTACTCTGGGATTGACAAAAGGCGCCAGCATCTAAAGAAACACCCTCTATCTGTTGGTGAGAGCTTACTTGATATTGGACTTCATGACTATTCACGTTGAGCACTGCATTAGCAATGTGGAGCTCTGATATACGTTGAAAGCCTGTAGAGGGTCCAGTGTCATGTGATTCTCTTGTTACAGTAGAATTCTTTGGCACCACCACTACAGAGTGCAATCGTTTTATCGCCTCACCGCAATCAGAGTCATACTCAGAGTTGTCACTATCACTAGCCTCACTTTGTTCTCTTCTGCCTAACTGATTGGGAAATGTGTCTTTTAACTCATCCTTGTTTCCATTCCAGTTCTCTATCAGTGCAGCACTGTTGACCTGTGTTACGGCACTGTTGCACAGAGTCTGGTCAAAGCTTGTTTTACGAGAATTGTCAATACCAGTAACATGGGGAGAAGGCGCTCCATGGTCATAACTCACTGTCTGCTCTGGTCTCATCGCCTGTTGCGCTAGGGTGGAAAGTGTTTCACATTTGTGTATGCTCCCAATCATTACTATTGGAGGCTGATTTTTGGGTGACTCAATTTTTTGTTCAGAGGCCATGTGTTTAGGTAGTTCAGCACTATGTGTACGAAGGGAATCATCATAATCTCGGCAGTCCTGCCCAACAATATCCCAACGAGACTTTTTAGCAGGACTACTCTTTTTAGTGTTTTCTACGTTTTGTTCAAGTGCCACCAGCTTCTCAGTATTACATGGTTGCTCTGATTCCAGTGTTGTGATTGTTTGAGCTTGCTCAGAAGTAACAGCAATATTACCTTGTTCCCCTTGTGGTTTGAGGTTCTCAACATCATTTGCTTCATATGTATCAAGTGTGTTCGTTACAACCGTTGACCCTTGGGAAAATTGAATATCTTTCATCTCTATACTGCATACTGTGCCATCATTATTATTGAGCAAAATGTGAGCGGCATTGTTTAAAGTCTCATTTGGTATGATTGCTGGAGAAAGAGTATTCTCCATATCATTTAATTTTTGAAGGGTGGCGTTTACCTTGCTCTCATTTACATTTAGACCTGGTGCATTTTCTTTGTCCACTTCCAAACTTGATTTTGGTCCATCTAATCTGTCACATTGTGTTTCTATTAACTCACCATTCTGGAGGTCAAACGGACCCTTTCCTTGATTACAATTTATAAACTTGTTTTCTTCTACTAAACATGGTTTAAGGGTCACGTCATGTGTTAGTTTGTCATCGGGGGTATAAACTATATCTTTTGATTGTCTATCATGTTGACTGGTTTCCTCTATAGTTGAACAGGTGGTCTGTTTAGAAGCAACCGGATGAGTTATCGTTTCTTTAGATGTCTCATCTACACTAGAGTTTGTCTGAGATTGTGTCTTTTGATCAGTCTCAGTGTGATTAGAGCTGCTTTTGGGGGGATTTTCAGGTTCATGTTTTTCACTGTCTACTTGAGTATGTTGAGTGGAAGAACTGGATTTTTTGTTGGTATCTATTGAATGATGGGTGCTAGCTTTATAATGCCTTGATTCCACAACTGGAGACTGTTTGCGCTGGCAGTCAGAGTCTGACAGCCGCTTTGAAGTCCTTTCATACATAGATGAGGTTTGACTTCTTTTATCTGACTCTGACAAATGTGACGATTCTGTAGATTTAGTTGTTTTGTCAGTTTTTGAGTACAAAGAGGATTTTGAATAGGTGGATGATCTACTAGAATCACTTGTCCTTGTCCTCGTCTTGCGATGGTCATCTTCAGAATCTGAAGTGTCCCGATTTCTGTCATTGCGAGAACGAGATCGTCTTCTGTCTCTACGTGGAGAACTCCTGTATGATCTACGATCAGATTCATGATAATAAGCCCTTTCTGACCGAGATGCTCTATTGCATCTCAATCGCTCTGGTCTTGAGTGAGATGAACTGGTACGAGAGCCTCTAGACCTGGACCTTGATCTAGATCTAGATCTGGTTCTTCTTCGATCTTTGTCCGATCGCAGTGAACGCGATGATGCATATCTTGAATCACGGTCCGATTTTGTATAACTAGATGACCTTTCATGATTCTCAGATCGCTTTGATGAACTTTCTTTCTCTTCTGCTTGTGACCTGGAAGTTGACTTTTTTGTTACTGGTTTGCTACTGCTTTCCAAATTTGTTTTCCCTTTTAAGTCACTTGATTTGCGTCTGCAAGACATTGGGGCTGGATCTTCAGCCTCTGTTCGTGTAGAAAGACTCTCAGTTTGTGACCTGGTTTTCCTTTTGTATACATTTTTATCCTCCTCATAACTGGAACTGTTATCCACCTTTTCTGAGGATAAAGTAGGTTTCTCAAGATTCGATGCCGTCTGGCTCGCAGGACAGTGATGAGGGGAATCATCAGAGGGGGAGACAGTTACAGGGTTCTGATGCTGTGAAGATGGGGATGTGGTTTCGCTGTTATTTGACGATTTCTGAATAACCCGCGAATTAGAGGTGTGTTTCTCGTCCCACATAACGGATGGCAGTTTTTCCCTAGTCACAGACACACTGAGTATTTGCTTCTTGAAATGCATTTTGGCCAGGTCAATTTTCAGCTTTGCAGCAAAGCTTGGAACCTGTGAAGGTGTCTGTTCGGCTGAAATTGGCACTGGACAAGTCTGCTTTTGTTCTTTTTTATTGTCAAAGGCTTTTCCTTTATCAATAGTTGGCTGTGACAAAGCAGTTTCAGTTTCAGTGTCAGACTTTTCAGGACTGGAAGGGATAACGAAAATGCTCTGAAGTGGCTTCTTTGTCTGTGAAAAGCTGAAGGACACTTTCTGCCGAGTCTGATCTTCTAGATTGACCTTCATCTTTGTTCCTTTGGGTAAAAGTTGGTTGGACAGCATAACTCTAGGAGACAGACTTTTGATGAGAGCTGCCTTAGAAAGGCCCTTCACCTTTACCTAAAGTCAAACAAAACACAAAAACTATAACTTGGGTTTGAAAACACATTGATTTAAATATTTTGTAATGTTTGAAGTGAATTGTTTAAAGACGGTGTAAAATAAAAAGTCTTGGAATTTGTTACACCACAGAAGACTGTTGTTAACAACAATTTGAATAAATAGAACATGTCAACAGAGGTAAATGTAGTAGTATCAATAAACAAAGTTTCTACAGTGGTACCTCTACTTAGAAAATTAATTTGTTCCAGAAATGATTTCGTAATTTTGACTTTTCTTAAGTAGAGACCTATTTTACAAAGAAACGCCACAATTTGTTGCAACCGCTCCAAGGTCCCCAATACTACACCAAAAGGCCTTTAAAAATTATTTTTTAAAAATTCAAATTTTGTATGAAATACGTTCAAAACACAAAAAAAGAAAAGATGAGAATTTATGTATTAATCCATTAAAATGAATGAGACATGCAAATACATTTTCCGATTGGGTGGAATTGCGAGTGCGCAGGTGAGGGAGGAGGGGGCAGACGTTTGGCAGCTGAGTAAAAATACCAACACATACACGTAGACACAACTTAAAATTCTGCTACGTTTAGTGAAATATGAATTCAGAGACATTTGCCTCCTTTGTTTGACGACTTTTCACAATTTTCCTAAAGCCAGCTTGAAAAACCAGTCTTCGAGCGTATATATGAAACTTTACATACACTTAAGTATTATGTTTCATGATGAGCCGGTACCAGTGCAATACATTAAGCGTAAAAAATAATTTTTAACTTTTTTTTTAACACTGGTGTTATAATGTAAGGAAGTAGGAAAGAAATATGCCACCGCTCAAAGTCTCCTGACTCTGTCTTAAACGGTTATAAAGTGAAGTGAGGTAAAAGTGAGGTTCACCAAACGTAGAGCTGATCTGGCAAAAAAGAGAGCAAAACCTATGTGTGGGTTCATGCTGTGCGTGTGCTGGACACACTGGCGATAAAAAAGAAAGTATATTTTTCTTACTTTTACAATCGGGGCAAACTAGCTGACAATAGACTGCCTGCTTGCTGACTGCCTTCCAGATTAATATTGCTAATCAAAAGGGCAACATCTTATGATGCACATCATACAGTTCCCTTCAAATAGAACTCAAGGGGGAATTATTTCATTCAACTATTATCTTCCTAACTCGTAGCACTTGAAGAGGTATTTGGCTTTTTGAGAAAGAGTCTCACACAAAGCCATCTAGCAACGCAATGTCGAGTTATTATCATTTACATGAAGATGTTTGCCTGACATCGATTTTCTATATCAGGGTTTTTTTATTTAATATAATAGACAATTTATTGAAACCATTTTATAGGGTCATTATGTTTTGCTAGTGGTACACAATATTCAACATCATGAATATACTCACCGAGGCACCACTTCCTTCGTCTCTGAGATTCCAAAGGAACAGCATGGAAACATAAAACGGAGAAGAGTCTTTTATTAGTACAAGTGTTAAACATCCTTTTTTTTAAATAAAAACACACGTCGGTGTAAAAATAAAGATGGAGTATTGCATAACTGATATTATCGGCCAATCTACAACAGTATTATTACACAAGCAAAACATACCACATTTCCAGTCACCCACACTTTCAAAGCAACAATACGCTCTATTTACAATCAAAAAGCTAATTGCCATGGAAAACACTGTGGCTGCCACAATTAATTGACAATCAAATTAATCAACAGCTATCTGACATCGTTTAGTCACCGTGCTAACCCAAAAAAAAACTACCAAAACCTTTTCTTTGAGCCTCTTAACAGTAAATACTCTTCAATTTCTGTGCATCCTTCACGAACAGAGACTGATGAACTTAATAATTAATCTACATATGAAAATTGCAAATAATAAGCTGTTGCTTTAGAAAACACTGGGATACATAGGTTTTGGCAATACTGTATTTTGATATAAAAATATATATTTTCAAATTTAGATTGAACATTTCTTCTTGCGCAAACAAAATATCAAAATACATAACATTGAATATTGATTTTTCTTTTTTATTTAAATCAATTTCTGATCCATATTTGGCAAACTCACCTTTACTCCCAACATTAGATTAGTTATATCCAGACAGTCAATGTACAATTACAGTGCTATTGACAGTAATGATTGTTCACGTTAGGCACATCTGCAACACACCTAGATACGACCCATACTATAAGCTGTAATTACATGTAATAATGTAAGGAAAGAACATTGAACTGTTACTTAAAACATTGTCTTTACTGATAGTAAGGTTTTTATGACGGCAACAATATCAAGCTGATTTAGTTTTTCCTCAAACATCAAAACAAGGTTTAAGCTACCCTTGATTTTTCACTTTATCGTTCATTTACATGCCTGGCACAACTAGTAGCAAATTTTTTTCAACTAATATTTAAAAATTTAAGATCGGATATCTTGTCATCAAAATAATTCAGATCTTACATGAATGGATATAACATTGTATTGTGGTTCAAATGCAAACATTGTGTATGGTTTTAGATAAAAATGTAGTACATGATTTGGTTTAGAGGAAAACAAAATTATGCGGCGGGCCGAAAATCGGCCATGACCCTTATGTTTGCTACTGGAATAGGCCATTGTAAAAAGTGAACAGTTCTATTAATACATTGGTGACTTGTATTACAGAAAATAAATACACACATCTACTGACACCTTGTATCTTTTTTTCAAATACACTGACAAATACAATGTCTTATGGTTGCTATTTGCACAATACAACTACGGGGTTTGGGTAAGAAAACCAAAAAATGACAATGCACTTTTAAGCTTTAAAGCAGCAGTATAAGATCCCTTGACTAGATTGAGCTTCCTTATAGTGAAAACATACTTGTCAACCTCGCCAATTGCTCCCCTTATTAATGATTGCAATTCCCCTTATTAAGCAATAAACAAAACGTACCTATGAAACGCGACATATTTTTAGGGCCGCGCGAAATAGTAAAAAAAATTCTCCAAAGTGGACAGTTTTCTGACGTGCTACATTTATATAGTGAAAAGGCGGAAAGGGGAACGCTCGTGCGCATATCATGCTTAAACCATGACAATACTATTAGTAGTCGGCGATGCCGTTTTCGTCTGCTACCAGTCACCGAGACGTTCAGGATTGGAGCCGAAATGGGTAAAATGAGATCAGTTTTACAAAAACCCACTTGAAAAAAATCACAATTTGATTTTAAAAAAAGCATATAAAATATGGGAAAACGAATAAGTTGAGATATGTGAAAAATAGTAGTTACTTAATAGTTACTTCTCAGAAGTGTATCTTAGCCACCCCACATTGATGCAATGGTTAGTAGTGTGACAAGCAGCTTCCATGTGTTTTAGCCTTACAAGCTAACCAATCGCTGTTAAGAAAGGTGGCAGAAGTACTCGCACCAAAGGCAGATGTGCTTATCATCAACAAACGTGATGGGTTGGTAGAGTCCAAACCTATGCTTTCGGTCAAAGTCATACAGAAGAGCCGTACGAACGTGTTGATTTCATCATATTTATTTCAAAATCCTGCACTAATCTGATTGGGCCAGGGTCTGAAATGTTGTGTTGGCCCCACGCAATGACGTTATATTTTCTAGGCCATTGGGCCGCCGTTAACCTAAGTCACTATAAGTAATCAGAATGTGTCAGACACATATTTTCTTCAATCTAAACAACTCACAGTGAAGTCTGTGTTGTCTGCCATCTAATACCTGATTTCTGACGTGAGCAGAGTGTCCATTGAGAAACTCTTCTAGGATTAGTGGGCCTGAAGACGCTGCTTGGCCAAGAATAATCCAAATCAGAGAAATGAACCCTCCAATGTGACGCCACACCTGGCAAAGAGAAAAATTGGTTTGCAATGAACTGAGGGGTGTGTCCATACGCGTTACCAATAATCTCAAAAAGCTTTTTGCCTTATCAAATTGAAGCTCTTGAATGAATAGCATTAACTTATGCAGGTAGAGAGAGAGCACATGCTGCTGACAGTTGATTTGACTGAATTCCACTGAAGCAGTCTCCTCCCAAGATGGTTATCAATTAGTGTGCTGCAAAAAAAAGTACAAAATCGTTGCACACATTCGTGCTGATTTCACTGCATTATCCTTGGTTTTATTCAATGCTGTTTGGCTTTGAATGGCAAAAACAAACCAAGGTTTGATCAAAAACTGAATAATAATAGGTGAAACATAGGGATCATGGAGTGGATAAAGCTATAAAAATGGCTCATGAGTACACACTGTAATGTCATAGTGATTACAGCTTCAAAAATGGCATGTTATACATGACCATAGAATGTCTGAAGGATTTGCAAGGAGCAAAGAGCCGCAACATGGCCTGTGCGGGCAGCCTCTGTGAAGCCCAACATGGCCTTTTAAAAGCCAGTTCCTGTCCCCTTTCAAAAGCGAGCGTGGAATGTGAAACAAGAAAATGCCACGGGGTTCTGCGTGATTCCACCAAAAAGATTCATTTCGAACATCAATTACAAGCGTAATTAACTGGCAACCAGGCCTATATTACGACAACAGTTACGTTTCGTGTGAATTTACCCACAAACAAAAATGGCCAAACCAGTAAAGCTAGCTTGGTTAGGCTAAATATGAACAGCGATGTGGTCAATTCGCTTGGTTGGGTTGAAACATGACCACGAAATCTACGTCTTACAATCGGACACATTGTGCGTGTATATTTGTGCTTGGTTAGGGAGTTGGAGGGGAATAATCGATTGTCTTTCTGTGCCTAAATGGCTAATCTTAAACGAGCATGAGCGGCTAACTAGTTAACATGGCAGAAGCAACACGAAGGCTAAAGGAAGCTTTTCTATCGCTGCCCTCGTTTGTTTTGAAAACAGTATTCGATTAACAATTTTGAGAGTTCCACTTTTTCCTGTCATTGTGCATTAAATGCCCACTTTTGTTGAATCAAACACGTCCATCGTCCGGCATTACCAGCATGCTAACGCTATTAACCGGGGGGGAGGTGTTGTCCCCGCCTGCGTGTGTGCTTCCCCTGAAGCGACACAACGGGAAGTAAATACATAGCTTTTTGAGGGGATACTCACTTTAAAAAGTGTTTAAGGTCAAGAAACGCTTCCATCTTCGAAATTCCCGACGCGACGTCCTTCGCTGAACATCAAGCCTCAATGCGTGCCGACGTCAAATCCGTCCGGGGCTGTCGGGGGTGATGGTCGGCTCGGCTCCGCTGCGTCTCGCTCAAATGTTATGCTACACACACTAGCCAACAGTTGGGAGGACGCTAATGTCGATTTGTGAGGATTTTGTCCTCGATCTATCCGACGCTCCGGTCCAAGTTTAAGCAAATGAGCCGGGACGAAGAGCATACCTTCGTTTCTATTTCCCTCTGCGGCATTTGGTGGCTCTCGTCGCGGCGACGACGTCACATGATTCGCGGACACAGCTGTCCTGGATACCAAACGTTGTCCCCGGTGTGTTGGAACCGTTTCAACTACTGATATGCTTAAAATCGTAATAATGACTAGAAAATGTATTTTTCTGGAGATCCTTCGTTTTTGAACAGGTCAATTTCTATTAATTTGGTATTTTCGGCTGGCTTCCGTATTAACTCATTGGCTGCCATTGACGGTGATAGACGTCCAAGGGTGTTTGACAAAGAGGGGCGAATGACCTGAAAGATGAGCATTTTACAGCCAGTCCAAAAAGTGTTAATTCATTGAACCCCTATCGTTGTCAGAGGCAGGGAATTTGTTAATTGTGGGTATTTTCTTCTCCATTTCAGGGCTTTTCGGGGTCACTTCCTGGTTGGGTCATTTTCTGATCATCATAGAGTACATAATAGAATCACTTCCTGTACAGTTAAGTCACTTCCTGTACAGGTTTTTTTTGTTAAAAAGAAATCTTGGGCGGCCGGGTGGCGCGAGTGGTTAGCGCGTCCTGGGTTCAAATCCAGGTCACGTGCACCTGTGTGGAGTTTGCATGTTTTCCCCGGGCCTGCGTGGGTTTCCTCTGGGTACTCCGGTTTCCTCCCACATCCCAAAAACATGCATGGAAGGCTAATTGGACACTCTAAATTGCCCCTAGGTGTGGGTGTGAATGTGCATGGTTGCCCGTCTCCACCGATTCAGGGTGTCCTCTGGCCCGGAGTCAGCTGGGATAGGCTCCAGCACCCCCGCGACCCCAATGAGGATAAAGCGGTTTAGAAAATGAGATGAGAGATGGATAAAAATAATTGGGGTTTCAAGGCGCGATGCGCTTTACGGACAGTTGGTGGCGCCATCGGCTTTCATTCCAAAGTGATGCCAAATTTATTCTCTGAGCGAAGAAGACTGATAAAGGCGGCTTTGAAGACGGTCACAAGGAACAGGCTTCCCTAAAACTTGCTAACATTATTCCAGATACTAAACTAGGGTTCATCTTGTCGCTTCTTGTGTAAGTCATGATGTTGGTTAATGTGGTTATTTTGTCGTCGTATTGAAGTCATTGTTTGGATCTGGAGGAAATGATTACGAGAGGCCTTTTTTGGGCTCGTGGCTAACGGTGTTAGCATTTTGCTAAGCCATTTTGTGTGACGATGAAACACCATTTCAGCGTGGGCTCGCTCAAGTTATTTCTTTGACAACTAGGATGGATGGAGATAGGATTGGCAACGTAACCATGGATGTTTGCTTTTAATCCGTCGGCGGGTTCTCACAACGGGCAACGTGTTTATATGACGTCAATTTTGCCTGGAATTCATGTACGGGGGTGAGACAGATTGTTTGAAAACGTGATCATCGGGTTTGTGATTCCATTCCAAATTGTTGGGTTTTGATGGCAAAACTAGTCGGTTTCCTCAGATGCTCACAGAAGTCTTGATGTCCTTTTGAATGCTGTTGGAGCGCGTTCCATATGAACGGACATTGTTTTTGTCAGGTGGTTGCACAAAATGGTTTAATCAGAAGTTAGGTGTTTTTGATTTGGGGTATATCACATGATAGGAAATTGGACCCAATCGTGTAATTTTTGGGACAATTTTGTCCACTGTCGATTTCCAATTATCTCTTTTTAAACTTAGTGACCTAACCACTAAACTATAAATAACCAACCCAATGATTACATTGTAGGGTTAATTTAACGGTGCTTTGCCCTTCAACACGGCATGCGAGCATTTTCTGGCGAACGTTCCTAATGCCTCTCAATGTTGAGCTAAAGTTTTATTAAGCCATGTTGTACGTTTTAACAAATGTTGAAGGAAAACAAACAGTAAAATTCCCCAAATAATGAGGATCCAATGTAGCGTTTTTATTTTACTTGGCAAGAAATTTGGGCTTGTTGAAGTTAATCTCCAAGATGACATTTGCAGCATTTGAATGATGATGGATTTGGTTTGGGAAAAAAACATTTGCAACAGTGGTTGGGAGTCACTAGCATGTTGTGTATTCATTTGGTCGGTATTGTTTGGTTATGTAGCGTGTATGTCAATGGTTAACAATTTGGGTGCTACTCTTTTAGGATGGTCTGCTTTTACGTTGGTGTAGGTACGATGCTTTCTCCAAAAGCATTTGTTTTAGACACGGAAATGTACTTGTGTAGTATGATGGACAACTTGGGGTGACTCATCAAACTTGGTTGAAAAGGTTATGAAGATTTCTGGGGAATGGACACTTTCTGAAGAGTTAGATTTTAGCGCCACATTTGGTGAATGCCTTTGTATCAAGATAATGTTGGTTAATTTTTCATCTTTTAAACTTAACGGTGCTACAGACAGTGGTAAAAACTCTGATGCCACATGTAGTGTATGTTTTGACCTACTGCAGACACCTTTGCGCGTTAGCAAAGTGCTGTGTCGCCAAATGGAGTGGAAAAGAGGGTTGGGACCAGGTTCTTTGCCAGAATGAAAACTTAGCTCACGTGACTTTGGATTGTGTGGAAATGTAAGATTTATATGTGGATTGGTATTAAGGTTGGAACTGATCTGAGTTATTAGCATCTTTGAGAATATAGTACACTGAAAACAAATGGACTGAAACTTTTAACCTAATCTTGTGGTAGACAGTTGACCATAGCTGTACTTTCATGCTTTTGTGATAAATTTAGCATTTGCGCTTTGGGTTTTAATATGATTTAGACTTGTCATCTATGAATTACCTCATCTCCTGTTGCTTAATAGGTTTTTGGTGACATGTTGGAATGACGGAGTGCAGAGATGAAAATATTTGATGGGAATAATGTTCGATCTGAGTTATTAGCATCTTTGAGAATACAGTCCACTGAAAACAAATGTACAGAAACTTTTAACCTAATCTTGTGGTAGACAGTTGACCATAGCTTTACTTTCATGCTTTTGTGATGAATGTAGCCTTTGATCTTTGGGGTTTAATATGATTTAGACTTGTCTTCTATGAAGTACCTCATCTCCTGTTGCTTAATAGGTTTTTGGTGACATGTTAGAATGGCAGGGAGTGGAGAGATGAAAAGCTTTGATGGGAATAATGTTGTTCTATACCCTTCTTTCTGCAGGTGCTGTTTTATTGTGCTTCAGTATGGCAGTCGTCATCCGTTTACAGGGATTGAGGATCACGGCTGGTTCTCAAGATATTCGCAAATTCTTCACTGGACTGAAAATTCCAGATGGTGGTGTACATATAATTGGAGGCGAGCGAGAGGAAGCTTTCATTATTTTTGCTTCCGATGAAGATGCAAGAAGAGCCATGACACGCTCGGGGGGTCAAATTAAAGGAGGACAGGTGTCTTTGCTGCTCAGTAGCAAAACCGAGATGCAGAACGTTCTCGAAATAAGTACCAAGAATGCGGAGAAAAATCAAAGGAATCGTTCCGATGACAAGTCAAGGCACGCCCGGAGATCCGCAGAGGCTGACGGCAACAAGAGGTCAGCCGGTAGAGCTGACCTCTCCCCTCCACCCCGCCAAAAGAGGCTTTTAAGCAAAGAGTCTCCATGTGTTTTTCTCAAAGGCCTGCCCTTCAGTGTGTCTGAGAGAGATATTACTGATTTTTTCAGTGATTTGCACATCATTGACATTATTCTGTTAAGGAATAGAGTTGGGAGAATTAATGGAATGGCTCTCGTGAAATTTTCTAACCCCGAAGAAGTAGGGGAAGCAATGAAGAGGAATAAGGGATATATTGGTTCTCGGTACGTGGAGATTTGCCCCACGTCCGAACGGGATTGGGACCGGACCGCCGAAAGATTGCATCCCGCGGGCGAAAATCCAGGGGGCGACCAGTTCGAAAGACGCGGGTCACCGCCACGTGGTCAGAAGAATTTCCAATACCATATGAGGTCACAGTCACCTGATGGCCAAAGGGTGTCGTCGTCGTCCAATGACGGTTACTGTGTTATGATGGAAAACGTCTCCTTTGCAGTGGAAACGGAGGACGTGAAGAGATTTTTTGGCGACGCGAGACTCTACGACGACCAGATTATGTTCACGAATCCCGACGGCAATAAAAATAGATGTGCATTTGTACTCTTCAAGACGCTGCGAGAGTACCGTGAAGCGTTAGATCAGGAGGCCAAGTCCTTTTTCAATCGGTTGGTTCATGTCCGGCCTGTCTCCAGAGAAAAAATGATAGCCATCATGAAAAGTCAGAACGTGCATGACGGCCCTTCTGGAAACGCAAGAAGGATGAATGACAGAAATCCAACCCGTCCCCGGGATCACCCGGACTCCGAGAGGTGCGTGCTCCTGCAAAATCTGCCCCGTGACGTGCGCAAAGTGGAGGTCGTGGACTTCTTTGGGATGAACGTCTCGGAAGAGGATGTGCACTTGCTCCGAGACAATGCGGGCATGGGGACCAGCAAGGCCTTGGTTCTGTTCCCTTCAGAGGCGGAGGCCCATAGGAGCCTCAGTCTTGACGGACAGAGGTTTCTCGGCACGGTGGTTGCTCTGCGATGCATTTCGCGTGGTCAGATGAGGGAGCTGCTCGACGGGCCACAGGCGGCTCCCGGCCCGCAGCGAAGATTTAATGAGTTTCAAGGCGCCGGCGACGGAGACTACGCCAACTTCAGGGGCTCGGAAAGTGGTAAAATGCCAATGAATGCGGGTGCCGCATCCCACGGAGGCTATAATTCTTATGACGAGCCGTATCAAAGCAGAAACGGTGCTCGTGGTAGTGGCGGCCCTCCCACCCTCGTAAAGCTATTTAATCTGCCTTTCCAAATAACGACGGAGGAAATCTATGATTTTTGCCACGGATATCGCATTATCCAAGGGTCCATCTCGTTGCAGTATGACAGGAGCGGAGATTTTCGAGGTACAGCAAGCGTGTTGTTTGAGACCCCGCAGGAGGCATCAGTAGCAATGCAGGAACTCAATGGGAGGCCGATAGGTGCTCGAAAGATTCAACTCCTGATGTGTGAAAGTGACTTTGGCGGGTTGAAACCTGATGGTGATCTATTGTTCTAGACTGAACACTTGAAATGTGACTCTCAGTTGGAGTAAAGTTGTCTTTGTCTGTTTTAGAGCTTTTTGTGTTGTTTTTTTCCTCATAATTCAGGGGTAGGGAACCTATGGCTCGGGAGCCATATGTGGCTCTTTTGATGGGCTCCCTGCTAGCCTGTGAGCTAATATATGGAAACCGCTGGTCAGAGAGCCGAGTCCCAAACGTGCCAATAGGAGCGTCACGTCCGCACTGAGGCGCCGCTTTGATCAAAATTCTTTTGTCTGGGCCCCACCTGGTGCCTGTGGTTAGCTGGGATAGGCTCCAGGACCCCCGTGACCCTTATGAAACCTTATTGTTTATGGCTCTCTCTGTCAATAATGTTCCCGACCCCTATGGTAACTGATAGTAGTCTGTTATTGCACCGGTTCGAGTGATTATTATTTTTCATTTTTATTTTTGTCCCTAGTCAAAATTTCATTAAAAATGCACATGTTCGAAACATTTGAGTGCATCCATGAGAATTATTCGACTGTATATTCATCAATTCACTTTAATCTGTATGTATGTTTTTTTATTTTTATTAAAAATACATTGATTTCAGTCATCATCCCTTGTTTTTTTCTCAAGAACATTTTGTATTAAAAAAATTAAAGATTTAAAAAACAAATCATTTTTTTTTCACATTGGAGTTCTAACTTTTTAAGTAAGATTATTGCAACCGTTTTGTATTAGTAACATACTGGCTTACATAACGTTTGGGAAAACCACTAGTTAATAACTTTATTTTGAAACTACACTATAGCTTTATTTTGAAACGTAACCGGATCTATAGGACAATTTGCAAGCTTGATACGGGTGAGGACTTTGGAGAATCATCGTAGTCAATTACGCAGGTAAATGAATCAATGAAATTGTACGTGTATAGTTTTAGATGTCAGCTAAAATATATGCTAAAAAGTTTGCATGACAAAATGGACTCTTCGAAGGCGCAGTTTTTAAAAGTGAACTACTGTGGTCAACTAGTTGTAGATCATTCGGTCAGACTGACAACTTTCCCTCACGCCAATCTGTTCAGATTCAGTCGCTAACTAGCCTTTATTAGCTCTAAGTTAATTTGCAACACGACAGTTATTTATTTTGTCAGCCCGACTATGTGATAACCAGTAATCATTTGAAACGATTAGCAGCAAACCCATAAAGTTATGGCGAAAGATTCCTTAAAATGCCATTAATTCAAAATTAATATCGCGACCGTGTCATTTGCTCCATCCTTAAAATAACATGGCTAAGCATCGGATTTTGCACTACTAGAATTAATGAAGTAAACTATTTTAAAAAAATAAATCATTTCTTTTCGGGGCATCGTTTGTTGCCAATGGTCATGCTCACAAGCTAGCACGACTTGTTAAAAAAAGCAATACAGAGACCGAAAACGGACAATTCACATATATGTAACACTTATTGGGGTAAAAACTATTTTAATTGTCCTCAAATGACACGAGAAAAAAAAAAATCAGAGCCAAGAAAAAACAAGTACGCAATAATATGGTCAATTTAAAATGCAAATTCCTTTAAAGGTTGGGTAAAAAAAAAATCACCTAAAAACAACAATGACGTACCGTTACGCTGCCTGCAAATTTAAAGTGCTTACTTACCACATCACGTATAAAATTTGGAACTAAATTGTTACATGAAAAATATTTTCTTTTTCAAATCAACATTTCACATCCAACTATAATGCCCCAAATATCTTCAAAAAAAAATCAAAGACCACACAAAAATGTAGATTTTTCAAAATTGTGTTACTCAATTAAAAAAAAGACCTAATTATTACAATACAAAATGGCATATTGACTAATTTTATGATGGGCACTATATTCTTTGATTCTTTGAATAAGCTGCAATTGGCTGATCAGTCCCAGTAGTGCCTGCATCCACAAAGACCTGCTGAACGAGACTTGAATCACATTTAATTATATATAATAAGCTTACATCAGAATGGACGTGTTGAGGAAAATGAGACACCTACAGCCTGCAAGACCCCTGCGTCGCTGCCTCCATGATGACGTCGGTGTTCTCACTGGTAAAAACCGATATAGAGAGCCTGATGCTGTTGTTTATTATTTCAATTGCTGCTTCTAATATATATGAATCTGTTTAGAACCCACACTAAATGCTGTTCCGTCTGCGCAGTCGTTGATGGATCTGAAGGTAAAATGCTTCAGGATATCACAGATATCCCATAGCCAAATTAAGAATGAATTGTAGCAAAGTTCTATTTTTTTAAAGAATACCGTATTTAACATAATGTATTATTGTGGTATGAAAGAGCTGGTGTTTGCTTTATCTTCTTTTTTTTTATTCATAAAAAAGAAGACAAATTGTGTGAGAATTTCCGAAAAAAGAGTAAATTAGATATAGATATTCATTTTCTGTAATCATTCTGTCATGATAGTCCTCCATTTCTTAAATATACTTGAAAATATACTTATAAATGTGATGTTTTCAAAGTTTTTTTAAGCACACCATGTTTATACCCAATTTCTATAAAAGTGAGGGTAAATATGGGTCAAAAAATGATTGTTCTCTTGTTTGTGATCAGAATAAACTGTTTTATGTGTTTTTCATCTTGTGCATTCCGCAGACAAATATTGATATAGAGCTGTTCTGCAAGCTTGTCAATTTCCAAACAGATAAAAAAGGTAACATCCAGAATTGGATTTTTTTTCTCCCCCTGATTTTGACCTGAAGCTGCCTTTTCTAAAAACAAGATTTAACTTTTCTCTTTGTTAATATCAAGCACTATGTCTTCTCAGAGCGACTTTCTTACACAAGAGAGTTTTTAATTGGTCTTGCGAGTTGTCCTGCAGCCAAGAAGAGGCCGGCATATTTACCGGACCACCCCATAGTCTTAGCAAGTGCAGTAAGTTGACCTAAGAAAATATTCATTAAAATCCATGTTGTTTGTATTCAGGATCTGTTCTTCATACTGTGTCAACAGAGAGAGAGCCCAATGAATACAAGAAAAGAGCAGGAAGTGTCCTGCGACCCAAATGAGGATAAAGCGGTTAGGAAAATGAGATGAGAGATGAGCAGGAAGTGTGAATTAATAACCTGATTGCTTCTTTAAATTGTGACTGATATTGCATGTCTGTGAAGCCTCAATTCTAAAACACACCATACGCTGTTTACGTTCCTCGAAGTGTGTCTTTGCTGTGTTGCTCAAGTTCATTGAACCTTACTGGTTGAATTTACGTTGAGGCATTTTGACAATCATTAACAAGCCTTAATTGCACTTCTGCAGTGCTCACTACTGACGGTGGATATAGAAAAAAGTCTACACACTAATGCTCAAATGCACAGATTTCTTTGTCATGTATAAAAATAATACCATGATAAATTATTTTGCCCTCTGATTGAGACATTTATTTATTACTACTAAAATATTCGAAATAAAGTAGGGTTTTTTTTATTCATCATAGTCGCTCTTTTATATCATATAAATATGGTATTCAAACAGGTGTGTAGATTTTTTTTAATATCCCGTGTATTTGTTTGTATATTCTGTATCAATATTCATTCATTTTCTGAACTGCCTATCCTTACAGGGGGTGCTGCAGCCCATCCCAGCTAACTAGGCTGGTTGAACACTAAATTGCTGAGTGTGAGGGTGAATGGTTGTCCGTCTCCTTGTGCCCTGCGATTGGCTGGTGACCGATTCAGGATGTCACTCGACTGATGCCCGAAGTCAGCTGGGACAGGCTCCAGCACCCCCCGTGACCATCACAATAAGCGGTACGGAAAATGAATGAGTTATTCTATTCATTTTCATTGCAGGTTATAGTTAGATTTTGACCTTAAAACCTCTGCCTCAAATAGAAATGGGAGTTGGAGTAAAAATGTTTTCTGCCTAGTGTCTTTCCCTTTCAAACACATTTAATTCAATTGAATTGGATATTTTGTTTGCCTTTATCTCGTGGTTTTGTTTGTTTTGATTTCACTTATGTTTGAAATAAAGATTTCAAGTAATCAATCATGAAGTAATTCATTATGTTGAAAACTGGCAAAGTGCAATTCTTTGAAGATGATTAAAATCGTGTGCTGGCATAGTAAAATGAGTCTCAAATGGCAAAGAGATTTTGAGATAAAAGGCAGTTTGTAACTAATATAGTAAATTAGCTAAAAAATAATAGCTTTTTTTGCTTAGTGTTTTCAGAAATATAATATTTATCCATGGACGGTTAGGAGTTTGCTCCACTATTGCCAATTCCCTAGCTGTTTCAGCAAATGATGGCAGGAAATGCTTAGGTATTTTTAATCAAGCATAGTTTCTATGTGAAAGTACTGCCAAATTATTTTAAAAATATAATTTATATTTTTTTCTCATGGGCTGTGATGAATTTGAGTGTGTTTTAAGGGAATAAAAATAAGAGAAACATAAAATGAGGCAAAGGGCCAAAGTATACTTCTGACAAGAAGCAAAGTGCTGTATTTATTTTAGCTGGGAGCCGCATGCGGCTCAAGAGCCACGTGTTCGCCACCCCTGGTCTAAGCATTACAAAGCATAAAATCAATTATGGGGAATGTACACATCAAAGCTGCAGTTAGATTCCCTTACGGGCCTGTAAAATGTTCGTCCACAAGGTGGCAGTCTGTACAACGTAACTAGCTCCAAATTTAGTCGTTCATCGGCTAAATCCGTATTTGTTAACAATTTACGGGGCAGCCATTTAACTCAAATTAAATACTGTGGAGGTCGGGTCAGGGGTTGCGAACTTTCTCCAATTTTCCGAATTGTTCGCGGTGCATTCAGGTGACCCTGTTTTGAATAGGGAAAAGCAGACCTCCTAGGCAGCTGCTGGATGGCTTGAAAACGCGCTTTTATCTTTTCAATTTCGCTTGTTGCTTACAACTTGGTGTGTCTCGATGTCTCTACGTTTCAACCAAGAAAATATTCATTTATTATTTTATTTAAACGCATACTGTGTTTTATTTTGGTCATTGGGTTCACTATTTTGAGACAGAAGATGAACTCGGTGAAAAACAAGGGAACCAGCCGGTAAGGTCGCAGTGGAATCCTCATGTTTATATCTTGAATGTTTGTCTTAAACGGTTTGAAACTTCTCTGAGATCAGTTCCATGACTTGGAGAAGGTTTTAATGACTTTTAGGGAGCATGACATAAATGGTAGACTAATGGGTAAATGGTGTGAAATGTATTGAAATACTCTCAATTTGGTCAAGGATGTTCATAGCTGCTGATGTAATAAAGAAGAAAAAAATCAAAGAATATTTCAGAAGAAAGGGAAAAGAGAATCATAACTTACTTGCTGCCATTGACGACTAATCCAATTAAATTAAGAATCACCGCTGCCATCTCTCCCTGAACTATCGCCAAGAATGGCAGCCAATGAGTTAAGATGGAATGTCGATTTCCTTAAAAAAATCATATCCTAGGTCTTCTCCACTAATTCTGCTGAAAAACATACAACCTGAACATTTTTCACTACTATATTGTATAATAACTTTCCCTTTTCCTTCACTTCCAGCCCCGTTTCTGTCCATAACCCTTACCTCTGCCGGATGAAAGATGACATCTTGTACCACTTCAATCTTGGAACGGGAACGCACAACCTGCCTGCTCTGTTTGGTGACGTCAAAGTAAGAATGTTTTAAACAAAAAAAACACAACTTACCTGCACATTTGAATTTTCCTTGTGTTGTTTTTCCCTACCAGTTTGTGTGTGTTGGTGGCAGCGCATGGCGAATGAAAGAGTTCATCGAGTATATGGCAGCAGAGCTTGGGATGCAAGATCCCAGATCAGAGTACCCCAATATCTGTGCTGGAACGGACCGCTATGCCATGTACAAAGTTGGTCCTGTACTCTCTGTTAGTGTAAGTAGAAGCACAGTATTACCGTTGATTCTGTGAAGTGATGTAATATGATTTGCTATATTTTTCAGCATGGAATTGGAATCCCATCCATATCAACAATGCTGCATGAGCTGATTAAGCTTCTCCATCATGCACAATGCAGTGATGTTACCATCATACGCATTGGAACATCAGGTGGTATAGGTAAGCTTGTAAAGTCCTTGTGACAGTATTTGTCTTTTTAATAGTACTGCGCATTCAAGTCACCTTAATATTTATGTTACACTTTATTTTGTCTTGAATTACATGGAGAAGGTTTTCCTTAACTTGGGTTGGTAAAACGGCTAATGTAGATTTTAGACATGGAAGAATAACTGTTTTTCCAAAGCAAAATTGATTTGTTTCATATCTATGTTCTTCATTCTTTGATCCGGAGCCTTTGTACACCATCCATGAACATATAAAACTATTTTTTAACCCTTAAGTCACATTTCAAAACATATTTAATAATATATCAGGCATACATCTGCTTGACATTTCTCTTTCATGTCTTATTTATGCGTGTATTTAACTACATTTTCTGTTACGTTTACCTTGTACTCTGAACTTGAGTGTCACGAAAGATCCCTGAATCGGTGGCCACCCAATCGTAGGACACAAGGACATGTGTATGTGTGTATATATGTATATATATATATATATATATGTATATATATATATATATATATATATATATATATATATATATGTATATGTATATATATATATATATATATATATATATATATATATATATGTGTGTGTATGTATGTGTGTGTGTGTAAATGTGTGTAAATGTGTGTATATGTGTGTATATATGTGTATATGTGTGTATGTGTGTATGTACATGTATATGTATGTGTGTGTATGTGTATGTATATGTATGTGTGTATGTGTGTGTATATATATATAAACATATATATATAAACATATATACATATGTACATATGTACATATATATATATATATATATATATATATATATATATATACATATGTACATATATATATATAAACATATATACATATGTACAAATATACATGTGTGTATGTGTTGGGGTTATTCTGGACGGCTCAAATTCGGTCAAATCCAGCTGAAAACAGCGTTTAATGATTAAATACAAATACTAATATTTGTATTTAATCATTAAACGCTGTTTTCGGCTGGATTTTACCAAATTTGAGAGCATTTTGAACCGTTTGGCGAATGGACGTATATAGACGTTTTTTTGCCCCCATCGCGACTTGGGCTGCCATGCCCACCCAAAAGTGCTTATTCCGGGGCCAAAAGTGGACAATGCCGGCGGCGGGCCGGATTAAAAATCCTAACGGGCCATTTATGGCCCGAGGCCCGAGGTTGAAAAACGTGTACACACACGATCCGGGGGCGGGGCGAGCGCGCGAATCCCGTTTCGGCGGAACGTCCATTCGGCGACATGTCCGTCTGTCAAACGTCCGTCGGCGAAACGTCTTTATATATATACATATATACACACACACACATATATATATACACGGCGAAACGTCTTTATATATATACATATATGTATATATATATATATATATATATATATATATATATACACACACATATATAGGGGCAATTTAGAGTGATCAAATTGCCTATCATGATGGATGTTTTGGGGCTGTGGGAGGAAACCGCAGTGCCTGGAGAAAACCCACGCAGGCCCAGGCAGAACATGCAAACTCCACACAGTGAGGACCAACCTGGAATTGAACCCTTGACGCCAGAACTGAGAGGAGGACGTGCTAACCACTCGTCCGCCTGGTCGTTTGAAATAAAATGTATTGTCATAATTATTATTAAGTATTCCATCTATTCATTTATTAACCATTACCGTACATTTTTTTCAAGGGCTTGAGCCTGGTACTGTTGTTGTCACCAAACAGTCTGTGGATGGCAAGTTCGTGCCAAAATTCGAGCAGCTGATCCTGGGGGAGACGGTGGTCCGCAATACCGACCTGGACTACGGCCTTGCTGAGGAGCTGCTTGTCTGCAGCGAGGAGCTAGGATGCTTCCACTCTGTGATAGGCAACACTATGTGCACTATGGATTTCTACGAAGGTCCGCTCTGCTCATTTTCCCATAATTCCATCGACTGCACGACGCCATTAATCTTTTGTGCTGGCGTGTAGGTCAAGGCCGTTTGGATGGTGCTTTCTGCTTGTACACGGAGAAGGAGAAGCAAAGATACTTGACAAAAGCCAGGGAAGCGGGAGTCTGCAATATTGAAATGGAATCAACCGTCTTTGCCGCCATGTGCAAATTGAGTGGCCTTCGAGGTGAGACATAATGCAGTAAAAGGGCCTTTTCACTTTGAATGTAACCTCAAATATTTATTTTTATTTTTGCTTCGAAAGCCGCAGTGGTATGCGCAACGTTAGTGGACCGGCTGAAGGGAGACCAGCTGATCAGCTCTCGCGACGTCCTCCACGGCTACCAGCAGCGGCCTCAGATTCTGGTGGGATACTACATTAAAAAGCAGCTAAAAGGACTGGGAGCACTTCAGAAATGACCACTTTCACGACCACACAATTAGCACAACTCAACCGCACCATCTTTACTGGGAATTCTTGACATTTTAACCTTAATGTGAATGCAGGTTGTACTTAATATTCTTATGCTGCATGCAATTCTTTTGTATTTATAAACTGTTATGAATTGCCCGCTTTCTATTTGACTGTAGAGTGTCATTTTAATAAAGCAAACACCTTTATTCTCTGTAGTTAGCAATTTTAATTTGACCATAACTATAGCATCCCGCTTCATAGCCCAGAAGAATGAAACTCACCAGCCTGAGCATTAAGTGCATCCATCAATAGATGATTCTGCTTATTTTGCTGAATAAGAACAGACCAAGATGCATTTCTTCGCCATTGCAGTCTAAATATTGATGCGATAATACAGTATACTCTTTAATGTTAATTAAAAGCAGTATGTTATTTTATTGCGTAGTAATGTACGTACTCGTGTTGGACAGCAGCAAAACAGCGAGTCATACAACAAGGTCAGAGCAGGCACAAACTGGTGCTTGTGACCACCCACTGCTAATTTAAATATGCTCGGGGGAGGGCTTCGGATGCAGTTCTACTGTGAATGTCAATGATGCACCATATTAGACATTGTATAGGCCCAGTTTATGGGTCCTTATTAGAGCTTTCTTTGAGAAATTTAAGGATTTTGTTTTAATCAACCCATGAAGCTAAAGAATAAAAAAAAATAAACCCATATTTTTTTTCTAGTGATAGGGAAAATATTTTTTTCATTTAGGAGATTCTGCAATCGACCACTATGTTCTGTATGTCTGTTTTATTATTGTTATTATTATTTTAAATAGACAAGCGTAGGCTGATGGAACACCCTAAATGGCCCCTAGGTATGAGTGTGAATGGTTGTGTTTCTCCTTGTGCTCTCTGATTGGTTGGCCACCGATTCAGGGTGCCCCCCGCCTGATGCCTGGAGTTAGGTGGGATAGGCTCCAGCACCCCCCACAATCCTTGTGAGGATAAGCGATTTAGAAAATGAATGAATGAATATCATTCAATGATTAATTCCGCTTATTCTTGTCAGGGTTGCGGGGTGCTGGAGCCTGTCTTAGCAGACTTTGGGCAAAAGGCAAACACCCTAAGAATGGTCACCAGTCTCCTTGTGAACTGTGATTGGCTGGCCACCAATCCAGGGTGTTGTCCCCCGCCTGGAGCCCGTAGTTGCCTGGGATAGGCTCCAGCACCCCCACGACCATGGAGTGATTGTGAACACGGCTGGTTTTCTGTCGACCAGTCTAGAGTGTAGGCTGACTTTCATCTTAAGGCAGCTGAGTTCGACTCCAGCACCCCACGACGCTGACAAGCATAAGCGGTGCTGAAAATAAATGTAAACGAACATGGATGCATGTACGGTGGATATGAGCTATTTTTCAACGCCATTATCCACCGGTTCATTAGGTGCATCCTGTGCTTGTGTGCCCGCCTCCTGGCCACCAGCCGATCCTCCCCTCCCCTTTTCCTCCCCTCCCCGCTGACTCAGTCGAGCTGTCTCCCCCTCTCGCTCTCGCTCTCGCCCATTTTCGTCGTTCACCTGAACGCAGCACAAGAGCAAAGAAGCAGCACGCACCCACCCTTCGCTCCACGCAAGCCCCTGCAGCCATGGCCAAAACAGCGACTGGTAAGATATTTTTTCCCCTCTCATTAAGAAATTAAAAGTAAAGAGCAAAGGAAACGGATCAATGGTGTACTTATTGATGCTCCTTGATTTCTATGGAGGTCTTACATCCCCGGCGTTTGTCGTCTGCAGGCCGGTGATCGCGTCTTATGTGGAAAATTACCATTTTTAAAATATTTATGTGATGAAAATGCGCGATCATATTAAACATTTTAAAGGGTGGTGCTCTGGACCATGTCGTTGCAATGACATGATATCGGCGTCGTGGTCGTGCAACGTAAGCATTGACCAATTAGCCATTTTGCATCTTCACCCAGATTGAATGTGTCGTTATGCATTGGATACATTTTATTTCGTAAAAGATGCTGAGGATAACAGGAATTGTGTCGAGGCGCTGGCGCTCCATCACTCCATCTGCCACAATATGCAGCATAATGCAGACGGACCCCACCCAAGATGCTGATGGTGCCCACCATTGAGGCCTGAGAGGGCGTCATCACTTTTTTCCACTGCTAGGCTACCAAACTCTGCCAACCTTTCTTTATTTCTTTTCATTTTTTTTGTTTTAATCTTCTAATTACTGCACAATGGCAATCATGAATCTACTCTTTTGAATGGAAATGAATCCCTTTTCAAGAGCTCAGTCGTGATGCATCATCCTTTGTTAAGGGTGCACGGTGCCATTACTTTCCCAGTTGGACATATAGCAAGGTTTAGGTTTTAGAATGATTGAATTCTCGATGGATAGTGGATAAATTCATAATTTTTAATGATTTTACATCAGATCGACCCTTTGTTATCTTACACCGACCGATCACGTGCGAAATAGAATGAGATGTAATTACATAATTAGGAATAAACTCTTCACAATGCTCCATTTTCAGAGCTCAATCTGCATTTTTCAGTATTTATAGTGTGGGTGTACAAATGTACTGTATCATATTGTTTCTCTTTGTCTTGTTACTCAGTCAAAAATAAGCTGTATGAACATATTTGCGACACAATATGATACAGAATATATTTTCCGAGAGTACTTTGTGTCACAGGCCACTTTTTTTTAAGCAGTCACCTCCATTAAAATGTTCTAAACATTGGGCGGGGACCGCGAACCTTTTTTCCTACAAGGGGCCATTTCAGTTCTCGTCAACCCTTCAGAGGGTCGTACAGCACTGATGGGAAAATCAAAACAATGTTAATGTGTAATGAATATATGTGGGCGGGCTTTTTCAAATACTCTCCAGGGCCATTTAAATTCATAATGCATTCTTGCTGCATGTAAGAAAGGAAGTAAAGTTACTGTCATTAGTATTCGGGGGTTGACTGCTAGGGTGCCAGTTTCAAGCCAGTGAGATTTAGAAAGAACACAACGCAAACTAAAAGGCATAAACCGTAATGGCGGCCATGTGGGAACTGAGCCATTTGTGCAGCCGCATTTTTTTTTTCAATTTGGCAAACTCATCCCATCAACCTTAAAAAAGCAGCAGGTGAAGACAAACCGGCTCATCATGTGATAGTGCACACTGCGCCGGAAATGAAGTAACTTAACCCACTCAAATCAGCTATCTGACCACCGAGCGCTGGATTGCAATGAGATCTAATGAGATTCCAGACAAGTGACATATAGAAAAATTTCATTACCATGCTCTGGTAGACACTGCAAGGAGATAGTTAAAAATCAAGTTAGGGTTGAAGCACTATACCTATTTGGAATACTGTCATCCTTGCATCTTTATACTACATTCCCATGAGTGGGAATTGAACCCACGCTGTCCAAAGGCAGGCGAAAGTAGCTCCAGACCATCATTAAGTCCTCTTGGAATTATTTTTGGTATTACTATGTTTTCTGAAGCACATTTTTTTTCTGGTCTTATCATGTTGGCAGAGTGACCAATTGTTGCCAGATGGTGCAATTCTGGTATACATAGTGCAGGAAATGTTTGTCTTAACACGATGCACCGAAAAAACAAAAATTAAAAAGGAAGTTGACGATTTTAGTTTTTGGCAGCCATTTTGAGCAAATGCTACAGCTCAGACCTGGACGACCCCCTACTGGAGTTTGAAACAAGCTACATTCAGAACCAAGTGGAGCAGCATTTGCAACCTTTCTTGAGACAATAAACATATCTGACAGTAGAGAAATCTCTCATACCACACCCCAAATCTTTAATTAATTAATTAATTAATTTGTATAATTGGTCGTCGGGGTGCCGAAGCCCACCCAGCTGACCAATGACATAGGGTGGGGCATATGCAAAACTGTTTATCAGCCAATTCAGGGTAAACTGAGAGACATTTCAGAATGTCATTTGACTCATAAATTATGTTTTGGCATGCAGTGTGTTAAACACAGTATTACTTGGGGCCGTGACTAGTGTGTATTTTAGTTTTTTTAATTGTTAATTTCACCAATATATATTTTTTAACATTGTAATAATTTATAAATGAATTAAGAATTATTAAAAAAGAATCTAAGAAATACAACAATGATTTAGTGATTTTGAGTTAAATGAAATTAGATCATTTCACTATTCGCGCACCAAATGATCTCTGGCAAACACTAATGAGCCGCAGCAGGGTTGTCATAAGTAGATTCAATAATATTTTTTCTGAATATACCAATCTTGGGAATATTTATGGAAAATTTTAGTAAAGGTCATCGTAAGAAACATTTTGCGTATACTTTAATATATCATTTCATTTGATTCTGAGTGGAAATGCTTCCACGATTCTATTATATTGAAGTCCAACCATCGCGTACCTCTCCACATGAAAAAATATCATTTCATGAATAATTAAGAAGATGCTTATGGAATTGTACCGTATGCTTTATGGGCTCCTGACATTGTTGTTTTAGTGTAATGATGACTCACCTAGGGCGGTCCGGCGGCTGAGTGGTTAGCGTGTTGGTGTCACAGTGGGGGACCTGGGTTCCAATCCAGGTTGCCCCACCTGTACCTGTGTGGAGTTTGCATGTTCTCCTCAGGCCTGCGTGGGTTTTCTCCAGGTACTCCGGTTTACTCCCACATTTCAAAGACATGCATGGTAGGCTGGTTGAACACTCTAAATTGCCCCTTGGTATGGGTATGAGTGTGCATGGTTGTCTGTCTCCTTGTGCCCTGTGATTGGCTGGCCACCGATTCAGGGTGTCCACTGCCTGTGGCCCGTAGACAGCTGAGATAAGCTCCAGCACCCCCCCGCAACCCTAATGAGGATAAAGCGGTTCAGAAAATGAATGAATGAATCACTCACCTAAATAATGTGTTGCCGTTTTTTGTGTGCAGCGTACAAGGAGAAGATGAAGGAGCTCTCCGTCCTCTCGCTCATCTGCTCCTGCTTTTACCCGGAAGCCCGTGACAAGATCCTGAATGAGTTGGAAGGTAAGGAAGTCATTTGCAATCAAAGCCCCCACCTCCGCTCCTTCCTGGATGACGTTCACGGAATTCTGACCAAACTAATATGATTAGCAGCCGACATCGAGGTGAAGCCGATAAACAAGCGAGCTTCCGGGCAAGCGTTTGAGGTGATCCTCAAGCCGGTGTCTCCAGTATCAGATGTTGTCCACAACCTGGCTTCTTCACCCAAGAGGGACATCTCCCTGGACGACATCGAGAAGAAACTGGAGGCGGCCGAAGAACGGAGAAAGGTGAGTTTTCCGCACGCCGCGATCCTATTATAAGGGCTCAATGGGTTTTCTTTGTTTTAGTACCAAGAAATACAGGTGCTGAGGACTTTGGCTGAAAAACGAGAGCACGAGAGGGACGTGCTATTCAAAGCCCTGGAGGAGAACAACAACTTCAGCAAGATGGCAGAGGAGAAGCTCCAAATGAAGATGGAGCAGATTAAGGAAAACCGCGAAGCTCATCTCGCAGCCATGATGGAGCGTCTACAAGAAAGGGTGATGCGCGTAGTTTGTCCTTGGCCCATTAGGCTAAAATTGCTACAACAACACACAAAACAATTTAAAAACCATGTTTTAAAATAATAATCCAATTTTTATACATATTAAAACAGCTGTACCGTTGCAGCTGGACATTTGGGTGGTAGAATTGCAGTAGTGAACTACTGCTATGGTGGATATAAAAAGTCAACACACCCCTGTTAAAATGGCAGGTTTTGTGATCTGAAAATGAAAATCAAGATAATTATAATAATTTACAAATTTCTCATACCATTTATTTGACAAAATAAGAAAAAAACATTTGCAAATGTTTACAAAAGGGAACTAAAAGGGAAGAGTTAAAACCATGTTTAATTGGAATTAGTTGCAATTTCTTCCATTTATGTAAGAAGAGTGATAAACATAAAATATGGTTCAAAGACTCTAGTAGGCTGTTTATTTGGTCATTTTTGAATAGGTAGAGGTCATACAGTGATGCTGAATGTAAATAAAGTCACTTGTAATCAAATATAATCACTTTTAAAAGCAAGTCATCAGTTCATTTTCATAACGGCAAGCGAAATGTGTCCATCTGGTGGTTGATGTTATATTGACCGCATTGATGTTGTTTCCTAGGAGAGACACGCAGCGTTGGTGCGCAGAAACAAAGAAATGAGGGAAGAGCTGACAGCATGAACGCGCACAAAAGCCCCCACTTCCACCATCCTTCACTCCATTGGTCCATCCATTCATCGACCCTTTCCCGAACAGACATGCAAACCTAGAGCGCCCGACAGATGGAGGACGTCACCACTACGTCACAACACTCAGCAATCAATCAGTCAAATCAGTGTCACTCATCTTTGAAAGCTGCAAGGATTTCTTCATTTTAGAGAGGCATCGATCTCAATTGGTAAATATTGCTTTTCTCTCTCTCTCTCTACTCTCTACTTCTCTCTCTTTCTCTCCTGTCCTATTCTATCTTATCTATGGATTTCTGCATACTGCACTGTACTGCGTACTGTACTGAACAATGTTTTTTTTTGTTGGATGCCACCCCTCTTATTGTGTGAATTGTGAGTTGGATGTAGACTGACGTTTGCAATGTATTCCCGACAACGATGATGATGATGATGATGATGATGATGATGATGACAATAATGTTTTTGTGTCTTTGTGAAGAATGTAGGCTGCTGCGGTAAATAGAGTAGACAAACCCAACTCAAGCCACCTGTATCTTCCTCACGCACGCTTAGAATGTATTACAAAACAAAATGTCCATTTGCAATGAGCCCGGTGTTTAATTGGTGCTTTATAAGGATTAAGAATGTCTTTCCAAAAAAAAATAGGGCAGCAACTGTTTCCAGACATGCAGAGTCGCAAGGTCACTTCCCTTAATGAGTCCTTCACCAGAATGTACCGGCATACTGGTTACCATGCATCAAGACTCGGAGAATGTGTTCTGACCTTGGTATTTATTGATCACGTGAAAAGAAAAATATAGTGAGTGCTTGCTTAGCTACGAGAGAATCGGAGCCTCGGATTGACAATGCAGGATGCGATAGTATTCATTCAGCGCACCCAACTTGTAGTCTCTTTTTAATATACGGCACCGCTGATATCTGCCTGCATCCTCTGCCGCTTGTGTTTTTCTGCCCTTTCCTTCATGAATTTCTCTGTGAAAGCTTTGCTTAATAAAGATTTGGGATTCTGTGAACATGGTGTGCACCATCTCACCAATTTCTGTGCCGAGACGAGAATGTGGCAACTGCCTAATAAAAGATCCAATATTATGACTGTCAGATTTTTTTCTGTGGTCAATACGCTCAAATATGTTTTTATTAAGCTGGATGGAGGCAGGAGAGATAAAAAATGGCACTCAGGCTCAGGTTTTATTAAGTTCTAAATATCTCAATAGATCTTTAGGAGCAACAAGGATTAATTTGTTGCTTATAGATTTCATTCACTTACATTGACAGTTGTTGACATAAAAAAATATTTCAAATTGAAAAGTTGGTTTTGAGTCTTCATGTCTAACTGCCATTGATGTTGATAGGTGATTTTTTTTGTTTTTCATTGCTGCGAGCCCAAACAGTCTAAATGGCAGATAATGACCAAATTTTAAATTTATATATTTTTTAATATTTCTTATTATCATAGTTATGAGATCCAGGGTTCAATCCCAGGTTCGGACCTTCCTTTGTGGAGTTTGTATGTTTGCATGCGTGGGTGGGTTTTCTCCAGGTACTCCGGTTTCCTACCACAACCCAAAAACATGCAGGGTATGCTGGTTGAACATTCTAAGGCAGGGGTGTCAGACTCGGGTTGGTTCGCGGGCCGCGATAACGTCAACTCGATTTCATGTGGGCCGGACCATTTTAGATATAATATTTTTATTTTTTTATTTTTATAAATGGATTAAAAGAACTGGATTAAAAGCCCTGAATATTCATTTTTTATAGATCTAAAACAATGTTTATTTTAGATTTTTTTGGTATATTTTGTAGATGTTACAAAATGATTTTTGAATTAAAAACAGAAAAAAAATGATTAACAAATTACAATTATTGATTTAAAAGGGGGAAAATCAGGAAATTTAATATACATCTATACTCTTCATTTGAATTTGATCCTAAAACAGAAAGTCGGCACTCATGATTTACTTTCCCGGGCCCACAAAATGATGCGGCGGGTCAGATTTGGCCCCCTGGCCGCCACTTTCACACACGTGCTCTAAGGTATGAGTGTGTGGGTGAAGGATTGTTCGTCTCGTTATGGCCTGCGATTGGCTGGCCATCGATTCAGGGTGTCCCCCGCCTCTGGCCCGAAGTCAGCTGGGATAGGCTCCAGCACCCCCCGCGACCCTAATGAGGATAGAGCGGTTGAGAAAATGAATGAATTAATGGGAAATTGCCTTGGAATCCAGTCCCCTACTTAACCAGCAGGGGGCAATAAAAGATTGACTTCTGCAGTAATTTGGGCCTCTGCAGCTCAAAGACAGGAAAAGGAAGTGTCTAATGGTGCCTGCCACTTTTACTGTGATGTCTTTTATACGAGTTCATTACAAAAGTTCACCGCTCATAATTGACACTCAATCAAACAATATTTGCATTTTTTTTTTAAACTGGATGATTTCACTATTTATTAAACCTGTCGCAAGGGTGGGTGGGTGTTTTTTTGCAGGATCCTTAGCTTTTCCAACCTGTAAGAAGAAACCTTTCTACCAATCTGGTATCGTAGAAGTGCAATCAGTGGATTGCAATCAGGTGCTTCTTTTTTCAGCAGAAACCTCATTGGTTAAACTGTTTGTGTTGGGTGGGTTGGAACAAAAACCTGCACCCATAGCAGCCCTCAATGACTGGTTTGGATACCTCTGCTTTAAACTATATTTTGACAGCAACACTTCGTGATAATTGGTGATTTTTTTGATACCACAATCGTTAAATCATAATCTACATTTGATTAAAAAAATGTAGATTGTAAACGGAGGCTGGCTCATGGGTGAGTTAACAAAAGTTTGTACTATATAGTTCTTTTTTTTAACAGATGATGGTTAACTGATTTGCTGCTATTAAGATCTTTGGGAATAATACACATGAATGGGGACTATTTGAAATATGGGTACATTGTAAAACAGCCTTTGATATTCGCCACCAGTTTCGAGACTTGAGTTCAACGAGTTGCCCTCTGATATGACCTTTCCAATACAAGAAAAAGCTCCGCTTGGAGTCGGTGATTTAAGGCGCAGCTCCCGTGCGTGTTGCCTTTGCTGGTGAGCGCTTCCCTCCAAATGTCCGCTTCCTGTTCACACTATTGTCTCCGCTTTGGACCAACCCAAGACGGTGAGGTCAGGCCAACATTGTAAAGGATTTCCTGTGGCTCTTAATGATTTCCTGGCTATTCAGGAGGCTAACAATACTCTTGGATTCAGTTACGTAGCTGGCACGCAGCGTAGGAATGGCGGCTGCACTCCATAAACGACGCCTCATTACGTTCTTATTAGCTTTTATGGGATTTTGGTGCGTGTTCATCTGCGCACCTTGGCTGTGTCACTTTGTTATATTACTGATGTTCAACTAGCGTAGACAAAGCTGTGTTATAAGATACTAGAACAATAAAAATGATTGCTTTCTGATTTATTGATAGAAAAATATTACAAATATATATATATATAAAAAACAACAAGTTCCCAAGTTAGTTTTCCGTGTAGTCCAGATAGAAAGAATTAAGCCAAAGTCTAGTTTAAATACATAATATTGCTCCTTGACAGTTTAAAAATGCTCAGCGTAGAGTCCACTTGTGTCTTGGCCTTCCAACTGGATAGTGTGTTAGCTATTTTAGTTATCAATTTCAATTCATCAAATCTAACTGTCCAGAGCTCATTCTCTTTTCTAAACAAGTAAGAAATAACGTCCATAACATGCTTTACAAACAATAAAAATAAGCTAGTTCATAGTGTCCACCTGTCTTTTACAGGACGAAAACAGATGGTCACGTGGTTGTGTCCCAGCTCAGCTGTTGTCTTCAAAATGCCCCGATCTCCGTGCCCCACGGCCTGTACGGCTTGGACAGGGCAGAAGGGGGGGCGAGCGCACCGAGGGCTGCCGGGGAGACGAGCGGGAAAGCGCCGAAAGAAAGGGGGAAGGCCGACAGCGAGGAGAGGGACGACAGCAGGGGTGGCGAAAGCTTGGACGTCGCCACGGCGATGGGTAACGAGCCGCCGGGGGGCGCTCTGAGAGACTCCGTCGGGGGAAGCAGCCTGGACGTCGCCGAGGTCTCGGGGGACGGCGCGGAGGGTGGGCGGGCGTTTCCTCTGGATGCGAGCGTCCTGCCCTGCGGGGGCTGAAGGAGGAGGGGCCGTGGGATGGCCGGGTGGGCGCCGCCATAGGCCGAGCCCCAGGCTAAGTGTTCCAGTCCGGCCTGCGCCTCTCGTTGGGACGCGTAGTTGCTCAGGTGGGACACTAGGCGCACCCGCAGGGGGTCCGCGCCGTCCCGGCCCTCTGCGATGCTCAGGAAACGAGCGGTTTCCGCCAAACACTCCCTGAAGCCCAGGCTGCGGTAGTCCTTTGCCAGGGCATGCGCCTCAAAGTAACCTGAAGGGGAAAAGGGTCATAAAATTAGACCATATTCAGGGTTGTGGGCGATCCCGATTTGTCTTGTCATCCAAAAAGTCGGTGACATTACAAAATTACAATATTTAGGTTGTTTCGTTTTATGACAAACCGCTTAAAGCAAGCACACTTGCCCCTTTTATGGATGAAATTTGCCAAATATTGAGAATACATCCCAAAGTTGTGTTAAATGTGCTGGTGGCGTTACAGAATACATTCCTTGATAAATGCTAGCCCAGCAAATCATGTTACCATATGAGCAGATAATTCATGTGTGATAGTCGAATAGTCAAATAGTCGTAAATGAGCAATACCTTTGCCTCCAGATGCATGCAGCATCTTCAAGTGGTCCACAGTCATTTGCAGTATTTCTGCTTTCTCCAATTTGGCTGATCCCTGCATAGACAAGCAAATAAAACGACAATTTAATATCACTTCCTAGGCGACACTCAATCTAGGTCGCTTCTTAACTTTTAATAGGCGTCTTGCTCAAGTTTAAAATACTATGTACTAGTTTAGAGTTGGTACAAATGCTCATTAACCGTAGTAGTCCCCTAAATAATAAAACATTAAACCACACAAACACAATGCACTGAATAAGCGACATTAATTATATATTAATGACATTGATGGATAATATTGTATTGGGAATGATGCTACAACTCCATGGCTCTAACAAAAATGGTAAGTTAAAACTAATGCGATACTAGTGGAAAAAAACATTTTGATCATAGAGATAGCTATTTGGTTATTTGTACATCACCGAGCCTGGGCTTTAGCGTTTTTCAAAATAAGTATCAGATTTTAAATGTAAAAATGAACACAATTTTGGGTGATGTAAATCAATTTCATGAAACAGAAAATGCCAACAGCTCACATTTCTGGCTAATTTCGTTTTTGATTTCAATCTGAAAATGGGTTTAAGATTTATTTAAGATTAATGTAGTACACGTATGTTAGTTTTGTTTTACGATTTTTAAAAAATTAGGACAGGTCCTCGACTTACGACGCTCCGGATCCTTCCTTTTATGCAGGTTATTTACAAAGATTTAAAAAAAAATACATAAAAATAAAAAAGACGAATTTCTTGTCGCTGTGACCTTACAACTGCGTTCGTGTAAAACACAACTTTAAGTCGTAAAACGAGCACCCCCGGCACGCGGCCACTTACTATTTAGTTAGCAAAATAACGCCTTTATTTATTTATTTTTATACCTGTTTCTCAAAAGCACTAGGCACCAGTCTTCTCAGCTCAGACAGACTATTATTGATGCGATCACGTCTTCTTTTCTCAATGATCTAAAACAAAACAAAGGGAAAAGATTTACAGTACTGTTGTAAACGAAGAAGATAAAAAAGCAAGATAAATACTCACTCCTCTGCGTCGTTTTCTGGCTTGAACTTGAGTGGTGGTCGTGGACGGTGACATTGAGCCGTGTGAATCGGCAGGACTGAAAGCACATATAATAATTTAGGAAGAAGTATCAGAGTAAAATGGCAAGAGCGAGTCTTGGTACGAACCCATTTTCGTCCCCGCTGTCCTTCTCCACTTCGATGTTGTCGTCGAGGTCGCTCTCAGACGAGCTGTAGTTGTTGCTGCGCTTCATGATGCCTTCAGTGTACTTGGTAGTGAAGAAGTGACAGCAACACCACCAAGCGTCACTTTTACTGGGCTCACGTGCCTCAAGGGGGCGGGACCCAAACAGTCACATGGGTGGTGATTGCCCAAAACAAAATTGTGCAATGTACGTACTAGACTAGAGCCAGGATGGCGAACACGCGGCTCTCGAGCCACATGAGGCTCCCCCTCTTGGCTTCTAATCATATTTTGTATACACTGTGACTCTCTTATTACTCTTATTTTTATTCTCTCTTAAAACACACTCAAATTCATCAGGGCCCATTAAAAATAAATAGATTATAAAAAATAGAAATAAAATTAGGCAGATGGGCGGCCCGGCGACTGAGTGATTAGTGCGTCGGCCTCACAATGGGAGACCTGGTTTCAAATCCAGGTTGGTCCACCTGTGTGGAGTTGGCATGTTCTCTCTGGGCCTGTGTGGGTTTTCTCCGGGTACTCTGTTTTCCTCCCAAATTCCAAAGACATGCATGGTAGTTTGATTGGACACTGAATTGCCCCGAGGTATGAGTATGAGCGTGAATGGTTGTTTGTCTTTTTGTGCCCTGCGATTGGCTGGACACCAATTCAGGGTGTCCCCTGCCTCTGGCCTGAAGTCACCTGGGATAGGCTCCAGCACCCCCCGCGACCCTGGTGAGGATAAAGTGGTTCAGAAAATGAGATGAGATGAATTTGGAAGATTGGATTTTTTTTATGGTGCTTCTGGCGTGACGTGTGGCTCCATGACTCTCACTGTTTAAAATTTTTGTTGTTTGAGTTAGAGAAATACTTTGAGGCATAGTGGCAGAAGAAATAAAGTTGTACTTTATTATTGTTATATTTCCTCTGACCCATGTGAGAAGAAGTGGAATGGAAAATGAATAAATGACTTATTTTTGTACTCACAGATTTTTATTGTCATTAAAATTATTATAATTTATTTCACTTTATTCCACCAAAACAAGTGTCAGGTGTACAGCATCAAAAATGTCAAGAGCATCATGGTTCTGTGTAGATTGATTTGTGTTGTGGAGTTGGTAATCTACTTTGAATTCTGCAACTTTAAGAGTTTTGTTTGTTTTAAATTCATTTTAAATTAAGATAGAAAATAAAATTGACCATGTTTGGTAGCCTGACACTTGTGTCTTGGCTATAACTAGTTTGTTGTTTCTTATAGGGCCCTGTTCCCCCACACTCTTCAGCAGTTTGCAGTATTATACAGCGACCAGTCACAATATTATGACCAATGGCACAATACGATGAAATAAAATACAATATTGATCAAATTCAATTCCATTTATGGTTGTAGTCGTGATCCGCAACAGTATAGAATGTTCCTGAGCTGTCCCCATATTTATGACTCTCTCACATAACTAAATGAGATCACCCAAATACTAGACAACTAGACTGCTGTTAAATGAATTAATCATGCTCAAAAAATTCCCTGCGGAAAGATTGAGCTTCCCACTGACAGTTCCCCCTGGCTTGAAGCCCTCTTTGGCCTGCTGATCGTTTTGGGGTGGGGGGAGTCAGTGGTAGGCCTCTTTGCTGTTGTGCAGGACACACGGCCTATTAGCAGAGTGTGTTGTTCTTTGTTTGCCGTCAGCTGTGTGATTCTGCCACGGCTCTGAATCGGTCGGGAGGCCCAACGTTAGCGAGGCGGCGTTGCCGGGCTCTCCTAGGAAACTGCAAACAGGTCAACTGACCGAGCTTCCCAGGGAATCATTCATCCACAAATCAGAGCGTGTTGGCCAGCTCCCGGCTGGGAACGAGGAGGAGAAATGTTTTTAGAGGCTCAAGCTTCACGCGAGTGTGAACGGAGGTTTTGCTTATGAGCGACATGAACAAACATACATACTGACTCGTGTTCACTGTCGACCTATGAAAGCGTGTCAGTCATCCGCCGCTGCTCGGGGACACGGGTGGTCTACTGAAGGTGAGAACATTTTGACCCCGCTAATCTGCCGGGGTCAAAGGGCACACTATATAAAACACAGTAGCTTTCTACATCTCTGTACTAAAGTGTAACTGATACACGTGGAGTTAATGTTTATACATAAAAGTGTATATGTAGGCAGTACCGGGGTTTTGACCTGAATTGCGTCATCAGGCCCCTTAGTTTCCATACACGAGAGCTACAGTGTTGGAAACACATTCAAACAGGACTTCTTTTGCCAGGGCAACTTTTGTTAAGGATGTATTTCATACTTTTGGAAGAGATAAAACATGCTGTCATTCCAATGTGCCAATAAAAACATGTATTTCCCAAACAAAGAATCAATCCATTGTCATTTCAGTTCATGAAGTACTTAAAAGGGTCAATAGTAGACTTGTTAATTTGGCCTAGCCAGTGGATTTTGATATGATCAATCTATACGTTTTATAGTGCCCATCCTTATTAGTGTCACAGAATCGTGACCGGACGTTTCGCCGAAAGACGTTTGGTCCCCGGACGTTTGGTTGACCGGACGTTTCGTCGACCGGATGTTTGGTCAACCGGACGTTTGGTAGAATGGATATTTGGTAGAACGGGCGTTTGGTAGAACAGATGTTTGGTAGAACGGACGTTTGGTCGCCGGGTTCGCTCGCTGTCAAATTATGACAGAGAGTTTACTGTTGATATTTTGATATTAGATATTTGGATATTAAACTCACTCTCTCTCTCATGATAATTTTGAGAGCTGGTTTCAACAGTAACAACCCGGCGACCAAACGTCCGTTCTACCAAACGTCCGGTCGACCAAACGTCCGGGGACCAAACGACTTCGACGAAACGTCCGAGTACCAGGTAGAACTTATCCTAACCGATTTTTGGACAGAGTCGGGTGAAACTCTGAAATGGTTGCCCGTCAATCACAGGGATCACAGATGAACAACCACACATACATTCCAAACAATGAAAAACTTACAGCACTCATTGACATATAACTGTCTTGATTTAAAGTACAAAATACACACAACCATAAAGCAATGCAAACTGCAACCAGTAGAGTTAAGGCCAATTGTTGATCCAGGGATTTCCCCTTATTGAGGCAAAAGCGCTTACCACTTTACTGCTATGCCAGTACATAAATTGCACCGGGACTTTGCCTAATTCTTTTACATCATCATTCCTGTCGTAGGTGGGTTGAATCTTGGCTCAAAAGTTTTGGTTGCCAGCCGATGTCATCGCAGACCAATAACCATTTACTAAAACATTCACACCTCCAGACAATTTAGGGCAGGTGTGGCGAATATATGGCTCTCGAGCTGCATGCGGCTCCCGGCCAAAATAAATCTTTGTTTCTTATCATATGTTGTACATACTGTGGCTCTTTGCCTCGTTTCATGTTTCTCTTATTTTTATTCTCTCTTAAAACACACTCAAATTCACCTTGGCCCATTAAAAACAAAGAATAAATTGTATTCAAAATATAATTTGACAGATTGCATTTTTTATGCTGGTGTGGCCCATGACTGTCACTGTCTAAATTTTTTGGTCTTTGTGTCTAATTTGTTTGCCACCCCTGATTTAGGGTCTCTGGTACAGCCAACATGACAAAAAATGTTTTTAAGCAACATTTTGAACTTCTATGCACATTAAAAAAAGTACTTTTACTGGGTTTTTTTTTCCAAACAAACTCGCAGAGAAGTCTTAATATCGGACATTGTGGTTGACTCGCGTTTACCATATGGCTTTCTCCAGGTTTAAATAAAACAATACACTCCAACTCATAAAGAAGTGGTTAACTTGCCTAATTTAGGCTTGGGATTGATTCCCACTCCGTGGCAGAGTGATTGTGAGTGTGAATGGCTGTCTCTCCGAAGTCAAAGTCACCTGGGAAAGGCTCCAGCACCGACCCTGACAAAGTGTTGAAAATGAATAAATGAATCCCCCAACTAAGATCTCAGATGAGTATATTTAGACCCCCATTCATGCCTAAATAGGCACTTCAATTCAGCTACCATGACGTAAGATTCAGACTCCTAACTTCAAAACTGTGAGGTCACTGCCTTGCCATTTTTTCTTCAAATTTCCTGTCTGATGAGGAACATTATTTTTAATAAAATGTCAAAGCTGCTTAAATGCAGACTGGCAAAATAACAAATCCTAGCGCTATGATTGAAAAGTCAAAATTCCATTTCCCCTTCTGTTGCGTTGAACGCCGAAGACAATGTCAGCGCTTAATCCCGCATTGACATGTCTGGTAAGGCCATCAGTGGGGTGGTGAGGGGTGATGAAGGGGGGTGGCGGTGACCCTCCCGCTGTCTTCCATTGCAGTAGCTTGTAGAGGAGCAGCTGTTTCTCCGCTCCGTCCACCAGGTCAGTTGTTTTCCAGACAAGTGCAGACGAGCGAGAGCAACTGCGAGCCGGCCGGCCGGCACGCTGTTGCTAAGATGTCAGCCAGGTTGGGGCGGTGACAGATACAATGTGCGAGGTTCATTCGACCTGTTGACGTAGTGCTTGAAGTGGGGGGTGAACGTTAACACCGTCTCCCACCTGTCAGCATATACTTTCCCTAAAAAAACAGGACTACCTGTACCTTTTATATCGTTTTTCTTCACTTCACAATAGTGAGTGAAACCATCATGAGCTTAATCAACTCATTTTTTCTACATTTCGGTTATTTTGGAACATTTTGTGCTTCCAACTCTGTGATAACATGTTTTACAAATGACTGAAGGGCATCTGTTTGGTAAAAAGGAGGAAATAGAACCTGAACCCAAAGGCTTTCGATATGAGAAAGCAGCCACATTTCTAACTGAAATAAGGTTCAGGCATTTTTTATATTTCATTACCTTATGTCAAGGGTGTCAGACTCGGGTTGGTTCGCGGCCGGCTTTAACGTCAACTTGATTTCATGTGGGCCGGATCATTTTAGATATAATATTTAGATTTTTTTTAATAAATGGATTAAAAGAACTGGATTAAAAGCCCTGAATATTCAGTTTTTTTATAGATCTAAAACAATGTTTATTTGAGCTTTTTTTTAAAATATATTTTTAGATTTTACAAAATGATTTTTGAACTAAAAACACAGAAAAAAATGATTAAAAAAATACAATTATTGATTTAAAAGGGGGAAAATCAGGAAATTTAATATACATCTATACTCTTCATTTTAATTTGATCCTAAAACAGAAAGTCGGCACTCATGATTTACTTTTCCGGGCCACACAAAATGATGCGGCGGGCCAGATTTGGCCCCCGGGCCACCACTTTGACACATGTGCCTTATGTATTCCCTCACATGTTGATTGATGGTATGGCACATCCATGTAATTTAAATGGTTTTATTATTTTTATTTTCATATGTACTAATGGAATAGGAGCAGGCATGTCTGGTGTAATTATTGATTAGCATGTAAGCAAAAATACCATTTCCCTTTAAGGCACTTATAGGAAGGGTTCAGATCTGATCATTTGATACAACTCGGAACATAACAACCCAATTCGTACTGAATTTGAGTTCAATTGCCATGTGTTGTAATACTTTTCTTCACAAGACTTGTCTAGCAAATGCTCTTTTATCAATGATCAAATCAATGCAGTTTTGATCCCATCAACCCTTTTTAGGATGAACGCGAAATTCGATCACAAGCAGCTACAATGCTTCAACCATATACTAGTCCTCTATTTCCACTTCCTGTACAGCCAGGTGTCCATATATGAAAGCAAACCCTCCCCACTCACCCTAAAATGTCAGACAGTAATGGGACAGGTTTAGCTCCATTAGTGTCTGCCCTCTCCTTGCCCTTAACCCAGTCAAAACCATCAACAGCTCCCTTCACTGACTTTTCCGGAGTGGGGTTGTGTTGCGTATATTTGGGATGACTTTGGTATTGTTTTTGATGCTATTATTGTACCAAAGCACTATCAGCTCCAATGGACATGTGGTATCCATTATGCAGACACAAACCACTCTCCTCACACCTGACTGTCAAGGTCCTTCACATTAGTGCTGACATTCCTTTGGCCCATTAAACATAATTAGGATTTTCCCTGCAGAATCCTTGACATTTCACCTCGTCGCATCCAAACATTTTCCCGGTCTCCACTTGACTTGGGTGATAATCTATTCAGTTTTTTTCCCCCTCCCCGAAGAAGGCAAGCGGCGTCTGTTGACCGCGGGTGAACTCGGTGGCGAGAAACTTCTCCTCAAAGCGAGCGGGGAAACTAAGAGGTATAAGCGAGCATTTGTTTGAAACTGGCGTGTGCCCAGCTGCCTTCCTCCATCTCCCCTCAGGTTTCCCTTGGTGACCCTTTATAGTGTGCAAAGAGCGCGGCCCAAGTGTGTGCCGGTGCGTCTGCGTGTGTTTGTGTGTGTGTGCGGTCGTGAGTGTGCGAGTGTGTTTAGGAGGTGCTGTTTCCCACAGCCCTGATCTAATTCCGTGGTAACTCAATCTCCGTGTGAGCGCTTCCCGGCGAGTGTTCTCCCACCCGTCGACAGTCCCCCTCTCCCCGGCCGGCCGAGTGGCTGAGCGTGTCTGACAGTGGCCCGGCAGAGTCCCACCGCGGGCACCCCCCCACCCTTCGCCCACCCCCTCCTTGGCCTCCGTGCTACCCGCCCTCCCATCAGGATTGATTTACTATGTCAACCGTTGAGGCTGTCGGCAGCAGCGGCGCTCGCAGCCGTGCCTGCATCCTGTGTGCGTGTAATGCTGATATCTTATACCTGTCATTCAACAACTGCTAAAGTGTGTGTGCTGCTTGACCGACTCAATGAAGCCGCACGCACAAAAGGTGTGGGATTCTCATACGGATAGCCGTGAGCTACGGCGCATTATGCAAGAAAAAGCAAATGCCACCCATGCTGGTTGTAAATAGCTCGTCCCACAAAGGGAAATGTCTCCCAGACGGCTTCCATACAACAATGTTATCCTATGAAGCACAGTTTCCTGGCTGCCCCCTCTGGTTCCAGCCAGCACCCAGTCTCTATATTGGGCAGGGAAAAGACCAGGCTTGAGACCCGTTCCTACAGCGGGTCACCCCCACTCCCACCCCCACTTCTCATTCTTTACTTTCCTGCCTTTGTTGGCATCAGTTCTCATTGTGCTTTTTGGATAGGTAAGATGTGTTGACTTCCTTGTTTCTTTGTTTTCTTCACAAAATCGTGTTGGTTTTTTTCTTCTCCTCTCAGGACACCTTCTCATATTGTTCAAATGACACCGGGATCTCAACGTCGGGCGCCCATAACAAAGTTTTGAGTTACTCACACAACATAAACAATCAAACCAAACCATCCTATACTGATTTGGATGACCACTTGTACATTGGTTGGAATGTTTAAACCAAACAATGCTGGTGACCACAAGGAGGTGTTTGCGGGACTGAAAGAAAACAGGGCCGAGCTGAACCGTTTTCATTACTGGAAACGCAAACATCGGAAATCAGACTTCATAGTGGATGTTTTGGAAAAATGAGACATTGTTGTTTTCATGTAAACATTGAAAATAGCTGTGGATGAAAATTGTGTCCGCATCGGGCACCATAGCAGTTGGGCATGGATTCAAATGTTTTCAAAACGCAACGTCAATTCCCCAGGGGACACTTTTCCAGATAGAACAGCTTTAATTTCAACATCCACGACACCATTTTGCAGGCTGTATATGCAAACATTTGAAAATGGATCTCAAGGTGGAAGTTGTTGTGTACTGACTATGAAAAATAAGAAAACGCACATGTTCAATTGTGAGCAGATTGGCAACCAAAACCATTCCATTGTACCACAAAGCTGTTAAAGGGTTTGTGTTATTCAGAATGTAATGGTTGGCCACCCAGCCTCTCACAGGATTCAGTAATTGAATAAAAAAATGGGTCAATTCAGCTTTTTAGAAGATTGTCAATGGAAACCATAGCAAAGCAAGTGTTTGAAAAGTACACCATGATTGCTTCCATGTAACAAATGGAGACACGTGTTTCTTCAAAGGGGGAATTCCAGAAAACCCATGACAACTGATTGGAAGACAGCAATGCTAACCCACTATGCCGCCAACAAAAAAGGAGGAGAATGTGGGTTTACTTTTTACCGTGCAGTTCGCCACAAGAAATAGATATGCAGTAGCTAACAGGTTTAAGCTCTTTATTGTAGGCTATGACTGCTCGCACATCACGGAGAGAAGGCAAAAGCATAACATGGAAAAAGTTGGACGTGATACCCAGCATGTGGACAGGGTCTTTGCACTGGCGTGCCCACTTTAATGCACTTCATCGTCGCAGCAGGGAAAAACCCTATGACGATCAAGAGGGATCTATTCTAGCCATGGAGGCTTTTAGTGGGTATATTATCACGACTCAAACATGTATTTACAGCAGGAAAGAATAGGATGTAAATCCTTTGGAATTCTTTAAATTTCGGTAGAAGTAAAATATCTTCAGCTACATACCAAGAATAAATAGATTCTTTTGGAACAACAGAGGGCATGGAAGGAAAATGTCAGTAAAGCTCGAGACGACAACTTCTCCAAAAGGGAATCAGTCAGGTGTGATTCCACTTGGAGTCCAATGAAACGGACAAGAAAGGAGGTGTGGCATGAAGCTGCTCTGGCCACTAGAAACACATTGTCTCCTGTCAAAAAGCTTTGGCTTATGTTTACAATGCATAATTGAAAAAACTTCCAGGAAAAAAATACCATTTAGAACTGCGAACATGTTAAAAAGCTCAAAATAAAAGTTACAAAAGTACCTCTAAAAGTCATGATGTTCACTTGTCACCAATTACAAAAACTGTCTATAACACGTTTCAAAGTGGCGGCCCAGGGGCCAAATCTGGCCCGCCGCATCATTTTGTGTGGCCCGGGAAAGTAAATCATGAGTGCCGACTTTCTGTTTTAGGATCAAATTGAAATGAAGAGTATATATGCTTATAAAATTTCCTGATTTCCCCCCTTTTACATCAATAATTGTACATTTTTAATCATTTTTTATGTGTTTTTAGTTCAAAAATCCTTTTGTAAAATCTAAAAATATATTTTAAAAAAAGCTAAAATAAACATTGCTTTAGATCTATAAAAACTGAATATTCAGGTCTTTTAATCCAGTTCTTTTAATCCATTTATAAAAAGTCCATCTAAGTTTATCTGAAATGGTCCGGCCCACATGAAATCGAGTTGACGTTAACGCGGCCCGCGATCCAACCTGAGTCTGACACCCCTGGTCTATAACTAGAAAAAGTTTAGCACTGTTGTTGGTCTAATAATGACAGCAATAGAACTGAGCAGAATGCAGAATGGAGCAAAAAAAGAACCCCATAGGTTTAGAAAAGCATTATAGAAATCATGGGCACATGCGAACAACTCTCTTGACAAATCTACCATGGATAAAATGTTAAACAAAAATGGGGTTCATGGGACAACTGCAAGAAGGGAGCTGTTGCTGTCTGTCACTAAAGAGCGCTTTGATTTACACAGAACTCAAGCAAATTGTTCTGTGGACAGACGAAAACAAAGTCGAATTGTTTGTGTGACAGAATGAAAAATGGCGCAGCACACCAACATCACATCCTTATCCCAATTATCATGCTTCGTAGAGGAGGCCTTCTGTCTCTTTGTGTACCCTACGACTGACGGGCGACCAGTTGAGGATATAGTGCCGTATTTTCACGACTATACGGCGCATCGTATTTTTAGCCGCAGTGTCAATAACGAATGCGATTTCTGTATTTTACACACACAAAGGACGCAACGTTTTTATAGACGCAGTCAGGCATGGCAAAACATACACCAGCTTAAACATACACGCTACACCCACACGCTAAAACACGTTTTTAAAAAGGCAACAGAAGCAAAACTGAGTTTGGTTGTACTTTATTTAGCCATTTTACAAAGTACTCACGTCATCATCACCCACAAATCCATCAAAGTCCTAATTTTCTGAGTTGTATACGTTCGTCCAGGCAGCCACAATCCATTCGCAAATAGTAGCTAGCTAGTAGCTAGCGTAACTTTTTCCAATGCTGCTTTCCATGCTTTCTCAAACTGTGTTGATGTCGATGTATACAGGCCACAATCCATTCGCAAATAGTAGCTAGCATACATTTTCCAACGCTGCTTTCCATGCTTTGTCAAGCTGTGTTGATGTCGATGTATACAGGCCACAATTCATTGGGTGTATTGACAAAAGAACTACATATCCCAGCAGTCACTGCGCAGTACTTTTTCTACGGGGAAAATAGTAGAGTCGGAGGCTGCTTGCCGTAGTTGTGAGAGCCGTAGAGGATGGTGTACCCTATCGACTGATTTATTTTATTTTATCGTGATAACAATTTTAGTATTGGTCCATATATAAAGCGCACTGGATTATAAGGCGCCCTGTCTATTTTGGAGAAAATTTAAGACTTTTATGTGCGCCTTATAGTCGTGAAAATACGGTAGTCCGCTGGGATAGGCTCTAGCACCCCTCATAAGGATATGCTGTGTTGAAAATGAATGAATGTATGTAAATAAACAATTATAATATATTTTTACATTGGGAATGTGGAAATTCCCAATAATGCTAGTCACTTGCCCTATAAAGGATTTTCACCCATTATAGATTATTGTCATTAGCTTTTGCAGTATAGCCATAATTGATGTGAAAAGTCTTCTATGCCCGATGGATTTTTACTAAGTCGTAACCGCTCAAAAGTTGTTTTATTTTGCAGCACAATCGCGCACACTCCTTCAGTAGTCCATCACAATGACTGTCCCCATGGCGTTTACAAGCATGCTCCCCATTAACACTTAACTTAGCAAGTCCACAAAGAAGAGATGGCAGATCACAAGGCTGCTTTCCAAATAAGCGCAACAGGAGACAGCACGTGATGTCCCACCGCACAGAAAGCAGGACCATGGAGCCGGCTAGTTTTAAGGCCACACATTGTGTCGCTGCAGGAAAAACATTGTTTGCATGATAATAGACTTGTGCGTGTGTAGAGAACTTGGTGTGTGTGTCGGGGGGATATTGGAGCCTTAATTGAAATGTATCTTCAGATCACAATCCCCAGCAATGAGAACTATGAACCCCTCCTCTGTGTGAAATCGTTTTTAGAACAGCCCATGTGCGAAGGCCGGAAAAAATGAGTGATCCTCCATTTTACTTTTGGGCCAAATGGGACAGTTGATGATAAATGAGATAACAACTATTCACGATAGTAATCAGTATTTCATAGGGCAATAGAAAAAAAAACTGCCAACTGGTGAGTTACAAGTTGGTATGAAAACATTTCTTTGCGACCAGGCTCTCTTCCCAGTGGATTCTCAGTGCCAGCTGTCTGCATTGCAGTAAAGCACTGCTTTCCCAAGCTCCGATCCTGTGGGAAAATCTGTTGTGGCCAGTAATTGATTCCGCCCTGCCAGCCCCATTACTCTCTGCTGCAGTCAAACTGCTCGGGAGCTGCAGCAAACCCGTTAGCACAGCCTCCTTTTACTCCTTCTCTCTCTTCAGCCCAATTGCCCAAAGGCCCCCGACCTTCACTCCATTGTCATTTCTATTCTATTTGCTCTTATACAGGGGTGTCAGACTCGGGTTGGTTCGCGGGCCGCGTTAACGTCAACTCGATTTCATGTGGGCCGGACCATTTTAGATATAATATTTAGATTTTTTTAAAATAAATGGATTAAAATCCCTGAATATTCAGTTTTTTTATAGATCTAAAACAATGTTTATTTTAGCTTTTTTTTAAATATATTTTTAGATTTTACAAAATGATTTTTGAACTAAAAACACAGAAAAAATGATTAAAAAATTACAATTATTGATTTAAAAGGGGGAAAATCAAGAAATGTAATATACATCTATACTCTTCATTTTAATTTGATCCTAAAACAGAAAGTCGGCACTCATGATTTACTTTCCCGGGCCACACAAAATGATGCGGCGGGCCAGATTTGGCCCCCGGGCCGCCACTTTGACACATGTGCTCTTATCTGATGTCCATTATCCATTTGAGCAGAGGTCTCCAAACCGGTCCTCGAGGGCTGTGGTGGGTGCAGGTTTTTGTTCCAACCGATCCAACGCAAACAGTTTAACCAATGAGGTTTCTGCTAAAAAAAGAAGCACCTGACTAATTGCACTTTTAGGATACCAGATTGGTGGAAAGGTTTCTTCTTTCAAGCTGGAACGAAAACCCACACCCACTGCGGCCCTTTCTGGAATAGTTTGGGGACCACTGCATTTGAGTGTCTGCACATGATAATCACCTGTTCGCCATCCTTCTTCATTAATAACCTCAACATCATTCCAAGGGAGATTTGCTTAACAACAAGCCACTGGACATAACCAAAATAAAAATTAGAATGTCGAGCTCGTGCAAGGGCTTCACATCACAAAATGTAATAATGAAATAAAACTCTTCCATAAAACTTGTTACCTTGGCCACAAGAGTTCGAACCTGGAACAAATAATTTAGAAATTCATTTTTTCCATCCGAGCCAAATATAAAAGTAGACCAGGGTTTCATCATTTTTTTGAATTTTTTAAAGGCCATTTAAGATTTGGGTTTTCTCTGGTCAGCGAAAGTGAACGACGAGTGGAAGAAATCTTTCCGACAACAGTTGTCCCTCACTTTTGGATTGTCTTTTGTTAAAAATTAAACACATTTGAACGTTACACTTGTTCCATTGATTAGCACTCGCAGATGATTGCATCGGACAGGAAGGGTTAGACAACACTCGCCAGTACACCGAGGGGTGTCACCGAAATGCACGATCACTGTCATCAACTTGAGCACGCACTGATTACTCCACAGGGCGGTAATAAGGACAAACCCCCCCTATGAGTCCCCCGTATCCCACCATACACCCACCCTTTGAAAGTGAGTCATGAAATATTAAATGCAGTCATCTGCTCAGATGGCCGAGTTGCTTGTCACGGCCTAACACTTACCACATGTCTAAACAAAGGTAAGTGCCCCCGCTATTCAATTAATCTTCAATTAGGGGTTTTACTCTGTGCCTTCGCATCTGTGTTTTCTAGTCTGAGCTCAGCAGGTGGGGGTGTGGGGGCAGCATGTGTCTAAGGATTATAATGCTCCGGGAAGATAAAGGATGCTTTCTGGCGTATGTATTCACATGACAACTTGGCTGATTGACAAAAAAGCTTAGCCAGTTAAAAAAAAAAGAATCACCATGCTGTATTAAATGGGCTAGCAGGAAATAACGTTGCCATGCTAAGAGACTGAAACTGGCGTGATCTAGGGATTGTCATGAGTCTGACAGGCTTTATTATAACTAGCAGCTGAACTCTGTACTTTCCCATGTAGAGGTCACGAGGCCACCCTTTAAGCACTGTGGCGGTTGTTTTTCACACAAGAATTCCAGCCCACTGGTGGGGGATCTAAGAGCACATAAAAGAGAATCAGAGAGTTGTACAGTAAGTGCATCCTCTTAGAACCGCCCCATCCATCCCGCCCACTGCAATCTGCGCCCGGTGGCATTGCCCCTTGGGAAGGGGTCCTTGTGTCTCTCACTTTATTGACGGAACAAGAAGTTTCTCTGTGGAAAGCGGGAAAAAAAATCCCCTCCTCATCGCACCCACCCCTCACCCCCACCTTTACTCTACTCCTGCCCTGCAGTCGGTGTGCCTCGAACCAGCCGCCGGAGGCGGCGGGGAGCGTGGAAGGATAAAGGAAGAGATCAAAGCTGGGTGCATGAAAAAGCTCAAAGCGCACATGCAAGAGGCACCACTCTGACCTCTGTCAGTCTCACGCGCCTACCCACGCACACACGGCACCCACACGGGGTCCGTTCTCCCCTCATGTAGTGGTCATAAAAAGCAAGGAACTACACTACACTACTCAGATCGTATGAGCCTTTAAGCAGATGGCTTAGGTTGCTAGACTTGAAGGATTGTCCCCTGTTGGTGGAACTCTGGCTTTTCCCTTTCATGTCACTAATGTACTGTACCCAAACCCTTTATGGGGTCCTCATTTACCTCTTTGGGTACCATTGACGGGGAAAGACACCCAATACGTTTGGACTGGTGGAGGCTGGCAGTGAATGATAGCTAGTGATCATTGCCAGTTCTTCCAGGCAAAGTGGATTGGATGTCCAGAACTGTTAGTGGCACAGAAACATAAGTTTACCAATCAGTTTAAGTGAATTGAACGTACGTATATCGCTGTGTGGCAAGAAATGAATAAGAGACTATGACATTTAAAAACAACAAATTCTACTATGAAGTGTTATTGGGGACCATAACTAGAGTGCATTTCTGTTATTTTTTTTCATTCATTTTCTGAACCGCTTTATCCTCACTAGGGTTGCAGGGGGGGCCAGAGCCTATCCCAGCTGACTTCAGGAGACACCCTTAATCGGTGGCCATCTGATCGCAGGACACAAGGAGGAGACGGACAGCCATTCACTCTCACATTCATACCTAGGGGCAATTTAGAGTGTCCAATCAGTTTACTACGCATGTTTTTGAAATGTGGGAGGAAACTGGAGCACCCGAAGAAAACCCATGCAGGCCCAGGGAGAACATGCAAACTCCACACTGGTGGACCAACCTGGATTTGAACCCACGACACCAAAGCTGTGAGGCTGACGCACTAACCACTCAATCCGCCTGTCCGCCGCATTTCTGTTTGCATTTTATCATTATTTTTAGTAACATTTTATTAATTTATTTATTCATTCGTTTTCTCTATGACTTTATTAATTTATTTATTCATTCGTTTTCTCTATGACTTTTCTTATTTATTCATAAAAATGTAAAAACTAATATAAAATACGATAATGATTCATTATTAAAGAAATACAATTTTAAAAAACTATATTTATAACTACAATTCCATAACTACAATGTATGTGAACATCACGTTTGTGGACCAAATGTTAATATTGAGCCTTGTAAAAGGTTAATACTGAAACACAGGGGCGGGCTGCGAATTTCAATTCGACGCCTTCAGTGCTATGTATGCATCAATCCAACCCCCCAAAAATATTGTATGGCTATAAAACCTTTACTGCAGCTACAGCTGCGACACATTAAAAAAAGCATCAATACTAATCTCATACGATTGAAATATTATTTAGGAATATAGTCATAGTATTTTATTTACTAAAAATCAGTTTTATTTGTACACAAAATCCCTCCTCCTTTCTTTCCTCCTTATTTGGCTCTGGCTCGCTCACTCCGGTTTGGTGTCGCTAACTCGAAATCTGATTAGTTAAAGCAACAGTTTTATCGACGCTTGTTTTATGCAGCAGAGCCTGCAGAACTGATTGTGAAGGCCTCAAAGCAGATTTCTGACCCTGGCAACAAATGGCTGAAATGTGATTGGTTAGATGCTTAAATATGAAAACACACATCTAGAAGCAGCGCAACCAGGGGAAAAGCAATGAAAGGAAGCTGACAGACAATTTGGAATTATTTAATAAGTATTCATGGACAAAACATAATTAACATCAGTCTTGTGATTCAGATATTTTTTTAGGCCAGCAGAGAAGGCCTTGCAGGCCCTGACTGTCCACCATTGCTGAAACATGAGTTGAGCTAAAAACTTTGAATTTGACCTGAAGTGCATTACTGAACACTAACTAGAATATCAAAGAAGATAAATAAAAATATACTATCTTCTTTAGCAAAAAAGAATCAATTACACTCAGAAGAAGATACATACAAATAAAGGGTTGTATATATGAGAATGGATCTCACGTTGAACCACGACAGTCCACTTGCATTAAGGGCTCACGGCTGAGTGACCAACTGGATCCATCAGATGGTGCTAGACCCACAAGAGTGGCGTCGATTTTTGCATGCACATCGTAATAGGTCATTCTAACAATAGGTTGTTTAGCATGGGTGGAGGTATGCGCTCAACTGAGTACAGTTGAAAGTGACTGTGGAGAGATGACTCAGTACTTTATGACGGAAATAAGCATTCTAATCAGCACTTGCCACGCGAGTAATTCATGCACAAAAAATGTTGGTCCTGGTAACCTGCAATGTAAGATCAAGATGGTAAAACTTTTCCTGGTTACCTGAAAAGCTAGAAAAACAATGATAATAATAATGACTAGCCTTTTCCAGTATGCCCGGCCCATCAAAAGTAGATTTGTTCATTGAGGCGTCAACTTTTTCAGGGCTATTTCTGTGCAAGACAAATATTCAAGTTAGTGATCAGCACTATTGCCATCCTTGTACCTGTTGGCGTGTAAAAGAGGCAGTTTAAATCTAGGAGAAGGCGAGGGCAACTTTTCAATTCCCCTTTGGCCTGGGTGATCCTCTCTACATTATTCATGAGTCCTCAGGTTGGACCCTGGGAACAAGCTGAGCGAGGCCTTGTGTCAATACGAAACGCTGGCCGCCACAATGGGCTCGGCCTGCAACTACACTGTTGACAGACACCGACACAAAAGAGCTGAAAGGGGTCCCCCTCCGTTCTCACACACACTAAAGAATGAGTCAGTGTGCTGCCGCTCAGAGCGCTGTTTGTACAGTACATACAGCTTTTGTCCGTAGCCTCTGTTCTGCCATCAATGGGGCTTGAAGTGTTGATGAAAACTCGTAGGAAGGGACTTCTCTGCGACTGCCAGACAGTGTTCATGTTCATTGGGAGGCATCTGTAAGTATGCAGATGAAGAACTCCATCCACATTCCGTCACATCGGCCAAGCCCAGTCGCTATGATTATGACGTAAGTCACATGTGTCAAAGTGGCGGCCTGGGGGCCAAATCTGGCCCGCCGCATCACTTTGTGTGGCCCGGGAAAGTAAATCATGAGTACCGACTTTCCGTTTTAGGATCAAATTAAAATGAAGAGTATAGATGCATATTAAATTTCCTGATTTTCCCCCTTTTAAATCAATAATTGTAATTTTTTAATCATTTTTTTCTGTATTTTTAGTTCAAAAATCATTTTGTAAAATCTAAAAATATATTAAAAAAAAGCTAAAATAAACATTGTTTTAGATCTATAAAAAAACTGAATATTCAGGGCTTTTAATCCAGTTCTTTTAATCCATTTATAAAAAGTCTATCTAAGTTTATCTAAAATGGTCCGGCCCACATAAAATTGAGTTGACGTTAACGCGGCCCGCGAACCAACCGGAGTCTGACACCCTTGACGTAAGTAGTGGCTGTCAGTTGACAGAAATTGACATTTCCTGCTTTACAAGACCACAAAATGTAATATTGAAGTATGTGGGCGCAATTTCCATGATACCTCTAATTGACACTATTCTTAGACGTGACGACCACCTCAAGTTTGACTGAACAAATCAATTCCCTAAAGTGCTTGAAAAGGTGTGTTGCATCACTTCAAAAGATAGAAACTGTACCCATGTCAACTATTAAAAATTTCTCATTCACTTTGCCTTTAATTCCATTTTTTTCTGGAGCTAATCCCAGTTGCCTTCGGACACAAGGCGGGGCACAACCTGAATTGGTGGCCACCCAATCGCAGGGCACAAGGAGACAAACAACCATTCACACTCACACTCATACCAAGGGGCAATTTAGAGTGTCCAACCAGCCTACCATGCATGTCTTTGGAATGTGGGAGGAAACCGGAGTACCTGGAGAAAACCCACGCAGTAGAACATCCAACCTTCACACAGGTGGGCCGACCTGGATTTGAACCCAGGACCCCCACTGTGAGGCCGATGCGCTAACCACTCATCCGGCCACCAGCATGTGTTGTTCCATATTTAAATTTATTTAAAATTTAAATTTATAAATATTTAAACATATTAATGACAATACAGCTCCACAGCAACAGCTAGTATGATTTGAAATACGACATAATCAGGATATGATGATGGATAATGATTAAAAATCTCGAGTTCCGACCCCAAAAAAAAGATGAAATATGTTTTAAATTGGCCTAAACATGGCAGTACAATAAACATTAAATAATGGCTATGTACTCAATCTACTGCAACATGAGAACATTTAAAAAATCGCATTATAATAAGAGGCAATGTGATCATGTGATAAGGAGTTTTGTGAAATGGGTCACATTAAATTTTAACCAAAAAAGCGCAAGCGAGAACACAATCACACCATCTTTTTTTAGTGTTTTTTTATCTGCACTTCTTGCTTTTGCAATGGACTGACACACGTTTTCCTATCGCCACCCAGTGGAAAAATTGAGCACTCACAGAAAGAGAAGCTGAAAGAAACATAAACTTATTTTAATTTTATTTCTTATTTACCTAAAATAATACAACTTTCGCACGAAAGGATGTAGCATTGTCTCAAGTCACTACCTCTTGAGAAACATTTGGAATGTGATAATGATGGATGAGCATTAAAAAAAGGCAACTGTTTGAATGTTTGCGGTAGGAGTGGCATTGAGTCAGCCAAGAGTAATGTGGGAAAAAAGGCATGCAAAGATGCACCAAAGGAGTGATTTGAAAGCTTATTAAGTCAAGGGTAAGTACTATAATATTTAATGACTATGAACTTTCATTTGCAGTATAGTGTCATCTCAATATACTACGATTTTCTCCCATCAAAATGTTTGACTATTTGTAACTTTCTCCAAATAAAGCATTTTGAATTATCAGAATTTTCATTTAAAGTGAGAGAGTAAAGCTTTTCAGCATTTCATTATTTTATTTATTAGTATTTTCTAAAACAAAACTTGCCGTTTCCATTACACATACAGTACCTAACATACCCATATTGAAAAAATAGATATAAAAAACACAAAAAAATGACAGTTGGCAAGTAGGTTTATAGAATTAACATTTCATAACCATAAAAAATGTTTTTTTAGTGCTAAATCAAACTGAATGCATTTGTCAATCAAAAGAATTCCAAACAGAGGAAGGCTTTGTCCTCTTTAGGCCCACGCACCAGAATTTAATTTTAAGACAAGCCCCTTAATCCCATTGTCCACATGGCAACGGCAACGCCTGCTCCGGATTGGCCGGCTTCGCATCAACCACAGGCTCACGGGACTTCAAAAATGACATTTTCTCAGTGTGTCAATCTGTCCTCTGTCCTATCTACATCCTACACAGAAAGGGAGTGCTGCATTCTGCATTTCGGACTCACAAAGTCAACTACAAACATCGCCATGGTAGAGCAATTTGTTGGAACCTGGAAACTGACTGCCAGTGACAACTTTGATGAATACATGAAGGCTCTTGGTAAGGATAAACTATGCATTAATATTGTTGTGAAGAGGTGCTAATTGAAGCCATTTATTTTTTTATGGAATGGAGGTGTTGGCTTTGCCACACGCCAAATGGGCAATGTGGTTAAACCCAACCTTGTGTTCAGCGTGGATGATGCAGGCCTCGTCACAATGAGGTCTGAGAGCACTTTCAAGACTAAAGAAATAAAGTTCAAACTCAACGAGGAGTTCGATGAGTCCACGGCAGATGACCGACAGGCCAAGGTTTGTTAAAAAAACAATAATAAATAAATGGGCGAGTCCTTTTGCAAGTATTGAAAGAGAATGTGGTCTGCAGACCATTATTACGTTGGAGAATGGCAAACTGGTGCAGAAGCAAGCATGGGATGGAAAGTCTACCACACTAGAAAGAGAAATTCAGGATGGCAAGCTAACAGCTGTAAGTTGTTTTTTGTTTTAAAGTGTGCAACCTTTTTTAATGCTTAAATATGTAATTCTCTGCAGAAATGCATCATGGGTGATGTTGTTGCACTGAGGACCTACGAGAGGGAAGCTTAAATCTTGACAAATGTGATGTATGATAAAGGACAAAAAAATTGCAATAAAATTGGAGTTGTAACTCTTAAGTCTTTGTTTCATTCAGAGGTCATGTGTACTCATTTCTAAATTTTGCATACATGGTAAAAGGTTACTGCGCTTCTGTGCAAAAATGTAGTTGATTGGTGAAATTGCTTCAATTAGGTGCAAATAATTGACTAGATCAGATGTATCAGCAAATGTCATGTCAACCATATGAATTGTCTAAAACTTGGTATTTATGGAATGGCGCTTAATTGGAATTTGGGGTTGAACAACCAACTTAATTACCCTAATGCAGTGTTTCCCAACCTTTTTGAGCTGTGGCACACTTTGCGTTGCATGAATCTCAAAGGACACCCATTTTGAAAATCTTTTTAAAGCCATGACTTCTATATTAACAATAGTCATTCTCAAAGTTTATCAGCAGGAATCACAAAGCGCCAATGATTCCTAATGTCACCAAAAGCTGGTGTCTGTGGATTCTGAACAACTTCCAATTCGAGTGATGCAAAAACAAGTAATGTAATATTATGACTTTTCTCCAAATATTGCGCTAAAAATTGGGCTCACACTGATTATACGTTGGCGAAGGTTGTTGCCCTAGAAACCAACCAACTTCTGGTTGGAGAAAAAAATAAGCAACAAAATGACTCGTAATTTGAATCTTGTAATTGTGTAATCTGTTTGTGTATTGATCTTAACCTTGTAATAATTCATTTTAGTCTGTTATATTCAATTTTCTCTTATTACACTGATTTCTTGCAATTTCCACGGCACACCTGACCATTGCTCACGGCACAATGGTTGGGAAATAATCCCCTAGTAGTTTACCGAAAGACTTCAGACTGGGAGAGGATTTTGTCATTCACTAAGTCACCTTGGATGACTGGGGCAACTGAAAACCAAACTTGCAGGTTTTTATTCTCGGCAGTTTTCTTTTTGTTCAAACAAGAAAAGATTAATAACCTCTTTTGGCCAAATCCCTTGTTGGTGTCAAGACTTTGACACCATATTTACTAAGACTTTTGTTTTTGATCTACAGACAGGAAGTAAAGCATGTGTCCTTGTCCTAATTAAGGGTCTTTGGGGTAGTGGGCTCTTGTGCTGGATTGCATGCACTTGTTGGCTGGGAACTAACAAGCCTCTTTGTAAAATGCTGCTTTTATTAATTCATTTGCCATCCATGATTACTGTAAACTAATATTTATACAGAAAGACTTGAAGATTAAATTTGATGCTTGTGAAGATAAGGGATAAGGCAATGAATGTTTGCAAAAGGACAATAGCACTATAGACTGTTTGTCACACTTTTGAAAATGTTTTCTGTATTCCACAGGTGGGTGGGTTATTTGGACATGTGGGTAGGATAATTAGGGAAAAGACGTGCCTCTGAAGATTTTTTAAAGAAAGGAAAGGATGGGATGTGTTTCACCACTTGCTTAGCAACTTTTTGATCAGATAGTCTAGTAGTAGTTTAATAAAATAAAAGCATAATATAACCTGATCAAAAACCTTTTTTGCATTTTTGAAACATTTAAAAATAAATGAATAATAATCTGATAAATATTTAAACAAATTGTAAAGCTATACAATAAAAAATAGAATTAGGTAAACGGGCAAATGTATTTGTCTATGCCCCCGCCCCATTTCTGTATCTGACAGCAGAGTCGTAGGTGAATTTGGACCGTACCATATTTTATCCAAAAGGGGACGAACGGAATATGTACTTATTTCGTTGTAAACCAGCATTGATTTCGTCAAAACTATTGATCGTATGTCAAGCAAAATTTATAAAAATATATATTTTACACCATGTTTAAATTTGTAACTCGGTGAAAGCCAAGTAAAAACAAATGGTAATAAAAAGAACTCCCCTGTGGGTTGCTTTGAATATCCAGCGATGACGTAAAGCCTTGCGTCAACCTTGTCCAACATGGCGGACGGGGAAAACACAAACATGGACCCCGATAAGTATAAAGCTACCACTAATGGACTTAAACCGCGCACGGCAGAAGATTCACCGCGAAAAGCCCAACGCAAAAATGGGAAAGATGTACCCGAAAGCTGCACTACCGCTGAGTATTGCGAGAAATTGCAAGCGTGGATGTGCCAGTACTCCACCGGCTATGTGACTTGGCAGAGCTGGCTGGCGGCGTCAGCAGCCATGTCCTATCCTTGTATTCTACAATCGGTCAACGGACCGTCAACGGCACGTCTCGATTCCAATGCCCAATACGTCGGTTTTCCGCTGACACATAATGCGACCCCCTCAGGCTCTTCGAGTAGTCGAGGAGGTGAAGCCGCGGGCGGGGCTGCAGTCCAGACTCAGCCGCAGCAGTTGCCACACGAGAATGGAAATGCACGGAGGCCAGGTAAAACCAGGATAAACTTGCATGCATTTAAACATGTCATTACACTAAACCAGGGGTGGTGAACACGCGGCTCTCGAGCTGCATGCGGCTCCTTGCTTCTTATCATATTTTGTATGTACTCTGACTCTTTGCCTCGTTTCATGTTTCTTATTTTTAATCTCTCTTAAAACACACTCAAATTCATCAGGGCCCATCAAAAACAAATGATAAAATACTAATTGGCAGATGGGAGCTGAGTGGTTAGCGTGTTGGCCTCACAGTTCTTGGGTCCTGGGTTCAAATCCAAGTCGGTCCACCTGTGTGGCGTTTGCATGTTCTCCTTGGGCCTTTTGTGGGTTTTCTCCTGGTCCTCTGTTTTCCTCCCATATTCCAAAAACATGCTTGGTAGGCTGGTTGGGCACTCTAAATTACCCCTAGGTATGGGTGTGTGTGATTGGCTGGCCACCCATTCAGGGTGTCCCCCACCTCATGCCTGGAGTCAGATGGGATAGTCTCCAGCACCCCCCCCCCCCCACGTGACCCTTGTGAGGATAAAGTGGTTCAGAAAATGAACGTAAGGTGTGGCTCTTAGGCTCTCACTGTTTCAAATTTTTGCTCTTTGTGTCTAACTTATTCGCACCACTGCACTAAACTTTACCATGTCAAACTTGAGTTTCGTGCGATAGCATTTCTAGATATCAGGGCTACATTTCTGTGTTAATTTAGTTTGACCCAGAGTTCTCATCCCCTCACCAGGTCGAGAATACACAATCCCCTCACCTCTCCAAAGGCTCCTAGCCGAAATTGTGGACTTCTTCATTCTGTTTTTCATCAAAGCGTCTATTATCATCAGTATTATGCATCTGAGTGGAATCAAGTAAGCAACTGCTGTGGCAAGGCTGTTGTGTGACGCTGGTCTGTCATACAAATATTCTTGCTTTTCTTTCTTTTAGAGATGTGTCCAAGTTTGCCATGCATTTTATCGTCGATGAAATAGACGAGGAAACATCGATGGAGGAGCTACAGAAAATGATGCTGGTTGCTCTTGTGTACCCAATTTTAGTGTGTTTTTATGAAGTAAGGATCCATGACAATTGTGTTACCTGTTTCATTCAAAAAAACGATCCATTTTGATTAGTTGGCTGATGTTTGATTCTTAGTAGTTTCCCTTTCCTGTCATTAACTCTAAAGGCATTTGCGTCAAATGCTGACAGACATCTAGTCCAATTTGATGGGGGGCTGGGAGCGATTGAACAATGTGAATGAAACATGATCACTCAAAGCAAGCCATCACACTTGAAATGGATTTGATGTCTGTCACTGTCAGTGGCAGTGAAGGAGTGAAACAAATAATCATCCATTATTCGATCCAAATAATCAACAGCATTTTAGGTAACCAACTCATCTTTTAGAGACAGTTTATAACTAAAATTGTCCAAAAGCTCTTATTTCGACTTGTCAAGCTAAATATTTGATTATTTATAAATACATAAATTAATTATTCATTATAAATGAATTATAAGTACATAAAGCAGACTGATTAACTCTGCAATGAAAAGAAATACAGTTGCTAACATCTGCTTTTGCTTTGGAGAACAATGAAATATTCCCCCCATTGGTTCTGGAATGCTATGAACCAAACTAGTAATGAAACAGTCTCTTAATGAAACAAAAATAACAGTAAAAAAAGTAAAATAATATTCTACTATCCCAGGAGGGCTGCCAGGATGCTCATACACATCTACATATATGCATGTATATGTATATATGTATGTGTATATGTATATATGTGTATGTATATATATATATATATATATACATACATACATATGTGTTTATGTGTGTACATATTTATGTGTATATATGTATATGTTATTGAATGTAAAATTAAATAATACATAATATATCAATAAAGGGAAGCATAGCAGTCGCAACAACAACATTGATTTAACGAACAAAAAAGGCCCATACCGATATACGCCAAATTGCCAAGTATCAGCCGATCACTAGTTCTCATACATTTACTTGTCCAATGTAGATGTAACAACACGAGTGATTAGTACTTTTTTCCTCTTGAGATGCAAGTTACTTCATCACTAACATTTCCTTGCAGATTGTATGTATATGGGGAGCAGGAGGGGCCACTCCAGGAAAATTCCTCATTGGACTCCGAGTTGTGACATGCGACACATCTGTTCTGGTTCAGCCCAACCGCGTCCTCGTTGTGCCGGCCACTGATGTATCTCTGTCTGCGTAAGTTCAACAAATGTATTGTCTGTGATAAGGATTTTAAAATCCCCCATATTTGAGTAATTACCTGTAATGTCAAACATTTGTTTTTGACTAAACATTTGCAAACAAAACGACCAAACAAACAATATTATGACATGATACATGCAAGTATTACTTTTGTAGGAGCACACCATGTTGCTTACTGCAGAAATGGAAGAAAATATATTTTATTATTTCAGCTAAGTGCACCCGTTTATGACTCGCTCACTGAAATTCCAGGGCGTTTCGGTTTACGTCATTTGTATCAAAATAAAAACATGAATAAGATAGACGGATAAAACAGCCTTTGCGGGCCAGATGGAACCTGGTGGCAGACCGGTTCTGGGTCACGGGCCATAAATTTGACACCACTGAGGTTATATAGATTGGAGCATTTAAGTGTTAAGTTTTCCATGACAAAGTCATTGTCCTTAGCAATGATAATTTTTGCAAATGGTGGTCTCATCATCACACAGCTCATTGCTGACTCAGAGGACAGTTACTATATATAAAAGCAAGAGGTAAAAAGTTCATTAACTGCAGAGAGTTGAAGTCACTCTGATGAAGGAGCGTTACTTATTCTCAGGAAGTGGGCGGACACGAAAGTGTGTGCCGCCATTAAAACGTCAAGCATTAACGAGCATTTTCTTGTTCGTTATCCTGAGCTCTTAATTATCAATCACTGGAGAAAAAACAGCCACAAATGTTGTGCAAAGTAATGTGATTGTTGTCGATGGACATGCAATTCTATATTGGTTAGATTGACAGTAAACAGTGGTTATGTTTACACACAGTCAATGCTTAATCATAGTTTCATTTATAAAAAAATCACTCGGCAGGTTAACGCTAAAATGAATTTTAATTGTTTTTTTAAAAGCATCTACAGTGGTACCTCGCGATACGGGCTTAATTCATTCCGGGACTGGGCTTGCATGTAGATTTACTCGTAACTCAAACGAACGTTTCCCATAGAAATGAACTAAAAACAAATTAATTCATTTCAACCCTCTGAAAAAACACCAAAAACAGGATATTGGATTGGATTTTTTTTTAATTTGTTCTAATTCGCCATCTATTAACAAAGTAACAAATAACTAGTGGTTTAATAGTACTAAAATGTTTTTAATAGTACTAAAATTAGACGGATTTTGCAGAGGGGAGAGAGAGGGAGGAACAGATAGGGGGGACTTTTTTGCACGGCAACGCGCTCGTAAGATAACGTAAACAAATTTAAATTAACTTGGATTACGATGCAGACACAAAATAAGTGTAATCTAACCTTACACTAAACGTAATTCTAATTTTATTTTAAATTTTTATACCTTTCTTCTCCCGGGTTGGCTCTATTTGCCCCGCCTCCACCCTGACTTTCAGATGCAACCTATCGAGGGTTTGCTTTTGTCTTCCCTTCAAAATATTCCCAAAATGATGCACACAAATGTCCTCACAACAGTTAACGCACGGCCACTTGCCAACTTGCCCGGGAAGTAGTACTCCTCTCGTATTAGCGAACAAGCTCCGCCATTCGCACTGACTAACGAGGAAAAAAACACTGAAAAAAATGCAACGCTCCGCCCAGTGCTCGTAGAGACATTGCACGAGGGAGTTGCGGGGAGAGAGACAGTGCCCATGATGTTTTTATGTGCAGTCTCTCGCGTCCACTGTATGCTCGTATATCAAAATTTGTCTCATATCTCAAAATAAATATTTGGCCGAAATTTTACTCGTATCTCAAATTGCTTGTATGTCGGGACACTCGTATGTCGAGGTATTTACTGTATTGGGATAGCCCTTTTGAAAGGAGCATTCTACGCATGCTCACTTCACAAGGAATCTTTTGAATGCGCGAAGTATAGTTATTTCTGTGTGAGTAAAGTTGAAAGAGAATAAGAAACTCCTTTGGAGTGAGGAGAAAACTAACTTAATTAGTGTAGTAAAAGACATGAACATGGGGCCTTTTAAAAGTAGCGAGGCACTACTTTAGGATGTTAATTCGAACTTTCTAAAGGGAATTAAGGGTATTCATTTGATGGCTGTCCTGCTCTCTTAGGATGTTCTCTTTCTGTCTTTCCTGGCAGATCAACTGTTCGAGCCCTGAGCAAGAACTTTTCAATAGCTTTCTTCTTCCCGGCTTTTGTGACCCTTCTGTTCTTCCAACACAACAGGACTGTGTATGACATGGTCGCTGGCACAATTGTTGTCAAACGCTCCAGGGTCAGATGACCCAGACGTTAAGCATGACCGCCTGCGGAACGCACCGCATCAAAAAATTTGAAACTAAATCTGTGCAGAACTTAAGTCCGGCTCATGTGCACCAGAGCTAGTTCATGAGGCCAGAAAGGTTCTTAAGGATCGGTGTGCCACAACCTGCGTTTGGTTCATGTGTGACCAAACGGCTGCATGGGTGTCTGTGCCAAATTCATGCCACTCTTTATAAGTGTGAGGGGATAATGACGTCTGCTTTTTTTGTTAAAAAACAAACAAACAAACAATTGCCTCTTTTTATTATACTGCTGGAAATCAGGGCTTAACGTGTTTTTTTGACTCTGTTAATTAATACACTTATCATTCTGTATCTGTGTAATAATAGTTTGAAATGTTGAGCTTTTTGACTGTGCTCAGTTTTTCAGATGCTCAAGTACTGTTTATTTTCTCAGTGTATTGAAAGGTTGAATTCTCTCACCTTGTCATTTTCTGGTGATCCAGATAAATTCAAGAGAAATAAGTAGCATATCGTAGGGAAATGTTTAACATGCTATATGATGGTACAATTGATACACAGTCAAAACTTCAAGATAGCAATCTTTTCTATGATTATATCTTAATCTCTGCAGGCAAATATTATCAGAAGCATTTTAAAATTCTCAATGATGATCCAAGTGTTAATGCAATTCAAGTTTTGTTGACAAAGAAAGGTATCATGTGCAGTAAATTTAAACAGGTTAAAAAAGGTAGCCATTCCTAAGGGACACTCCAGTCATTTTGTTTGTTTTTTGAATTAAATTGAATGCTTTTATTGTCATTATATACAAGTATAATGAGATTCAAATAACATTAAAATGCTTTAAGATGCAGTGAGTGTTGAAAACGTGGACAGACTAATAACAATTGAGTGTTTAATCTTTTTCATAACGGCCAGGATTTTTTGGGAGGCGGCCCTAAATAAAGGTTAGGGTAATGCCACCTTTATTTACTACCACTTTTTCTGGCCTTATTAAAATACATACATTGTTATTAATTCAGATTTGCTGGGGTTATTAACAACACTCATTTTTTTTTAACCAATCAAATAATTTATTAATCCTCACTTCAAATGGTGTGTCCCTTTAAAATAAACCTTCCCCTCGTTTTGAGTGGAACATGAATGAGTCTTACTGGTTTAAATGCGAGTCTATTTACTCGATGCAACTTAAATGATATCTGTGAGTCAACCAAAAGTGATTTAAGTCATAAAAAATGAAACAAAATGTGATGCTCACAGAATGGAGATCTCATCAAGTACACTGAGGTCATTACTGAAGAATTTTATCACTAAAGTTGATGACCTCAAGGATGTTTGACTATAGAGGTTTCAACTAAAGCCTGTTGGTCAGGTCTTTTTACTTTGCTTTTTGTACAAAAGAAAAATCCCACTCGTCATGTGAAACAGCTTAGATACAGCTCCAAGAAATTAGTGTGATTTTGTCCAAATGACCCCTTCTTAACTGCATGATTTAAATAGTTGCTTTTTTCTTGAATATCTGATATATCTGGCTCTGCAGATGCAAGATAGATTGCCACAAAATGTTATTAAACTGTAATAAAGTATTGAATTTTAATCCCGTGCCCTATATTTTGGCTGCTTTTGAATTTTAAGCATTCGTTTTGGGCTTTGGCTTGTCTTTAGCAAACATATTTGCTTATGCAATCAAAAACATTTTAGTGTGTTATTCCAACATTGCTCTCATGTCAATTCATTTCACATAAATGATTATTTTGAAGTAAATAATACTTGTATATATATAATCTAATATATATATACTATATATATATATATATAAAATTTAAATTTGGCAATATTCATATCAAAGTCTAACTTTTAACCCTTTGAAGCAATGTATGTTGTGTACTGAGCGTATAAAACTTAAATGGCTTCCTTGGGAATTTGGCTCCCTCTAGTGTACAATCATGAGTCATTGATCAATTGTAAAGCACAGAGGCGACAATAGAAACAACACATCCTGTTTGTTCTCTTCTAAAAAGGCAGCCATTTTTTTCATACGGCTGTTAAAACTAGTGCTTTAAGGAGCAAAAACAAAAACAAAAAACAAAAGATAGTGTGCAGACAACACCCCTCATGCCTCCACATACGATGGTATAATCTATCAATAATAATTTGCACATTGACATGTGGCTCTCATCCAGCCAGAGTGAGAATGTACAAGAGGGCCATTTCTGATAAAGTACAGATTTGTTTTTCCAATTTACGATCGAACTTTGTACTATAAATCTTTCCATGGGTTAACCAAATGTCATCATTTCCCATTACCTACGCAATCATTTATTTAACTGTTATGGGAATGGACCTTGTGTTTGCAGATTAGATTAATAACATCACAACGCTTATATCATCAGTAGATGGCTGGAATAATCATAAACTTCATTTTACAAATCTATCCCTTACCGTTAAGTTATTACACAATATAGCCATATTATATACAGAACATAGCACTATGTATAAATACTTATGAATTAAGTGCTATGTCATTGTACTAGAATCGATAGGAGCCATGCACATTTTTAATGTACTGCCTTTTCCAATCTATTATGAATGAGCTCATTTCTAGGCTAGTGAATAAATAAGTGTTATCATGACATGAATAAAGCACATTTTCAGAGGCGCACCAGACTCTGCTGCAGTTACAAAAATAGATACGAGGCAAGCACAAAACTCACGGTGAGTGTGTTCAAT